>NC_132859.1:5636472-5946472 GCF_048164855.1 Canis lupus baileyi
TTTAATGCTATTCTCAATTACTTTGTGATGCAGTTAGAGAGCTTGGGAGACTTGTGGGAGGTGGGAACTAACGGCCCGGGCTGTATTCGGGGTCCTAGATGCCTGCATTAGTCATTACACTGTGAGCCTGAGACCCTGCATCCAGTCCCTGCGAGCCTAGCGCAGTGCCTGGCACATAGTGGGAGCCTCACTACAGTTTCTAGAGCTCAGTTCACACTAACGTCAGCATCTAAAATAAGCCTGTGACAAAAAACGATCTGGAAAGATTCTCTTGATAAACATACACGTATTAGGAACACGTTGTCTAAAGGCACATTTCTTAAGTGATGATTAAGGCATCCATTCTTGGGCCTGCAAATACTCTCAGGCCCAAATTAGAGGCGGGAACATTCAAATAATACTTAAGCCCAGACACGTCCAAACTGTCACCTTCGGGCTGACCTGACGTGGGGATGATGATCTGCGGTCCTGTCGTGCTGGAAAATGAAAGACAAGTTTTCGAGGTGAGTCAAAAAAGTACCTGATTCTGTTTTGGGGACGTTCACTGCACGTGCAGAAAGGAGCAGGGGCCGAGGGGAAGGCACAGCGGGGGGAGAGGAGGCTTCCCGACTCAACAGGGAAGAGAACCGCAGGTAACACAGATCGACAGGGTGCACACCTGGCTCCTTGCAAAGGGAAGTGTCACCGAAACCCCGAGCTGGCAGCCAAAGGGCACGTGCGGGAGTCCGCAAAAGGCCGGGAGAAGAGCCGTGGCAGGTAACAGGTGCCCAGTGCGGGCCGCGCGCCAGGCCCTGCTCCAAGCACCTTGCGCAGATTCCCCCAAGAGTTGCCTCCACGGCAACCGGATCAGAAGGTCCCGGGGGGTAGGGACCGAGCATCAGCACTTTTTAAAAAATCTGTCGGATAATTCCCAACCTCAGCAAGGCCTGGGAACCACTCCCTGACCCCGTGAGGTGAGTATTCCTGTTAGGGTGTCCGTCTCACTAGGGTGGAAACTGAGTCACGGAGAAGGAAGGGACCGCAAAGGGTTGAAGGGTTTGAGAGATGAATCGGGGGGTCCGGCCCCAGAGCCCTTGATCTCAACCACCACAGACACTCCTGAGGGGAGCTTTATGGTCATTTCTAATGTGGAGCTTGGATATCTGTGAATTTAAGGACATTTTCAACACAGGTCTTAAAAAACATGATAGGAGGTTCTAATCTCTTCCTATGTGGTTTGTTTCCTACCAGCATCGGTGATACTGGTCTCCCTGGGGGGTACCTGTCTTTACCATGCAAAAGGCCCCGGTTCCTTAGCCTCCCCCCACCCCAGATGTCACTACTTCTAGTGCTCTTTAGGGCCGCCCCCCTAAGTTCACAACCGGGAACTGGTTGCCTTGCGACAAAAAGGGGGCCCCGGGGGAACATACACTAAGGTGCTCTCTTCCTGAGACCCCATTCAGGGCCCAGATTTTTTGACTGTTAGTTTGTTAGATGCCAATTACTGTGGCTTCTTTTGCTCAGCCTCTGCCGCAGGCCTCCAGCTCCTCTTTCATCCTGAACGGAAAGTCACCCTAGATCCTGGGGCTTCGGGGAGGAGGGGGTGAGGGAGGGAGGGACGGAGGAAGGAGGGGGGTGGCGTCTAGGTTTTCTGCTTAACTTTCTCACTATAGGACTTCAGGCAAGAGGCTTGTAATTCCTTCCAGACTAATGGACTGTGGGCCATTCTAAGTGGGCTTTGGAGAGCTGCTTGGCTATAAATTTTTGGCTCCCTGGCACGTCATTGCCCCAAATTTCAAGGATGTACTTCTGCCCAATGCTCGCTTATTTCTAGACCTCCAGAGCCACTATAGCTGCTGGTGTCGAAGTCTATGACAAACTCGATGTTGGCCTGTGACCCTATGTTGTCTGCATGGGCAATCTTGGTTGTAGCTCTCCTTGTCCAGGCAACTGCATTTCAGTTGCAATTTGGGGGGGGCAGGATTCAGGACCTAACTCCCTCCCCAGAACTGTGTATCTAGGGCCAAAACGGACTTAATCAACTTGGGCCTGAGGAGTCACACAGAGGCGGGACCCTCCTATGGAGATGTTTCCTTCCATGGCTGCTTTTTTAGGTCCAAGGAGACCCAACACGGCCGAGGCCCAGGAAGTGTCTGCGTGGGCTACAAGCTCCCTCCAGCGAGACTGTGCCCGGCAGGTGGAATCACGCAGGCCCACCTGAAGCTGAGCCGAAGCCGGGCCGAAGCCGGCCGCCGAGCTCTCGCAGGCTCCGAGGTCAGGGATTCCACACCCCCAGCTCCGCCAAGAGGCCAGTGGGACCGTTAGAGCTAACATAACAAGCCAGGGGCTTCCAACCACCGTGAATAAAGCTCCTGGTTGGTTTTCTGTCGAAAAAGAAAGTCTATGCTTTGTCGTTATTGAAACCCAGTTAGGGAGAGAGCGACTGATCACTCTGGCTTCAGGAAATCGTTTCTGAAAGACCTTTATCAGATCAGTAGTGGGAACAGATTTAATCTGTGTTCTTACCTGCTGCTATTTTTTTTTTTTTTCTAAAATGGTAAATTCAAGAGCAGGCCGTGTTTCGTTCTAGTTCCCAACATCTAATTGGCAAAAGAAAAAAAAAATTGGATGAACAAAGAAAAAGTCCTTACAACAACAACAAAAAAGGGTTGAAATGAGGGGGGTCAGGTTCCTCAGAAGGCACACAGGGCAGGACCTGCCCTTGGTTGCCTGGGACCCGTGACGGGGGGCAGGTGGGGTTAAGACAGAGCACCTGAGGGTGACAGGCCTCCCGGGCAGGTGCCGGTGACTTTGAGGAGCATGGCAGTAGTGCTGGGGACAAGGAGAATTCCCAAGCCCCAGGTCCAGGTCAGGCCCAGCACACATCTGGATTTCATTCTTCTGGGGTTGAGAGCACGCCAGACCTTTGGGAGAACCTACTGTCCAAGTCCTGGGGACTTTGGAAAGGGAGAGCTGTGGCCCAGTGTGGCCTCACGCCGCCACAGGCTAAGGAAGCTTCCAGATTTACCACCCGCCCCAAGTGCTGCTGGGGCCAAGGCCCCTTCTGGGGATGGTTGGGACCAACAGCAAGAATGACGAGCTGGTGGCTGGGCCAGTGCCGCCTCAAAGCCATTTCAAGGAGGCCCAGTGTTGTCCTGACAGATCGAGAGAACTCAAAACAAATCGCTCGACATTTAAATCTGTTTGACAGTTTTGGACCTCTCGGTGGTGTCAATACAGTAGACTTTAAACATTTAAAGCCCAGACCTTCCAGGCTTTCAACAGTTTCCAAATCCTCGAGTAACAGGACAGCACCCTTGACTCTCCAGAACACAGAGCACCTCGAGATTAGGGTGCTGCCCCAGACTCATTCGAGAAGGGAGTGAAAGCAAGTAGAAAAGTCACAAAATCCTGCTGCTGAGCGTCCCACAGGTTGGACTACTTCCTGGGCGAAGGAAGCTCCATTCAGGGTGTGCCCCAGTGACATCCTAGGTGGCCACACGACCCTGACCTCCGGAGGAATTCCCAAGTGAGAACTCTGTGAGTGTCAAGGGCCTGTAAGGAAAGCGCAGCTCTAGCAGATGATTTTGCTCCCCAGATAAGAAACTAATGACGTCTCAGATGGGGTCCCCTCCTGCGAGCTGAGGACCCCTGGTGGTCCCCACACTAATAGCTCCCCTGGGACAGTAAGTGCTGTCTGGAAAAGGAATATAGGAAACACCCTTTTTCTGTTGTGATTAATAGGATACAGGATCGCTTAAAGCATTTAAAATGTGACAATGGCTGTTCGTTTACTATAATCCGTTTTCAGTTCAAAGATACCCAAAATACTTACGACTATTGGAGAGAGTTGGATGTCACCCAAGATTGCAAACTCCTGCTGTAGGTACTTCTCTCCAGGCCAGCTACTCTATGTTTTGTTAAGTGGCCCTGGAATAGTTGGGTCCACTGAGAATAACAGAAACGTTCTCTAGAACTCAAATAGTAACAGAATTGTATTAATTATGAATAATATACTTACTTTCATCGCAGTAAGTTTTAGAGAAACAAAACAACCTGCAACCCCCCCCCCCCCCCCGCCCCTCCAAGATCTACAAAGGAGCATTTGCAGCCTTTGGCCAAATATGAACTGGCCATCACCTAAAATGGCCCTGAATGAACAAATGAGCCAATTTCCTCGTATGGGAACTTTGGCTTTCGCTGGCTCTTAGTGGAAATGGCAAAATGCAAAGGTATATGGGATCCTACACCTTCATTTCAACCAAAATTTTAAGTCATTGTTTAAAAAATTCAAACACACACACACACATACACACAAGTGACGGCACGGCCTGGCTCAGCTGTATGTGTGCGACCTCTTTGATCCCCTGAATCAATGATTATTTCATTACTGAAATGTTCCCTTAGATGGCCAGGCTTCCAGGGTTAGCCTCCTGGGGAAGTCCAACGCAAAACAGCTCTTTGCCACAAAGACAGTGCTCTGGAACTGATAGAAGAGAATCCCCCCCCACTTTTACTCAAAATAATATTGGAGAGCATATAAGAGCATCATGCAAGGGGTGGGCAAGACTTTTCAGAAAATACCGGACAAACGTCACACGATTCAGATTCTCACTCTTAGTACCAAAGGAGAATTAGTGAGAAAAATAGCGAATGTCTTCCTCACAATCAGTTAAAACCAGATAATGAATTTTCCTATCAATACGGTCCGAAAGACAGGCAGGCACGGATACTCGAAACGCGCAAAAAAATAATTTACTCTCCAGTCTCAGATACACAAATATACTTAAGAAAGAGAAGTTTTATTAGGGCAATTTCACTTTATTTTTCCATACAGCAAAGTCAACTATCGCAGTAATAATAAAATAAGCATAAAACAAATTGCAGCCCAAGACAAAATACATAATTTTAAGCAACTACAAGCAGAAAGTAAGTTGTGATTACATAATAGTAAAACCAAGCACATCTGTCCTTTCAGCAGATGAAGGCTGTAGGGTTGCGGATAAGTGCAACATGATAACCAGCTGGAGTGAAGGCTGGATACACTAATTCATTAAACGAGTGCCCATTATCACATTTGCTTTTTTGAGTGCTCGAGTTGAAAATTAAAACCGTGAAATTTGAACTGTGTTTTATTTTTTCACCTGCTGAAAGAACAGGATCCTACGGCAATTAAAAAACAATCACATAACAACTATAGCTACGGTGTGCTGTTTGGTTTGCCTGTTTATGGTTTAAATTTTGTGAAAGTCAATACTTGTTTTGAAGATTTTTTTTTTTGTGAACAATAAACCACTGAAATTGGCAGAAACTGATTTGTATAATATATGTCCTTAGTATAGTTCTTTCTCTCTTGCTTTTTTTTTTTTTTCCGTTGAAGTTTTAAACATGCAGTAGTTTTGAAAAATGTACGGAATATCTGATCCATGATTTCACCTTAATGGTTGAAGTACCTGCTATTTTTGGTAATGATCTTCAGGCAGATTTGGCCCAATGGAGTTTTTGTCAGTCATGAGATCTCGGAAGGATGGCATATCTTTCCAGCTGAAAAAATCCTGGCAAACTACAAGCTGTCCACAATAAAGCAAAGCAACATGTTTGAAGGGGTATGGAGTGCTAACTCTGTGCCACTTTTGCAAGCAATTTTGCTCAGTCTGTCATTTTATTAGCCTTAACAAAACTCCTTGTAATTATAGACGTTTTTATTCAAAATAAGATCTTACTATTATACAGGTTTCTCTCTTTTGACTATATACAGAAGTGCAAAAAGTCAACCTTCTCTCTAGACGTTCCAACATGCTAAATTGCAGCATAATCAACCCTCAAGAGTTTGCACACGCGCTATAATTCTCATTACGTAAACTTTGAGTATTTGGATTATCAACAAAAAGTCCCTTGTTCTATTTATTGATTATGCAGCTTATTTATAACAAGGCCTGATATTCAGGGATTTCAAAAATATTAAACAATACTTTAACATTTGAAATGGATACAGTAGAAAATAAATTTTATTCTAATATCTAGGATCTAGATCTTCTTATAATAACTAATTACAAACAAAATAAATCATCAAAATATTACTCAATTGTCTGCCAGGATTGTTGCGATAGCAACAACTTAACTTCTTACTTAGCAATGATTATATATTTATAAGATATCCATATAAAAGATCTTTGTTCTTTTTAATGAAAACTAGACAAGAACTAACAATGACTGACATTCTTACACTTTAATATTAAATCAGTAAAATATAAATCATTTAGTTAACAATAATACGAATATTCGTATGACACTACATGTAATTTAAAACTGAGTATGTTATGAAGGAAAAACTACTTTAATTTTTTTTTGTATTTTGAAAAATTCATCGGTAAAATCTAATAAAACAATAGTCTATAAACTGAAATGGTATTCAATTGTTAATAGAAAATGAAATCTAATAAATGTAGGAAATGAAAAACTACATTTTAACAAGAAAAATAAGTAATATTCTATAATGTAACTAACTACAATAACATGTGAAGTCACCATTACTCTCTTAACATGATTGAAATTACATTGGTATGGGTTCCAACCCGTAATGTAATAATCTAAGGCTTTAATAGATGTACAGTACAATCAGTAAAATCAACACATCAGTCTTATATTAGAAAGCATCTCTCTCAAGCATAAAAACTTGCAGTAAACTTGGAAGTATGGAAAGTTCTATAACTGAACTTTCGCTTCTCCCATTCCATACTATAACTACCAGTGACCTGGCCCCTACTTCAGCAATTTTTAGAACTGCTGAACAGAGCAAAAATATCCTTTACTAGCTGCAACATCCAAACCACAAAAAAGGAATTCCTTTGGATGAATCCATTCTTAAAAACTGAATGCACATCTATTTTTTTTTTAATTTTGTAAAAGGCTTTCTAAGGCTATAAGCAGTTAATCTGAACAAAACAAAACAAAACAAATCACATATAAAATTCACCCATGTACTTAACCCACCCAATTACTAGGTTAATTAAACATTTCCCATTTTCATATTTTGGTTTATCATGCATCTGATGACAGTGCTGCTTTCTTCTTTGTTTAGAGTCACTATTTTAAATGTGACTGTGATGAAGCATTTAAGCAAATGTGAAACCATTTTTGCAAAGCATTTATAGTCTTTTGACTTTTGACAGAGCTATAAATAGAAGCAAAATAATTTCCTCAAACATTTTTCTTTTGTTATCGTGTCTCAGAAATGGCATATCCCTTTTGAATAACATGTTATACAGTATAGTATGCATAAATATTACACTACAATGCATTAAAATAATTTTATATATATATCTATTATATATATCTCCAGTATGTGTGAGTTTATCTGTATCGAGAGTTTGTGTTGTGCTGTCTATTGTTACCGTAGAGTTAAATTGGCCATTTCTGAGACAGCTTTGGTTTCAAAAAAAAAAAAAAAAGATGATAAAGAAAAAGAAAGAAAAAGAAAAAAAAGAATGGTGCCCTTTGACTGATTAGTACTAGCAAATAAGCAACAAAATGTGGCTCTGAAAACAATAACACTGAAGAAATAATACTCTAATTTGATGTACAGTCTATGGCACTTCATGAGAATCCTTAACAACATGGTACTTAAAGCCATGATGTGCTTTAAAAGATACACAGTTGTGGTTTTGCTTGGCACATTCATCTCTGTCAGATCCCTCCCTCACCACATCTTAAAATCTATTACATTAAAAATATTACTCTTAAACAAAAATGACTGTGCATGCACGCTCTCATCTATAATGGCAATTTTAAATACAAGGTGCACCTTTGTTATTTGTAAACCTTGAAAGAAATAAACTTATTTTTAAAAAATTATATCTTGGTCTACAGACGTACCAATACATAATAGAATCATGGTTACACCATAGTCTGTCTTTTCCAGATGGCATGAATAGATAGGAAACGAATTAGGTATGCATGTTTTAATGCATAACTCTGTGCTAGAAAAGAAAGACAATGTTGTTCTTTTAGACAGGAGTATCACCTCAGCACAAATATCAATTAAATGTACAAAGTGTATAGGCAACAGTGTGCAGTGGATTTCCATGTTGTCTTTTCTTCTGGGTAACATGCAATATGTGGATGTCTTGTGGCTGAGGGGTTTTTGTGTGTGTTGCTTGACGGTATATACAATATGGCTAATGACCTCGTCCTTTACTCTAACCAAGCACACTGTCCTTTCCTCTTTAGTATGATCTACAAGGGAAAAAAGAGATAATCTTTGTTAAAACAGACAATAAAGCAGTTTCCAGGACATACTTACTATGAAAATCGCATTTCTTGATTTAAAGTACACGTTATGTCGTTGTATCTTCCCATAAAAACAACAACAACAACAACAACAACAAAGGCTTCACAAGTGCAAGTGGACCTAAATGTACAGCTCTAAGAGAATGGAAGGACATGCACGGCTTAATAAAACTGGGGAAAAATAAAATAAAATAAAAAAATAAAATAAAATAATAAATAAAATAAAATAAATAAAATAAATAAAAATAAATAAAATAATAAAATAAAATAAAACAGAATAAAATAAAATAAAATAAATAAAATAAAATAAATAAAATAATAAAATAAAATAAAATAATAAAATAAAATAAAAAATAAAATAAATAAAATTAAAATAAATAAAATAAAATAAAATAATAAAATAAAATAAAATAAAATAAAATAAAAGAAATAAAGCAAGCAAGCAAGATGGGGGCTCTGCTCAAATGTCACCCTGTACTGAGCTCAAGGTACAATCTGCAAAATCGAGGGGCATAACGTGGTGGCAGAGTCAGTGGGGGCCAGAATTTGAGCTCACTTTAATTCATCTCTTTTATGGTTTAACAGGTTTCAAGAGTAATGATTCGGCCCCACAAAATGAAAATCCATGCAACTTAAGTCCTATTAAACACAACTCCTCATATTTGGGTGCTTAGCCGGTGTGTGTTTGGGGAAAAATGATACTCTAAGTAACTGTTTTGGATCATTTAAAGTTTGGGATCTTTTTCCCCCCTAAATCCAAGAAACATTAAGAGTCTAAGAACATTAAGAGCCTAAGCTTCAATCAATACAGACACATCCACTTGCTTGCTAATTGATAAACTAATGGCCATTTGGTATCATTTTTTTTTCAACCTGGATTATTGCTCAGAAATAAACACAGTTACATGTATACATACCAAGCGTACCCAATTGACTACAAAAGCTTGAAGTAGATCTTTTTTAAACCTGTCAAAAGGAGGACTTTCCTTCCAAACCTACATAACTACAAAGTAATGTGCTTATTAAAAAATGTGGCTCTCGTTCAGGATGATTATCAGATTACAGAGAAAGCTTATGAAGTAGACAAAAATCATTTTCAGTAATTTAATTCACGATTACAGCATGTCTTTGGTAGCTACTTCTGGGATGGCTCTCAAATATCGTCTATCCTCTTCTCCTGCATGGGCTCAACCTTTGCACAGTTATTGCTGTGGATTATTATCCACAAGGGTCTCAGAAACTGGTTCTCGGCTACCACGCCCTCACTTGGCACAGTGTCCCTTCTCAAAGGCCCTCACTCTGCCCTTCTCTCTATCGCAACCATCATTGCTCCCAATTCACTTATTTTCGGACTCTGCTGGAAAAAAAAAAAAATTGCTCCTTCATCTTTGCTCCAAGAGAAATTTGTTCAAACTTATTTTAATAAAGTGTGCTAAAATGTCCATCTTTTATCCCATTGTCTATTCATCTTGATCTCACTGACATGGGAGCACATAGTAACACACAGTACCAAAAAAAAAAAAAAAGTCATTGGTAAATGTGTTCAGATACATGAAAGGAAGCAACAAAGAAGGATCGCCCATCTTATGGCCAGGTTCAGTTTTTAAACGTGGTGGCTCTTTTTAAATATAAGAAATAGGGGATCCCCGTGTGGCTCAGCAGTTTAGTGCCTGCTTTCGGCCCAGGGCAAGGTCCTGGGGTCCCGGGATCGAGTCCCACATCAGGCTCCCTGCATGGAGCCTGCTTCTCCCTCTGCCTCTCTCTCTCTCTCTCTCTCTCTCACTGTCTTCTCATGAATAAGTAAATAAAATCTTTTAAAAAGATAAATATAAGAAATATTCTGAGTATATATATGATAGCCTGAATGCACACATTCTGAATATAAGATCACCTCTAAGGAAGGATGAAAAATGGCCCCCTAAGTCAACGTGTTTGAAGGAAAAGCAGAAGACTTTCAAATTATCTCTGAGCAATGGCAACATTTTCAGAACTGTGCAATCCTCTAAGGCAACTGACTACCCTGAAGTACCTGAAACTCACTTGGATGCACAGATGTACGTGCATGCACATACGTGAGTGTGTGTATATACTTATTTAAAGTCCAACTCTTTATATCTGGATGACCCTGTGTGTGGGGGGAGGCAGGTACATGTTCTCATTTAGGATTTAGAAAAAAAAATAAAATAAAATAAACGATGACCTACACCAGGGCTCAGCAAACTCCTACCTGCTGCCTAGTTTTATAAATAAAGTTTTATTGGGTGACAGCCACAGCCTTTCATTTATATGCCACATCCAGCCACTCCGTGCTCAGTGGCTGAGCTGCAGCAGGAAAGAGTGGAAACAGAAGCCATATGGTCCACACGGCCACAAATATTTACTATCTGGGCTTTTCAGAAAAAGTTTGCCAACCCCTGATCTAGGCCACCTATTTAGTTTTAAATCACATTTTTTTTTTCTCACACTTGTGTTTATTTCTAATACGAACTAAAAGCAAAATTTATTTTCCCTAAGTATTATGTATATTTAAGTGATATTAACATGTCTACTGTAAATGTGTGTAATAAAATTCCTTATAAGCCGTTTTAAGATAAAAATGGGAGATCTTCCTTATTCTGCTCAGAACCTTCAGTACCGTAACATATGCTGGGTTATAAACATATTCATTCATCTGAGCTTTGTTTAATTCGCTTGTACATTCTACTTATAGAACTGAGCCAGTCTCTAGGCAGGTGTTCAATAAATATTTGATGATACAGAATTTTAAAAATAATAAAAATAAAATAAAATACATATTTTCTCTGAAGTTTTGCAAAATTTTCTCAAGTGCATCATACAAATGTTATCTTAAAAAAGAAACACTACAAGTACACACTATATATGACATAATGAACTTACTGTTTAGTGATGAAAATTCTACATCTGGGTAACATACTTGTGGCTAGTCAGATGTTCGGCAGATATTATGGGTATCTAGCAAATAAAAAATTATTTGATGAATGATCCATGCAAGCAAGCCAACAACCAAGAGATGAAAACATTTTAATATTAAGTTTTTTTTTTTTTTTTTAAGAAAAGTGAAATTCAGCTGTGAGGTGACAGTCCTTATCTGGCCAACATAACAATAAGTTAATATAAACTTAATGTCCAAGTAGCAACTCATTGTTTAAAACCTTTGTGTTAAAGACTATTCTATAAAAGTTATCAGTTTTTAGGAAGTAAGAGAAGTAAAACTACCAAAATTTCATGCACAGCAGTAATTGAAAGAAGCCCTTTTTGTTGGCCTACACACACACACACACCTGTGGTTTCGGTTTTTTTAGTAATCCAGAAATCAAAGTAGGAAATGCCTCGCCTATTTTTGTGCAACCAATTTCTAACATTTTCGTTCAACTTACGGTTCCCTAACTTTTTTTCTCTTTTTTTCCAAATTAAAAATACCAAGGTAAAGATTTTAAAGGAGCATTTCAAAGGAACCAGATAAGAGCACAGGTTCATTTCAAAACATATTTCTGAATCTGGATTGCACATTTTATCATATTATAAATGGGCAAGAGAATTAAAAAAAAAACTTGAGGAAAAAATATAGTAAGAAATCAATACAGAGGTGCCTTATTGCAATGGTCCCCAAAGCAATGAACTTCCAATTTGTAGCCAGATTTTCCTCCAACCCAGAATTATGGCTGCTAACCTGGGAGAAGGCTGCACGGTAGAGTGAGACCGTCAGAGGAGTGAAAAGGGTTCTAACACGAGTGGATCCACTTCTTGGCCGTGTTACTTTGAGCCAAGCACTTAATTACTCTATGGTTAACAGTTTCTTCATCTATAAAATGGCACTGATCCCATCTCGGCAAGGTTGATGGGCGAAGAGGGAAATCACATACATGAAGGCATTTTGTTGCTGTTGTTTCAATTTAGATGTCCTAGACTAATCCAACATATTACAATTCTGCAGTCTGGAGTGTAAATTAATATGTCTCTATTTTATTTCCATTTCTCAGCTGACATCTTTACACAGTTTTACAGCATTGGCAAATGGCACGAAAATGTGCTCCAAGCATAATGAAGCTTCTCATACCATTTTTCCTGCTGCTGCAGGACAGGATGTTGCACCCAACAGTGTAGAAGCATCAAGGATGGGGCTGTCGAAACATACCAAGGACCTTCAACACCAATCGATGCAGATGAAGGGCCAGCTATAAACTTCTGCATGCATGCAGGCTGCATTTTGTGGCATCAGCTATTTCCAGCATTGCTAATATACTGTAGGCATATACATATGTATGTATATGTAGATATAATATATGTGTGTATATATATATCCATTTCCCTTTTCTTTCTTTTGGTTGTAAAACAGTATGAAGACCCAAGATTATGCATGAAATGGTCACAGCACAATGCAAAAAGTAAAGTGTCCCCTACAACCCAGGTGGCCCAGGGCATGTTGAAATTTGCTTTGCTATAGTTCTGCTTACACCAGCAATTCTGTAGTCATACATGGTACACGCACAGAGCTCAGCATCATTGATTTGCACCACAAATGGACTGCATTGAATCCATTAAGAAATTTCTGCCATAGATTACTTACTAACATGCCACATATGCACAATCTAGTATTCTTGTAAATGAGTCTGATGTGTTAGCATAAATCCAGGGCTATTTTGACAAGCTTCAGAAAAACTAATGATTCTTTGCCAAGAAATGTTTAAAGCTTGTCTGAAACTTTAAAATACGCCCATTTTGGCATGCTGCTTTTGAAAGTTTTTAATGGCTGCACTAATAGCTTACAGTTCTTCAACAGTACATGGTGTACCGCAGAAACCAGGGTGGCTACCTCTCGCAGCAGTTAACCACAGATTCAGATGGCACTTAACTGGCCTTCTCTTCCCAAGGGGCCACGTGTTGATTCCCATCTGATACTGGTTCTTTGGCCTCATTTGGCTACAGTGAGCCTTAGTCTGTGGTTATCTGAAATTTGACTTGGCTCTAAACCTTACTGAACTTTGCTTTCGTAACGAACGTGCCTATACGTTGAAGTCAAAGCCGACTTCACGTAAGTTTGACTTTGAGTCAACTGTTATTTTCTAAAGCACAACTCAAAATAGGATCAGAGAGCGTTGAATCAATGTCGGTTTTTAACTTTTAAATATTTTAATAATAATTTTCTTTTGAGCAGTCATTCCCGTACATCATAAAATTCAAATTTCTGAAACCGGCCCCATTTCCTTATGAGTAATCTGTGAAACTGTTACTCTACAAACTTGTATGGAACACCGAATGACTCAATTTACCATATTACCTCTTTTCCTTTATAGCTCTCCAAAACCTATGCTGGCTAATTATAGCAATAAGAGCGCATAGGTTTTTTGTTTTGTTTTGTTTTGCATGTGTATGTGTTTTGTTGAAAGCATTGAGCATCAAACCTGGACACCAACCTAATTTATTCTGAATATACAATCTGCTTATCAAATGAAACTGTAATGAATTTATAACGAACTCTATTTACAAGACTGGTCATTTGTGGCATATATGACATGTTTAAACATTTTGCTTTTTATGTTAAGAATTTAGGCGAGAACTAAGAAATTGTATATAGCAGATGGTTCTAATAAAAACCTACAATTACCTGCATTTTTGGTTGGTCAAAATACCTGCACGATTGAGACCAAATGAGAATTGCTTGTGTAAATATCATTTTAGTAGCTTTAGAAATGGAGCCGCGACAACTTTGGAGCACTTATAAATGGCATAAAAGCATTCTGCTGCTCATCATAGAGAGAATGTGTAGGCCAACAAGAGGTATCTTTGAAACCCCATGCTATTAAAGCACCCACTACAGCCCTCACGTACACACGACTCCCACTGACCTCAATGGGAAATCCACGTGCGTAAGGGCTGTTGGATCGAGCCCTATTAGAGTTGGTTTTTAAGAAACAAAGCTGTAAATTAGCAAACCTGGTTGGCTGTGGCTGTTGCAGCGAAGGGAACACTTGTGGCAGATGTTGTTGCTGCGGACACAGTGGCTGGCGTAGCACCGTGCACCATGGGAACTTTCGGAGGGAAAATCATATAAGCAAACATACAGAAGAGTGTAGCAATATGGAAACCATGGCAACATGGAGGAGATAATTGGGCATGGTATTTATCACAGCAATAAGCCATGTGACGGGACATCATCACCAGCGAGTGACATGCAATCACAGCGCAAAGCAGGACAACATTCCAAGGAGAGAAGGGGAAAGGGGATGAAAGAGAAAAAAAAGGGGAAAAAAAGCTTGTTACCATCAAATCAAGAAAATTGACACAACAGGCTTAATTTGCTACGTCAAAAACAAGAATTTCATATAGTGTTCATAGTCAGACATTCAAAATCTACGTCAAAATACAGGCTATTTACTTCATTTATACAGTTATCTGTTTGAACGTATTTTTCTTATTTATTATTATAAAAATACACAAATATATTACTTTTATGATACAGATTTTTCTTTTTTTACACACCAGAACTCATAGTCCAATCAAAATCCACCAAAGGTGACTAAAGGAAACTTGTGTGTAAAGAAAACATTTATGTGAGTCCATGTCAATTAAATAGAAAATGGCATTTAATTGACAGGTGTTAGTAAAAGGGAAATGGACTTGCCCAATAGATATAAGTTAAACTTAGCAGTGGATTTTGAGGGGCTGTGAGGTGCACCATAGGTTTAAGATAATCAAGAAACAAAGCTGGCACCTACCAACACTTGTAGCGGGTGTCATGCACAATATTGAGCCTGCCCATCATGCATTGCAACAGGAAGGTGGATTTGAAAAGGGAAAAGAATTAAAACATCCCATCACACGTGTAATTAGGAAATTCATTTGAACAAAGAAGAAAAATTGTTATTATGGGAACAGTGGCATGTAACTGTCAGCACAATCAAATCATACAATAGCACAGTGATCAATTAGAACTAGTCTCAAGTGAAGAATAAAAGCCAGTTTAACTGTGTGCTGGTACACTTTGTTTCTCCTAATTGCTGCCTATAAATAAAAGTATTTGGGGGAAAAGTTTGCTTAATTCTTTTAAAAATAATATTGTTAATTTGTTTTGTTTTAATCTGGTTCCTAGCCATCTGGCGGCTTTGCTATTTCTGACTTCAACATAAGACTATATGAACATTTTCTTTATATTGAGCACATGTTCAATAATCAGAGAAATTATTTATTATTAAAATGCTAGGTAATCCAATGCACAAAACTGGCTTAACAATGTAATAAAACCAAAACACTCATTGTCATTCCCTTGGTTTTATCTCCCTGTTCACTGTAGCAGCAACCACACAGACACGGAAGGGGTTGTGATCATCCATCCATACAGGAATTTTATTTGGAGGGATACCAAACAATAAATTATGCATAAAGAGAAAGTGAAACTTCTACATCGCTTTTGTTTGGAATTTAAATGTAGGAAGAACATTTAGAGGGGATATACGTGTAGGTCTCAAATTGGTTTGCTTAATAGGTATCTGAGGAGACAGACTGGTTTTTTCACTGCGGGTTTAGACCTTCAGGACTTCTTGGAATAGCAAATATTCTAGAAAATGTCATGTGCAAGAAATCATTGACTGGACTTCAATTAAAAACCCTGAATGGGACATAATGAAGATATATACATCGCATACGGGGGGTTAACTGTGATGTCTCGATTGTTCCAACCACGATGTTAAAATATTATGTATACAGTCCCTGTTCTCTTTTACATATAAACATTGCGAAATAGATTTTTTTTTTTTTTTTTTTACCAAGTACAGGGCGCTTCCCACATAAAGAACTACTGTTCTTTCTATGAGATTATTTTAGATTTCTAGGTTTTAAAATATCAAATGATTTTATATTTCTATCTAGATCTTGGCACATCCTATTTAAACACTAGCAGCATCTGGGATGAACATTTGTTAGAAAAATATCTGCCAATTGAGCCTTGTCAGAGATGGCCCTACAAAACAAAGCTGCCATTGAGAAACACGGATTACCGAACTGGCATCCCTGTAACAGCTGCAATTAGTCTGTTATCACAATTAGACCCTGGGCACAATGATCAGTGATTAAACTCGGGGAAGGGGCTAGGGAGGCATCCTCTCAGGTGGAGTAATATCATCCTGACAGGCATTCTTTTTTTTTTTTTTTTTTTAAGACACTTGAAGATCTCTATCATTTGCTACTACTATTGAGTCAAAGACTTGTAAAAGACAACAACAGAAACAGACCAGTAACAACAAAGACGTTAATTTGAGACAGTAGAGCAAGCGAAATTTAATCCTGGGTCTAGATCCTGTGAAATCATTATCCTCTCAAGGTGGGGCAAGAGGACTGGGAGAGAGAGGATGGAAAGATGAATGAAGAACAATACTGTGGTATTCAAGGATTTAAGGCCAGTTTAAATACTGTCCAGGTTATATGTTTTAAATTTACTATTTATTATGATGCTGCAATTTGCCTATTATATTTCATCCCATGCATAATGTAGCCTGCACATGCTGAAAGTGAGTTAACTCTCCTCTCTGTCTGAAGCTGCTATGGTTTGAGTTTTAGTTTGAGTTATCTTCCTCGTTACCATTATAACCAGTGCACACAGTTTTGAGAGGGATTGGCAGCAAATAAACATAAGGCAGCAATGAAAATACTAGCCAGGTGCAATAACGCACAAAAATGAAGACATAATGCTGTAGGACCCACTTACCAAAACCAAAAATCACTTTGAAATGACCATAATATCCATCTTTACATCAAATGGGTTGATTTACTAATAGTGATGCACGAATAGCCAATTGAAATTTTTTCCCTTAATTTTCAACACGAGGCAGATTTTAAGTGAACGTATTTGCCAATTTCAAATTTCCCCTGATATTTGCATGGCAGACTGATGTGTTTTCTGAGGACTGCAATACTGTTGGAAGATGCAGGAGGAACAAGTGGGAAGGTAATTTAAAAAACACGACGCCTGCACAGTTAAAAATACCTCAAGGAGAAGGGAAAGAGGTAGAAGAGAGAAAAAGGGAGTCTAACGGAGATTTGGTTGGAGGTCTGAATTTGGATGTGATAATTCAAGCCTATTTAAGATTAGAAGTATAAAGCTGATGTAAGGTCTTCCAAAATGTGTATCCTTGAGGCCTAAACTTGTGTCATTTAGAGCTAAAAGTTCACAACACAGCAAGAGCTTCATACAGTTCCTTGCTGTTTCTATTCAGTGTTTTGAATTCTATTACGCTGCGCTACTGAATTCAAAGAACAACAAATAAAACCTAGTGCTACTACCTTCCAGGCTTTATTCTAAACTCTCAGACCTGCCTATGAAAGTGCTTTAAGAGACTGTTTTATGGAATTACGTTTAAGACTCACGTAAACACAACCTTATGAAATAATTACCATTAGGAACCCCATTTTATATGTGGGGGAAAAATCAAGGTACAGAGAGATCATAACTTGTGGGGGAGCTGGATTTAAACTCCCCAGCCTGATTTATGATCGCTATGCTGAGTTTCAAGTAAACCGTCTGCATGAATTTCATTGATTATAATAAAAGTGACAAGCTGGGAATTTTTTTGTTCCTGTTTTCCCCTGTTTTCATCCTTCTGCACCTCCCCGCTCACCTCCACATCATCCCCAAAGAAAATTTCTAAGGCCCTCCCTCTGTTTCTTCATGTCTGGTAAGTTGCAACATAAGCCAAAGCTGAAGTTGCTTCAATAAGGGACCCTTATTTTTTAGATTTTTTTTTTTCCTAATCCTAAACCCACACTGAGGGCAATAATGCTAGGAGGAGAGAAGAGAGGTGTGCTTCTGAGGACAGCAATTAAGCAAAACCAGTAAAGGAGAAAGGTGGGGGGGGGGGAAGCCCTCAAGATGCAGAGGCGGGGAGTCTGCAGGGTCCATGAGTAGTTGGGCACACAGCCTGTTCTTCCACAACCAGCCTGTAGGCCCAGGTTGTCAAAGAAATGGGCTGCTTACAGGGCTATGGAGCTCAGGCAAGCATGACTGTACCCGAGGCAGCCCCGGGAGCTCTGGAATGCCTGCCCTGCTGAGACCCTGGAAGCAGGGGCAATGATCACACAGGCAGGGACCAGTGCTGGCTAATGGGTGGAGGATGCACAGCCTGGCTACCCTGCTGGACTGCACAAGACCTCTCTTTGAAGGTGGGAATGGGAGGGAAGAGATGTGAGGAGAAGGTCCCAGAATCCTTGTAATGTCTGATATTTCTATCCAATACAGTGAGCTTAGAGTTTAGAGGTGGACATGATTTAAATTCAAGAAAATAAACTGATGTTACCTAACAGTGATACTTCTTACCTACTCTAATTTTGGGGGTGAAATTCATACCTACAGCATAAGTAGATCTTAGATTTGCATAATCTGTAGGGATAATCAATTTAGTCTTAAAGGGTGAAGATTTTAAAAAAGTAGTATACACCTAAAACTGAAAAAAAAAAAAAAAAAGGAAAAAAAAGCTTGAATGTGAGCCTCATCTGGTATTTTTGTTTGTTTTTAAATGTGATGGAGGGTATAAAACAGCAGTCATAGAGTCAGGTTATCAATAAGGCGTACTTCCTCTGTTAGGCCAAATCATTTTTTAGGATTTCATGTAAAGAGCTCACAGATATTGAGACACTGACTCAAACCTACCTGACCCGATTTCAAGTTCTATCGAAACCTTGCAAGCCATGCAACTTGGAGTCAATCACTGGACCACTCTAGGCTCCAAATTACTCACTGGTAAAATGGGAATAATAATGTCAACCTTTTGGGGTTGTTGTGAGGGAATAAAAAAAAGGAGCTAACGTATATAGAGTATCCAGTGTAGTAGGGCACAGAGCAAACACTCAACAGAGGTAGCTCTTCTGAACAAAATGTGTGAAACAACCGGGCCGAAGCAATAGGGAGTTGTGCGACTTGGCACTGGAGAGTATGCAGACCTTCCAAAGGATTTACATTTTGCTTTTATTGAAACGTTCTTAGACAAATATTCTTGGATGTTAGGTTTAGCTCCTGGGTCATGGGTTTGTAATCCCTAGTGTCAGTACTGGCATACCATGTGGCATACAATCAATATTTATTGACTCGATGGATGGATGGATGGATGGATGGATGGATGGATGGATGGATGGATAGGTGGATGGATGGATCAATGAGTGGGTGGATGGGTAGACGGATGGATGGAAAATGGGGAAGGATAGAGGAAGAAAAAGAGGAAGGGAGGTAAGGAGGATGAGAGAGAAGGGAGGAGGAAAGGAGGATAAGAGGGAAGATGAGATAGATGGTTGGAAGGACAGATGGATAAATGGATGGAGGAGGACATGCACGGATGGATGATAGATAGGTAGACACCACCTAAATTCAATTTTGTTATTAAAAGTTATGATACATAGTAATTTTTTTTTTTAACCTGGCTACCTGGCTTGCCACTGAACTCTGATCTTTTGCCAGCTACCTAGTCACCTCCTCTATTGGTTTAGGCAATTATGCTTCACGGTAACTTCAATGAAAAAGACCTACACATCCCTGAAGCTATAAACAAAGTAAGAGATTACAGAGCTCTAAAACTCTAAGTTGCAAAAATTATTATATTGTGGGCAGCTGGGATGCTCTGATCATGTAATTCATCTGTATGCCTGCAGAATAACATAGTCTTTGGAAAATAAACTTCCTCTTCTCCTAGATATGTGTAAGATTACAGGAATTTGTGGCGGGATGGATGTCCTCTTGTTCTCAGAGCATTTAAGAGATTGAATTAGTTGGAAAAATTTTAAAAATTGAGAAATTTCACAGATGAACATCCAAATGAGGTAAATAACTGAAAAACAACAACAACAACAACAACAACAACAACAACAAGAAGATCTGGCAATACCGGATGAACATCGGGGCCACTACATTCAACTATACAGGTTTGCATGACCAAGTGCGGGAGGCAGGGACACAATTACCCTATTATGTAAATGGAGCCACAAAGGGCGTGCAGTGTGCAACAGGTACAACCTGCCAGGCAGATATTCCTCTGAGGCCATTAAAGGCTGAGTCAAAACATTCACCGTCCCCTTTAGATTGGGGCTGTGCTCCCCAGGGCCTCCCGCACCCCACAGTGCTTGATTTATTTCTCATTCCATTTGTTTGTTTCCTGCCTGACTTCTAAGGCATTTTTAGTTTACATTCTCTGCATTACAAATATTTCTTTCCTTTCTGGCTACCCGACAAAGTGGGTTGGCACAAGTAAAGATGGGCCATCCATTTTAACCTCTTAATGTCACAGAGCCATTTTTTTTTTTTTTGTACACAAGCACATATGACTATAATGACAATATTTTAAAAGAATGATGAAGGTATTACCTACTTCTGATGACATGACTAATAAAGGTTAAGCCCTTTAAAACTGGGTTACAAACAAATGTAATTTTATATTACTGTTGCCGTAATTTCCTATCACTCTGATGCAAAATTCATCTACAAACTCAGGTATACCTTAACAGTTTCAGGACATTTCAATATGTGGTGACACGTTTTATTTAAATTAACGATGCTTAGTTTCTAGAACAGAGAGATAAGGATGATTTTGAATTATGAACGTGTTTGTTTTTCCCTGAGATTCCTTACCTAGCATCTTTTGCTCTGTCTTATCCACAGACTAAAAGCCTTGCTAGGGAAGAGACTACTGTCATAAATAACATCTAATTAATGGTTAAGTTCATTTAGAAAAGTCCTCAGTTATTAGAATGTTGGAGAAATTAATGTAAAACCCGTTTAATAAGCCAAAAATGTTAGATTTCCTTAAAAACACATAGAAGAAGTTAGATCTTTTTAATGTTTAGATTTTAAATAAAGAAATTCACCTTGAATGGCAATGTTTTATTCGATGAGAATAAACCGACTAAAATAATTTTTGGTTACTTGAAAGACATTACAGGAGCTACTACCTACAATCTCTTTAAACTTTGTTTAGCCATCAGACTATAGAGAAATTGATTACTTTATTGAAGACAGCATAAGTCTAGGGGCACAGTAATTTATGTAAAAGCAAAAAAGAAAAAAGCAAAAAGATCAAATTGTGGAAATCTCCAAAAAATCTATATATGTCGAGAAAAAAGTGTTAATCTCTAAAATAATAAGAGGAATATATATAAAATATAAGAGGGATTTTCTCCTCTGAATGTAATAAATACCCTACAGATGTAATCTGTAGTCTCAAATGGACAAACAGCATCTTGATAGATACTATTTCATGAGTACAAATATTTTACCCATAGTGCTCAAGGCATACGCTGTTTTAACTCATGGAATACTCCAGATACTCTGGTTCATTGAATGTTGAACCATATTCTACATATGGATGGCCAGACTTCAGAGATGAGCTGTATAAAAAGTTGTACTTAGAAGTGTAAAAACTAAGTGTAAAAAGGTGTGCTTAAAAAAAAAAAAAATAAAATAAATAAATAAATAAATAAATAAATAAATAAATAAATAAATAAATAAAAAGGTGTGCTTAGCAGCAATAAAAGCTAAGGTGAATGCAATATATTCTTTTGTTCATTATTCAAAAATAAATAATCACATCCCCTCACGGCATTATGAACCCAATGCATCTAAGGACTGTCTATATAGGATAATATACTAATGATGCTGGACCTTCTGACCTACACACTTCCTCATTAATTTATTCATTCAATGAGTAAGATAAAATCATCCTATTAAATAAATCTCTGGACCCATGGTAATCATTTTAGAAAGGTTAAGAGGTAAAGAAGAAAATGGGATTAGAGTCTGCAGTTGGTTGAATTCCAGATTACCAGAAATTTAATATGTGCTTCTTCTTCTGTATGAAGAGTAAAAATAATAAATTTTCAAGTAGTTAAGTGACTAATGTGTCTCAATTTTATACCCTTGTGGATAGCTCTAGAGGATGTTTCTGTGACTAAGCTGAAATCAACTGAAACCACAAATGTATAACTCAATGGTCGGTGTAAAACCCCCTGGGGCCTTAGGACTATTTGAATATTAGGTCAGGAGCAAATCATGATTTTTAAGCAATGTGCTGGTTGGCACCAGTAAGAGCACTTTTTAAGAGCTCTGGAACACAGAGTCAAGTTTTCAAGTTTTTTTTTTTTTTTTTCTTCACCTTGAAAACAAAAAGGCTGAAAAATAAAAATCGAACCTGGAAATGTCATTTCATAGAATTCCAATTTACTCTATGGAATCATGAAGGCAAAGGGGTCTTACAGCAAGAAAGTGTCATAAAATAGCTTGACAGACATATAACAGTGTTGAGGAAGGAGGAAAAAAAAAGAGAGAGAAAACTATATTTCAGTTCCAAATTACACAAACAAAAATAAATATATAAAACATCACACTGATATTCATTCCACTCCTCATTAAGTTAAAATTCTCAGTTCTTAGGGAAAACCGCCTGTGCTACCTGAGGTAAGTTTCCACCACTGCCCACCTTACCTGTCACCTTATCTATGGCTGACAGCAAACTGGGGGTGGGGGGCATGGCTTATCTGCTTAACCAGCACAACTCCCTGCCGCTCATCAGATTCGTTCATTAACAAGCTCAGACCCCTTACCTGGTGGGAGAAACGCTGTATGTTGTTGCAACTGCATGTTGGCTAGAGCCTGTTGGTATTGGAAAATACCAGTGTTAAAGACTGCGGTGGCACCGTTGGTTTTTTCAAGAGCAGGCCTCTTTGGTAATGGGGGAAGTACAGCTTGAGGAATTCCCTGTTTAGTGAATGAGTATAAAAAACAAATACCAGTAAAAAGAGAAAAAGAAAAAAGAAAAATCAGTTGAAGGCTAAAATTGTTAGGAAGCATGAGCAAGCAAGCAGCAGAGCACTGAACTACCCGGGGGATGGGGGTGGGGGGAATCCAATCAACAAAACTTAAAGAAAAAAAAAAAAAAGGCAAGACCAAAGCTTTTAAAGGAAGCATTATTTTTGTTCAAAACAAAACAAAACAAAACAAAAAAACAAAAAACAAAAACAAAAAAATAAACCCCACTAGGACGAGAGCACATGTTATAATGTGTTAAAGTGTTTTAAGTCCCATAATGCTTCAGGCTTTCTGTGAGAAGCCACTGATTTGGGGAAAGAAGAAAAGCTGCACTGCGAGCTCCATGAGGATTGACGAGTATAAGCAATGTTAATAGTTAATTGTACAGAGTGACCGAAACAGGTAAAATAAAAACTAATCCCACTCTGCTCCTCCCCCCAGACCTACCTAGACATGCACATGTCCCAGAGCATGCAAGTTTTTTTTTTTCTTAAACACTGAACTATAAATATTAAAAAATAAATAAGTCTATCACTAAAGCCATGCTAACCAAACAGGTACATAAATATACAGTCAAAAAATACATTTTTTTTTTAATGTCCTTAAAGTATTTCACTAGAACATTCTACAATGTAGTTAAACTGAATGTGGGCTGCTGGGCTTTTGGAATCTTTCATTGTATGATATCCGTCCAGGTACATACAGTATAGTGTTTTCCACTAATTTTTGTCAGGAAACCACACTCAGTTTTTCATTGTACTTTACAATTTTTACAACAGAAAAAGGAATATATATATATATATATTTTTTAAATTGATTAAAAAAAAAAAAACTTGTATCTACAATAAAGCTACATGCCAAGCTAAAAGGTGAAAGGTCATAGTACCAGGTCAAAGGTTGCCTCGAGGGGTCGCTTCAGTGATTTGACAGCCGACTGAGTCTTAATTAGCAGGCAGCGAGCACATGATGGCAATGGGCCAGTGGGGTTCAAGCGCATTAACATAAACAGCAAGCAGAGGTGCATCATGGGGGCAGCAGTGCATTTTTGGGTAGGTGAGAAAAAACAAATAAAAAAACAAATCATCGGAATGCCATATACAACGAATAACAAGACTAAGCATGCACAATAAAGGCACTACTGAGTTGTTATTGGGAGGATAACTCCTCTTTGTAGTTAATTACAAACAAGATACTCTAACAGAAAAAAAAAAAAAAGAGTGAGAGGAAGAGAGGAGGAGAGAGTCTGCCTTCTGTATTTTTGCTCAAGTATCCGTAAACAAACACAGAAAAGACCTCTCTCGTGATTATTTGGCTGTGCTGTGAATACCACACAGTGTCTTTTTTTTTAAATGAATATTTTCATGATTAAGTCATATATATTTATGTAAAAAAAAAAAGGACAACATTAAAACAGCTAAGCAAAGAACAAAGAATGGACTCATTAAAATCAGCTATTAGATCACATTAAAATTTACCTTAAGAATATAGGTATCTGCTCTGAATGATCCAATGTCTAACTCCTTGGGTACTGCTGTCTGTCTCTCTCCTTTCTATTTGATGGCATAGTCAAGCTTCTCTAGTTTGACAGTTATGCTTATGCCACAATAGTATGTAGGACGGTCTAGAGAGCACACGGTTGAAAATCTGGTGGCTGATCCTCACCACAATATTGCTTAAGCAATTCTCCTAAATAGTTCCAGGTTATGTTACTGTTAAGAGCAAGATATACGTAGAGAAGAGCCCTGATGTGCAAAAGAACACACCGAAGGGGAACGATGGCTGATTAGATGGCACACAGAAAAATAAGAGGACCGAGAAATGGCGATATCGTTAAGTTGAAAAGGAGACAGGTGGTTCTTTACAAAGCAGAAGTTTCAGAAACCCTACATCCAGAATAAGACAGAGTATTAAGAGTTAGGCCAAGGGTAGGAGCAATCTGAACCACTGGAGGAGTTACCCTCACATCTGTGAACGGTAACTTCAGGATGTATTATCTGGGATACCTGAACAAACATATCTTCAGCAAAAACAAAAACAAAAACTAAAAACAAAAATAAAATAAATTTAAAAGGTTAATAAATGAATAGCTTGTAGTCAGATCGAGTGGGTCACTTGGCTTTACTGACTGCTAACAAAGACAGGCCTGATGCCGCTACTCACCATGGCAGCTGCGGTGGCTGCAGCCTGGGCTGCCGCAGCCTGGTTGACCTGGTATTGGGCAGCCTTGATCTTGGCTTGCAGATGTGCGGGAGGATGAAAGTATTTGCACTTTTCCCGTGAGCATCTCCCTTTGATGTAATCCATACACACGGTGACGGTGTTGTCATTGGTGTCAATCATTGTGCTGTCAGCAGGGTGAGCAAACCGACAATCGTTTTCTCCTCTGTTGCAATTGCCTCGCTGGTACTCTCGACACACCTGTGAGGTCATGAAGCGCACGGGGCTCAGTCAACACGGGCAAAGAGAATCTTCCTGCAGATTTTAACTCAAAGTCCAAAACCGGTGGTAGAAGGGCCACACGTGAAAGGGCGGGAAAAAGGTCATTTGCAAAAACAACAACAACAAAAAAAAACAGAACAAAAACAAAAACAGAACAGAACAAAACCAAAAAAAAAAAAAAAAACACACACAAAAACAAACAAAAAAAAGCATCATATAACTTGAGGAGTTCCTCGTGTCGCACACAAGTTACAACCCCATGTCGGTGGGATTTCCATGAGAAGGCAACTGCATTTTGGCTACTATGGTAAGACATCTAATTTGAATTCTGTTGATATAAGTGACCAAGGGGAGAGCAGTGACTTCACAGTGAGGACACCTGGCGGGCACCACTTGAACCAAGTGATCAAAATGAGTCGTGCCAGGAAGACGACAGGATGGCATCGCGTGCCCACCGGTGGGACGCGCTGCGGAAAGAAGGGCCCGCACACCGCTTCGTTGCATCATTGCTGACGCTGCATGAGCAGAAGTCACTCACCAGAGAACATCAGACAAGCTGAAGGGGGGGAATGTTTTTGCGAAATAACTCATCAGTACCCTCCCCAAGTGTCAAGGTCACGAGAGCCAAGGGACAATGAGACAGCACCACCGATCCAGCGACCCCGGGGTCGGAGGCAGGATGTTGGTAGAGCAACTGGAGAAACCTGAGGTCTGCGGCCTGGCCCACAGCAGAAAACCATCCTAATTCTATTTTGCAAGTGACCACGTGGTGGTGAGAGGGGGTCTTGTTTAGGACAACTGGGGGAAGGGGAGGCAGGAACTCATGGTTCTGTTCTTGCAACTTCTGTGCTCATCTGAAACGACTTACAAGTAAAAGCATAAAAAAAAAAAAAGTTAAGTCTGATAGCTTTTCTTTTTTAAGATTTTATTTATTTATTTATGAGAGACAGAGAGAGAGGCAGAGACCCAGGCAGAGGGAGAAGCAGGCTCCATGCAGGGAGCCCGACGTGGGACTCGATCCTGGGATCCCGGGGTCATGCCCTGGGCCGAAGGCAGATGCTCAACTGCTGAGCCACGCAGGCGTCCCTCTGATAGCTTTTTAACCAAAAAAAAAAAAAAAAAAAGGAAAAAGAACTACCCTTCTGACCTTCTGATCATTAGCGATTTCCCCCGGTGGTTACACAGAGCAGATGGGAAAAGATGGGTTTTCGTTACTATTTGTTTGCGATCGGTTAATGCTGGATGGGGGGCCCCCCCCCCGGGAAAGGGTGAAATGGATCGCTGCTCATGGGTCTGCTCAATTCTGACTCTTTATTATTAAAGTTTGCCAGGATGGTTGCTCACTTCAGGAGGTTGCCGGCACGGTCTGCGCTGGAGCTAGTTTGACCTTTTTGCCACAAGAGGGCCGTCTACAACCCAGAACGTCCCCTTAGTAGCTTCAAGCTCCCACTGCGCTCCAAGGAGACAGTCTTTACCTTGCACTAACTGAGAAAATACAGACCCCGAGGGTTTTCTTTTGGAGCAGCAGGAAAGAGGAAAGGCGACCCGGTTATGATTTTAAAAGCACAGGTTTTCTCGGATTTGTGTACATGAGATGATCACAATCGAGTCTAGGTACTTTCCCCCCCTTATATCCATATCCCATTACTGAGCGAAGTGCTTCCTTTTAAGAAGACCGCTATCATTTGCATCACGCTCCCTCTTAAAGTCCCTCTTGACATTTATGTCATCATAAATGACACCTTGTGCTATTTTTTTAAACCCCAAGCTGGCTGAAGCTTTGTATATGCACAGCAATGAACCAACTTCATTCACCACCTCGTTCATTTTAATTTTTAAAAAAATTGCTAAATAAATATCATGGGACAGACACCCTGAGAGATACTAAGAATACAAAGAGGACTTAGGAAGTTGCCGAAGACCCTATAAGTTTTGTTTTTCCTCGTTGCATCTGTCTTCTCAAATCGAAGAAAACAAGGGTCACCAGGAACTTATAATTTGAAAAGCAGGGCACCCGGTGGGGCTCAGGGGTTGAGCATCTACCTTTGGCTCAGGGCGTGATCCTAGGGTCCTGGGATCGAATCTCGCAGGGAGCCTGCTTCTCCCTCTGCCTGTGTCTCTGCCTCTTTCTCTGTGTCTCTCATGCATGGATAAATAAATCTTTAAAAAAAAAATTGAGAAGCACAAGCTGTTACCCCTGAACTACTGTCCTCCACTCTGGTTGAGCGCTGGAAGCAGGTGCAGAGCTTTCTACACCACAAATCCTCAGTCCCTAACCAACACTTCACTGGATTAGGCTCAACAAAACAACCAGGAAGAGAGACACACTTAAATGAACACAAAAACTTCTCACGTATGTATATTACATTTATGCTAAATTTATTCTTATCGTACGAACAAAACGGCTGTTTTTCTGTTTAAGCCAAGCTGTGTCAGTGCAGTCTCACGTAATAGGAAACTATATGTGAACGCAGACTCCTGGGGTTGGTTCTCTGGTACTTCTTGCTTTCTTGAACATGCTCACAAAGAAACTGGCAACAGATAAACTGATACCCTATCTTTCCATTTATCTTACTCTTTGCCACACTGACAAGAAAGATCTGAAGGCAGCCTGTGTGTGAGCTCTTTAATAACTATTAAAACCTAAGATTTGTTATTTTCCAAAAACAATTCTGCAAGTGTCTGGTGCCAGACATTTGAGCGTCATTCTCCTAAAATACAACCCGAGTGCCGGGCTTTTTGACTTTTTCTCTGTCCCAACATTCTTTATATTTTCAGGGATATAAACTGAGGTTCAGATTGCACACACCTGGTCATTCTAATTTATCTTGTCATCCTCTCTGCTTCATACATGTGAGTGTGTGGTTCATAATAGGTTAAAGATTGATTTATATTATCATTTTCTACTCTTTCCTCTCTTGCAAGATGCAGTTTAGGAGAATTCTAAATACATTTAAGGGGAATTGGTAACTAGGAATCCACTTAGAATCTGTCCTAAAACCAGCCTTTTTGAAGGTTCAAAGGATTTAGTCAATTGCTTTGGCATGAGACACATTTTTTTACTGTCTTATTTATTCCTAGCTTTAAGTTCTCCCAACACGACATATGGAACAGAGTAAGTATACTGAAATAGCCATTCTCCCATTATTTCTGCTTTTGAAAAAAAAAAAAAAAAAGGAAATCTCCTATGAAAACCTGTACCATTGGGAGCTAAATGCCAGAGGGGCTAGAGAAGTATGCCATGCGCCAGATGTGCATCTGGATCATTGGTACCTACCTGTACAGAACAAATTTCCCCACACTTTTAAGACACATCTTTGTCTAATGATGACCACCGATAAAATAGGATCTATTCCTTGACGACTGACTTTGGTTTGGCCTGGTTTCTTTGATGAACTCAGGAAAACTTTGTGGACTATGCTGAGCCTCGAAAGAAATCTCTTAGATGTAGTATTATATTAGCAAATGATATAAGTGGGTGACAAAACTTCAACAAATTTAATCTCATAATTCAAATCAGGATAAGAGAATTTAAAACACAAAAGGTTTAAAATCCTAACAACATTGTGGTTCTTTTTTCTCTTCTCAGCCACTCTTCTGCAGGCACACATTTTTCAAATAGTTGTAATTATGGTAGAGCTACTACTTGGTGACCTGTTTTGTTCAATGATGTGTGCAACCATATTTTTGTTTTACTAAACAGGGTCCAGAGTGATCATTTTGTGATGGCTGCATCAAATTCCATCCATTCAGAGACCATCTAGATTATTTTCAATATTCTCATATTGCAAAGAATATATTCATGACTATAGACATTTAAAAATCATTTTCTAAGGTTAAGTCTGCAGAAATGGCATTAGTGGGTCAACAAATATAAGTACTTTTTATAGTTCAGTAAGTGGTTTTCAAATAGATTAAAATAATTCCATCTATTTAGCTAGACACATAATGTGTTTCAGTCAAGAAAATGTCTGTTGAGTCTTTCACTCTATAAATATTAAGGCAGGATTTGTTTTGTACATCAGGTAAGTTTTAGAGTTTTCATACAAAGTAGATAAGGGGCTGCTTTTATATTTTTAAAAAAATCATTTCAAAGAAGATACTCATTGAAAACATTTATAAATGCCAAATTCCATTTCCAGGATCATCTATGCAATAATTATAAACTTTAAAAAGCTAGATGAAAAAAGTACTTAGAAAAATTTCCCAAAGAAATGTGAATTATTCTATGTAAACCTTTCTTTGTTAATTCAATGGTAGTGGTATATTGGAATGATAATAGAGTTCAGAATCAGAAATTGTGGGTTCTTTCTAGTTCCTACACTTACCAGCTATGGAACCATGAATATTGAGTAAAATAAAGAACAGATAGCTGAAAACATACAATAAAAATCTGGTTAAAATAAACAGTTCTTCTATTTGACAACTAGGGTGGGTTTTTTTTTTTAATGAATGTGACAAGCATATTTCAAAATGGTCGCAAAGTAATAGGTTTTATAGGAATTAAATTCAGCAATGTTCTGCAAGTTAAGGCATGGGATTCTCAAGACATCAGGTCAATGTATGAACTTATTCAAATCTGGACAGTCATTTGCATGTTTGCTAAGGAGAGATCTCTTTGAAGTAATATGTTTTGTGCTCCCCATATCTAACTCAGTAATTTTTGGAGAATAATTTCCAAAAGCAGGAACAGACAACTTATTATAATAAGAACAGGGACTATTTGAATATTTTGGGAAGTCATTTTAAACCTCATGACAAATATTAAGGAGCTTATTATATATATATGATATTATATATTCAATAAATATTTAAGGAGCTTTTTATATATACATATAGACATATATTTATATAAATCCAGATATGCACCTGTTGTTCAACAATAAGCACCAAAGACTTTATTTTCCATTAAGCTTGAGCTATATGAAATTTCAAAAAAGGAATACTGGAAAATCAATTATTTTATCAAGGTATCCACAGCATTAGCAGTCATGCATATACAAGCTAATGCCCAGAAATAATCTGTATTTTCAACTCAAAATTGATTATAATCTCCACATTTTAAAATTCTGGTGACTATTAGTAATGATCTTAGTTGATTATATAATTAAATTCCCAAGATATATGTCTGATGATGTCATATCTAGTTTTAATCTGTTACCTAATACTTGTACGAATTTAGTCCACCTGAACTTCAGACACCCGTGTCAGCTACCTCAGAGGATTTCTGGGAAGATCAAACGGGAGCTGTCTTTGAAATCTAAAAGGCAGAACTGCTCATTACCATTAGGCCAGAGAACACAAGCATATTTCTATAGATAACATAGCTTAGAATTTATCACTTCACCTCATGTAATTAAAAAAAAAAAAAAACGATATCTGAATATATAGGAATGGTCAACTAAAAAACAAAAACAAAACAAAACAAAACAAAACAAAACAAAAAACCCAGAACACTTTTCATTAAATCTACATCCAGGTCTTCACTTATTCATTCCTATGAATCACTGTGTAAACCAACAGGATAGGAAAACACACCCAACTCTGAAACGAACTCACCAATAGGCCAAAATGCTGAAATCTACAGTTATTTTTATTACTTTTTCTAGATAAATGAAGTTAGAGAAATTTTGGCTTTAAGTTGAATGCAGAAAGTAGTGGGAGAACAGCAAAAATGGGTGGCTAAGCTTAGTAATTATTGTATTTTAGACAACTTACAACTCTTTCCTCTCCCAAACAAAACTCAGACTAATCACAGAGAATAGTCACTGACAGACAAGAGGTTTTAAAGGGGATATGACTACTTATAAGAAGCCAGTCTAAAGCCTCATGACAGATTAAAAAAATAAACGACACAGACCTGTGTGTGCAAAACTCATATTTCTTAGTAATTTTCTAAAGAAATTAAAATATCATTCAAGCGGTAGCTAAACACCCTCTACAAAAATACAAAATTAAAATAATCCTATCAATAAATCCCTTTCATTACAAGCATCTGCTTTTCTAATCTTATTTTGAATCAAATGTCTTTTATATGCAATAGATCATGAAAATTCCATTAAACTTCTATAAAAATCCCAAGCAAGGCATGCCTTCCACTACTACTTGAACCCTCATTTAGCTTTAAATACTCTTTTTTGTATGTAGTCAGTTGGAATCATATTGTCTAATGCCTGTACGAAAAGTCACTAGACTCTTCTGTGTCAGTAAGTGCTGGAAGCACTCAGCAACCAATGGCCTAAATTAGGTACTCATGTCATGATTACATCAGTAGAATAAAACTTTCAGCACAAGAATAATTTTAAAACAAACCAAAAAAATAAAAATAAAAAAATAAAACAACTCCAACTGAAAAATATCAGAAGCCATGTGGTGTGCCCACCTTTCCTGAAATACATCCTATGTTTTTCTCAAATAGACTGATGATATAAAAATGATGCAGTTAACCAAACTGCAATCTAATATCTTCTACAGCATCTGAAATGCACAGTCACTGGTTAGTTTTTAGTTTGATTAATGCCATTATGCGGTATAAAATGACCTTAATAACCATCAGTTTACTTGAAATATTTCATAATGTGCACTGTGTTCTAACAAAATGTTGAATGTTAAAGTTGTATCAGAGGAGACGGGTTTTTAATTCTGAGTCACAAATAACTATATATATAAGGTAAATGATGAAAAGTCCAGACTTAAATAGCAGGTGCTGGCATCCTGTGGAGTAAATATTTGATAGACTATTTGCATTTCGAATCACCGGGCCGATTTGTGGAAAAGCTCCCAAGCCCCACTGAAAACCTACTGCATCAGTCTAGGGCGATGTGGCCCTGCATTTTTAGCAATCGTCCCAAGTGAGTCTAATCACATTAAAACTTGAAAACCACTGCCTAGGACCAAGGGCATGAACGAGACACCATATTTTGTAGTTGGAATGCTCAAAATGTAAACACGTTCCCAAGGAGAATGTTAACAAATGTTAAAAATTCATCATGTTCTATCCTCTCTGTTGGATGGCACTAAACTGTGAATAAAGGCATGTGTCTTTTTGTGATTAATTAATTAACTGGTTGACTGTCTCACTTGTTCGTTCATTGAACAAGTTATTGGGTATCATTTATGAGCTTGGCACTATCCTGTGCGGACCTTTTCTTGTTATGGGTAAGACAGCAGTCAAATGGTTTCAAAGATATTCCTCACTTTATTTTTCACTTGAAAGATGTTCACGAGGTCTCCTTTGGATATTGTTGGATGAGAAAATGAATGCATTCATGGGTCCTTTTGTACCATAAAAAAATTATTGTGTAACTATCACCAACTCTTTGTTATAAAGACATGATTGAAAACCTTAGTCCTTTCCAGTATCTATAGATTTTAACAATTTTTTAAAATAACCCCTGAAAATAAACTGCTGCTTGGAAATTATGAAAAGGTATGCCAAAGTCCCGAAATGGAGTTTTAAAAGCCTCATTTCAGTGACCAATATGTAAGAGGTTTGCTCCTTTTTAAAGACTACCATAAAGACTGAATTTTACAGTATAGAAGGTATGCAGCCACAAAGTCTCCCAAAAGGTATCAAATGAAGAATGGATAATAGAGATACTGATACAAAGTTTATGCGTGTATTTTACATTTATATATTTAATAAAATGTATATTTATATATTACAATTAATACAATATATTTAAATATACTTATTTAAAATGTTATAAATAAAATTTCCAATAACTTATAAGCTGGCATAAAAAGCAAAGAGACAACCTAAATGTTCCATAGAATGTTCTAATTGGAGGCAATCTTACAGATTATCTCATTCAATCCTCTAATTTCATATATGTGGAAAATGAAGCTCAGAAGAGATGAGAAACTTGACCCAAGGCTACTCGCCTAATTAGCAAAAACACTAACACTAATTCTTGGGTTCCTGTTGTTCAACATTTTTGGTAGCCTCACATCAGGTGCTATAAATAAGTCATCAGTTCTTCCGAACAGAAGAACCAGAAGGCTGATAATCTATGGGATTTTTAATTTCCTTATGGCCTGACAATGTGCAGCAAAAAGAGAGAAAGAGGCGGCAAGAACAGTTGGCCAATATTTAAACAAATTTAAACTTTTTTCACCTTAAAAGGAACTCAGAATTCAAACATGTACTTCTGAGTCCCATGAGGACAAAGTAGAGATTTAAACCCAAATAACTCGACATGTGACCAACTGGCAAATAAGCGTGTGCACTTCTTGCCACACCATTTAAGTCCCAGTATGCTGTGCGATCAGCACCAGAGGAAAGAACCTGAAGATAGGAGTGTCTCAGATCTCAGGGCCGAGCAGAAAGACGGGCCCCTGAGCTTCCCACTGCAATATGCTAGCAGATTCTCACTGTGACACTAGAGCAGATCCTGTTAGCCAGAATGAGATAGGAAGCTGCCCTCCCACCAGCAAGCAGTTAGATAAGAGGAATTCGGGTTAAGAGGAAATGACAGTCATACAGCAGTAGCCACTTGTGAGCACAGCAGAAGACGACGGACAAAATACACAGAGGAGCTCCTCGCAGGAGAGAGAGAGAGAGAGAGAGAGAGAGAGAGAGAGAGAAAAGAAAGAAAAGAAAAAAGACAGAAACCCCAAACCAATGACAAAAGTACTCTAATTTTAATTAACCATTATACAAAATATAACCAATTACAGACTACCTCAAACTGTGGGAAACTTCGTTTCTAAGAGTTCTGACCACACAGCTCAGCCTCGTAAGAGATTTCAATAGAGAGTTGTAAGCTTCCTAAATATCGTCTCCTGTTTAATAACTAATTCATCAAAGTTCATCTCAGGTTGCCTGTTGGGTCCCCTTCAGTCAACAATCATGCATTATGAACCCAGGGTGTGCTTCCAAAAGATCGGGGCAGGGGGAAGGTGAGTCACATATGAAGCATCCAGCAATTTTTAAATATTTACAATCTCCTAAACTTCCTCATAATTTATCTGCAAACAGCACTAGCTTGCTAATGAGCAAGTGCAACCGCACGATGACAAACCACCCACAAGTCGAAGTGCATCTCTAGCACACAGCAGTCCTTGGTCCACGGGGAGCGTGCAACTAGGTCTCAAAGTCCTTTCTGAGTTCTCCGCATGGTGCTCTCTTCATTAGCAGCTTTTCCCAAAATGTTCAGGAAGGTAAGAGCTCAAGCTAAACAAGCAAACAAACAGAAACCCTAAAGAATTTACCAGAAGCCAGAAATTCTTGCTTCCTCTCTGAACTGTCACCTGTGTGGGAATGAGTTATATAGGGTTTCAAAACGGAGTCCTAAGTTCATACCAGACTGGAACATCCTTCCTACGACCTCAAGTAAGTTTTGCCACAACTCTGCCCCTAAATCTATTGTCCTGGGAGATGGAGTGAATGACAGTGTCTTCCTCAGAAGATTGTCTTGAAGACTGACTATGTGCTGCATGAGATGGGTTGAGGCCGAGTTTGCTAGAAAGTCAATACCCAATAAACACCAACGACTGTTACTGCCATCAGAAAAGGTGGTGGCAGTTCTAGTTGCGCTGAACTCTGGGATCCTCTGCAATGCATGTAGTGAAGCCCTATAAACAAGAAAGCAGTGCTTGCTCAGTAAATTCCTGCGCAACTGATAAATCATTAGTGTCAATTATGTTCATCACACAACAGCCTTATTTTGCCTTTTTCTCAGTCGTTACCAACACCCCAAACTTCTCAGCCCTAACTGTTGCCTCATCCTAACCGAGGGGAAAGAACAAAGAGTCATTTTGCTCCTCAGTTGGACACAAATGCCTGGTTTTAGAGCTTCCACGGACAGTAACGTTGCCGTGTTTTTCTTCAATCTACAGTTTACCGAATCCATTAATTCACAGCCACGCTGAAATTCGGAGCAACCACTTTGATACCAGAATGAGATCTTTCGCTTCTTTTTCATGCTGCAATAGCAAAGCACATCCATCTGATCATCCTTGACTCTAGAGCCCGATGCAGTTTCCAACTGAAAAACTTTCATCGGAGCACACTTCACCAGCGGAGCTGCCTTGCTATTCCAACCCAAATATTGTGAGGCCTGTGAGGAAATTTGCAATAATAAATTTTAAAATGCCTGATGCACTGTAACTGAGCAAACTGTTGTGAGAACAAGTGTCAGGGGAGGAATAGAATTTGTTCTCAAAAGAAGCAACACGAACAACGCACATCCAGGGAGCATTTGCTGTGTGCCAGACGTCGGTCTAACGCTTTGAGGAAAGGGCCATTATTATGTCCATTTTGAGGATGAGGAATCAAAGATAAAACCAAGTTAAGGGGCAGCTGGGCCCCAAGGTCTGGGTCCCTAATCCCTGCTACACTATCCGGCTGCTGTGGCTTTTATCAACGTTCCATTTGTCAAATACAGCATACCTCCATACCTCCTCCTTTTGGAGCAAAAGGCTCCAAATAGTCAACCCAAATCTCTACTTCAAATTTCTTTTTGGCCTTTATGGCCGTGGAAGAAATGAACCAACAGCACACTTTGAAACTCAGAATGGAGTCCATAGAGAAACCAGCTCATCATTCCTACCTCAAGTCTGTCTGTCCGCATTAACTTCTGTGCGGCAGCTGCAGCAGCTGCAGGTACAGGGACCCCGGGATTCCCTGTGACCAACATTGGTGCGGTCGGCAAGATCTCTGCTGGAACCAGGCTTGGGGACACAGGTCCCAGGTAGGGATTAAAGGCTGCTGATGCATTGGTGGCTAAGCTTGGTGCAACTGAAAACATTGGCTGGAAAAAAAAAATAAAAAGCAGAAGTTTAATATACAAGTCTTGGCTTGTATTTGATATCCCACATTATATATCTACCCTCCATCCATCCATCCATCATCCATTCTTCCTTCCGTCCCTCCCTCCCTTCTTTCATTTAATTCTGTTTATTTAATCTCACTCAGGCTAAGAATGTTTCTTAAATAAGTATTCATCAAGTCAATGTGTTTCTAAACTATAATAGGTGATTTACTCGTTCAATTAGCTGCTGGGATTTTGAAACCCGGTGTCTATAATGCTTATAATTTCTTTTTGAATAACAGATCGCTTATTCAATGCAGTCATTGCTTGTGGTCATCTAATCTCCATTTTTGTCCTGATTTAATCCTGGAAACTTATCTGAGAAACACATTTTATAATTGCTATGTCAGATGAACTTGAAAGATCTGTTTACAACTGTTAATGGGTTGCAAGTGTCCTATTATCTGGAATAAATAAAGCAGAACTCCCAGTGGGCAACAGAGTTTCGCAGTCAATATAAACTGTGAATAAATCTCAGGGGATATGTGAAAAGACGATGATGACACAATTTCTTTTGAACACATAAGGTAAAGCGTTTGGCATATTCACTTGTGCGTTTTCCTAAAGAAACTATCAATATCGCACCAGCTTATCACACCCTCGTGAAATACTTAACAAAAAATTTACCTTACTAGGGAGAAACCACCCCAAATGTGAAGCCTGAAACAGAAAACTTCGAAACACATGCTACATGCTTTTGCAAGGAAATACACGTGGTGGCACCGAAAAAAAAGTCACAAGATCGAATTTCTGCCAGAAATGCTTTCATGGATATAGGAGGATGGTTCCTACCTGGGACACGAAGATTTGTGTAACGGGAAATGTATTTGTTCCTGAGTAGAACTAAATTATTTACCTGAAAGCTACTTTGGCAATTTGCTTTTCCCATTTTTTTTAAAGCATAACGTAGCACAACAATCTGCCACCTTATGGGTGGTATATTTTTAACTTCCATCATTCAATAGGGTTTCATTCAATTCTTGAAGCCTAAGATTTTGTGCAATAATAGTGTTTGTCTCCAAAACCCACAAAGTCCTGGGCAAAATGAATCCTGTTCTTTAAAGGACTTTTTAACAATCAATTTTCTTTATTACCCTGTGATAAGGAACAGAATCACAGAAACCTTTTTAGACTGAAGGGAACATCAGTGTTGTAGCTAATTCTTCTCTCTTACAGAAATAAGAAGTTGGACGAACCCTGAGCTGACACAGTATTCAAGAGAGTTTTAGAATAAAGTTTTATGCAATTAAGATGTAACCGCAATTCTTAAGAGCTCAAAAGAAATAGCTTTAAAAAAAATAAAATGTGTTCTTATTTAGTATGGCCCTGCCTTGTCCTGTATTTAGAAGAGTAAAACGGAATTCAAGTATTCTTGTTCTCAAGTAGGTAGGGCACGTGTGGCAATGTCTGGAGACATTTTTGACTGTCACAGCTTGGGGGTGCTCTTGCATCTAATGCATAGAGAGGCCAGGGATGCTGCTAAGTGGCCTGCAACACCCAGGACAGCCCCTTACAACAAAGAATGGTCCTAGCCCCAAATGTCAATAGTGTTTAGGTTGAAAATCCCTGTCTTCAGGGATGCACTCGTCTTCTGACTTCACAAATTGTTTCAAGACAAAATCACTGCAGCTAGTGCATACATTCTTACTAAGAATAAGAAGACCATGCAAAATAGACCATTTCACACATAATTTGATTCACGTGGGAGAAGACACAATGCACCATACCTTCCACTGGCATTTTCAAGTCATAATTATGTCTCCAAACGTGTCGGTCTGAATACCATGGTGAGCTGTCCTGCCAGGCTGAGGGCTCCTGCCTGAGGAAGTGGCCTAAAGCTATACCTCGGACCCTCACCCCTCATCCCTGCCCAAAACACTGACAACACGGAGACTACCTGGGTGCTCCGGGTATGATCAATAATCAGTCCAAATCTAAGGCCCAGAGCAATCTCTGTCCATCGAGTTATTTAAATAGCAGCCGATTTTATGCTGCTCCACTGTCGACTGGCTGCCGAGGCATTGCCAGGACAAGGGCTGACCTCTCTCTCTCTCTCTCCCTTTTTTTTTTTTTTTTAAGAAAAGCATTTATTTTAAGAAAATAAGACCAGTGACCAATAAAATGCAGCTGTGTTAAATCTCATTGAATAAAATCAACTTGGAATCTATGATGCATATAATGTAGCAGTTGCATATCACAGATAAAGGAAGACTCCTACTAAATAAAAAATATTGATCTTACTAACTGGCAACAGTTTTCCTGCTGGATTGCTTCTGTAGGCTTGTCGCGTGAATTGATTTTCTGACTTAAGGCAGCAGAGCAAATTTAAATCTGAAGAATTTTAGGGCCCTGTCCCCAGGTAAAATCTAGCAGCTTTGAAAATCTGAAACATCCAACTCTTCAGCAAGCATTCTCTCAAACTGCTCCCTCTCCAGAGAAGTAGAGCTATTTGAGTGATCATAACAGCTCTGAACTTTGAAACTTGATTCCAAAACCTGCCCACCCCCCAAAAGTACAACATTCCTTCCTTTATTTTGAGTTTCTGTGAAATTTGCTACATTCCTTCTGCAAAGAGCACCTTCCTGGAGGTGGGTCACTGCATGGCCCCATCAGTGCCCTAATCGGATTAGTGAGGTGCTTGGACGGCTGGGCTGCTGAGTCCATTCCAGAAAGCCATCCTGCCCAGGGTTCAGCAGAACGGCAAGGTAGGACGTTAATGCTATGGTATTAGCAAGTGCATCCTATTTTCTCCGAAGTATCTACAGGATAACATACAACGATGCCATCGGTGTAGTCGGTACCGACCACATCCTGTAGAACGATTTACAGATAATTCTCTTCTTGGAAGGCATAAGGCAGGTTGGCTTACGATCGCCTTTTGCCAGTGAACACCTTCCGCAGAGCAAAACCCAGTGCGATCTTACCAACACTGGTGCATTTATGGGATAACCACTTGTCTGTTTTAAATGAGGCATTTTGATTCCGTTAAAGCAATCAGGCTCTATTATAAATTAAAACGTTCTTCAATTTCACATGATGACCCTAGTTAAAGGTGTGCAACCATGGTTATTACCAGAATTCCTTCTGTTTATTGTGTGCCGGGCATTGTGCTAAGCGCTTTACCTATGCTATGGTATTTAGTTCTTGGAACAGGAAAATATAAACTCTGTGGGCAAACAAAGGCAAAAACTCCATTGTTTCTGTTTTGAGTTGGGGGTGTGTGTGGATCATCAGTATAGTGTGCTGCTGAATCCCTGGGATCTAGCTGGAGGATGCCCAGCATATAGTAAGTACTCAATAAATAGATACTGAATAAGCGAATGAATGAATGAGTGAATGAATGAATTGCAGTCTCGTCAGGTGGTTTTTATTAATCCCTTCCATTTTGCAGACAAAGAAAAGGGCCCACTGAGATCCCGTGTCCATAATCAAAAATAAGTGCATGAAAGAGTTAGGATCTGGGCACAGGTGTGTCTGGCTCCAGGTGGTTCCAAGACCAGGGGTTCTCAGGGCAGCTGGCCGTGGAATCCTCCGGAGAACCTCAGCCCCCCGAATGCCCTGGCACTCCCCACCCATCACAGGGTCGGCAGTACTATTTAGAAACCTCCTGGGTGATTCCAATTCCATACATTATGTGGTCTTTTACTCCTTAAACACAGAAACAGGGCCAGGCTTCTGGGCCTGCGTGAGGTCCCCAGGGAGACACGTGCCCTCGTGGCTCTTCTTCTGAGCACGGTGCGCCGTCTCCACTGCACGCTGCTCCCGCCCAGCCCTCTGCTGCATTTCTAACCACGCTTCAAGAATCACGACTCTTGCTCATCCAAGTTTCCCCTGATCCGCCCCCATCTCCAAACTCTGAAGAGGTGTTTCCTACCCTCCGTTGCCATAGAACTCCTCAGTGCTCGAAATTGGGGTTGATCACCCCACGTGTTCACTTACCCCCCCTCTCCTACGCAAACCAGACGGCAGGCACGGCCTGGCGCATCCTTCATCCTGCACCCCACCTGCTGCAGGCGTCTACGCAGCCTCCTGACTGCCTTAGCCGATGTGCTGCTTTCCTCCAGCACACAAACCAACTAGCAAATGCATTAAGTAGTTTCGAGTATAGATATGTGAACAGTTTAAAAAAAAAAAGAGAGAGATTTAATGTTACGGCCTCTCCGCCTGAAAATGTAATCATTAATTTGTCTAGTATTCTTGTTTGAAAACTGTAATTTCCTTTATTTTTGTTTTGCGGGTTTTCTTTCTTTTTTAAGATTTTATTTATTTATTCATGATAGACAGAGAGAGAGAGAGAGGCAGAGACACAGGCTTCATGCTGGGAGCCCGACGCGGGACTCAATCCCGGGACTCGATCCCAGGACTCCAGGATCGCGCTCTGAGGTCAAAGGCAGACGCCAAACCGCTGAGCCACCCAGGGATCCCCGTTTACACCGACCTCTCTCTCGGTTTCAGTAATGTGGCATTACCATGCTGTAATGTTGCAACTATCAGAGGGGCCCTAACTTATTTTAATACCTTATGTGAAACAGTGTCTGGCATACAATGTTTGTGATTCTTTTTTTTAAGAAATGGATGAAGTACATATCATAAATAATATCTGATTAGTATTTGCTGAGATCGCTGGAATATAAATTTGGTCAGATTTTTCTAGATGTTACCTGTGTGTGTGTGTGTAAAGGCTGAACTTGTAAGTGGTAAAAAATAGAGCTGCCTTTTTTTTTTTTTTTTTTACTTGACAGCACATCATCAAAGCATATGAAACCCTGTTTCTGGGTACGCACAACCCTGTACAAGAGCTACTAAAGTCCCTGTAAACAATGACTTTGAATATTAAACAGCCAAAAGCTAATGGGAGTCCTCAACAAATTCATATTACAATGTCTACCCTCCCCCCGAAGAAGGCAAGCATATGACTGGAATAAAATAAGAAATACTGTTTTATTTATTTATTTTTTATTTTTTACTTTTTTTTTAGAAATACTGTTTTATTTTTTTATTTTTTATTTTTTTTAGAAATACTGTTTTAAAGTCAGCTTCCAGACTGACCTGCTGCCTGGGCAAATCACAATGACCACCTAGCCTTATTTTTAATTTTACCTTATCCTTCAATCTGGTTTAATGGGAGTGACAAACAGAGAAGACTCACTCCCAGCCCACCAAGGAATAAGGTTATCAACCCATATGGTCTGGCCCCTAAGATGCGGGCCTGTCCTCCAGCTGCTTGAGGATGCGCAGGCTCCTTGCCTGAAACAGGCCCTAGAAGGGCAGGTGGACGGAGCAGGACTCAGGATGATGGCCGTGGGAACATTTCACCACAAACGCTTTGTCATGAGGTGGCCTTATCCCAATCACTACTTGGGAAAAACTGGAGAGTAAAGCACTAAAAAGCAGCTTAAGAATTTTAGGTGTTCCTGGAAATGCGACAGATGATGACTTGAGAGCTTTCAGCGCTCAACCGCCAACATCCACGACATGGGGACACCATGCTGCCAAGGTGAGGCGACACGAACAGCTTTAAGCCCCCGCGACTTGTGAGCCAAGTCCAATAACTTTGAATTTCTTGGTCCCTAGGCTACTTCAAACCCATGAAAGGCACAGGAATTCAACTTGAGTCATGCACCCCGAGGCAGTCAGGTGTGTGGACCCTGAGGGCAGCTGCCACCAGAAATTACGGATGGCCCAAGCTAAGGCTTGGGAGCACGGGGAAAGGCGAGGAGTGCACGGAAGTGCAAAGCCCCAGATACAGCTCTTCACAACCATGGCTTATGCAGAGCTCTTCAAGGACAAAGACAAAAGCCTGGAATCAACAGAATTGCTGAAGACATCTTTCTGGGATGGCTCAAAGAAATACACCAGCTGCTTCCAAGTTGTGAGCCACAAGAGATGGTCTATATTTGGTTAGGTTGTTTAGTTTTCTTGTTGGATTATCTTTGCACCAGATAGTGCGTAAAAATGTAATGATTTTTTTTTTTAAAGTAGCGCTTTAAAAAAAAATCCAAAAATTCAATTTTAAAAATTTGGATAATCAAATATTATAGGTCCTCCATTTCTCTTCAAAAATCATATAATAAAGAGAAATATGATCTTTTTCCACTTTTATTAGGGGCTTAGAAATGATGATAGAACTAATGCCAGTTTTTTAAAATAATTTATTTTGCAAGTTTTAGGGAGCAGACACACAGGTAAATTCAATTACTTCCTTTCAACTACTTATTTTCTTATGAAACGGAAATAATGATGAGATTGTTAGGAACCTGCAGATAATATACTTGAAACTTTTCACTACATGGTAATGAAGGTCAGAGATTTTAAATGGATCAACCAAGGACCCAGAGCTGGTTGGTGGCATGTCTCTAATTAGTGTTTCTGCAGCATGGATGCCAGAACCTGAACCACTTGGGTTAAAATCCAGGACCTGCTATGCACTAGCTATGTACCTTGGGCAAATCAGTTAACCTTTCTGAACCCCTGCTGTCTTTATCTCTAAAGGTGAGATAATAACATCAGCTTTATAGGGCGGTTGTGGGGATTTATGATACAAAAAGTAGAGAGCGCAATAAATGCCCTTTGCCACCAAAGTGGAAGCCCTCTTTCTGGTTCCTGGCGTGGTGTATTTCATAACAACAGAATAAAGTCCACGAAAACAGTTAACTCTCCTATAAACCCCTGCATTCCCCAAGTTAGCACGGTGTCATCTTCTGAAGACCTTAACTTTAGAGACCCAGCCTCTCCCAATTTTTGAGAGGATGCAAACCCAACTGAGTGGTATCGTAGCTCCTGCCTGGTCGCAGCACAACCCTCAGCAAGCCCCCGGCTGCCTCTGCTCAGAGCGTGCTCATATAGAACCAACTGTGTGCCCCATTCTGTGCCGCAGTCTCTACACTGGGGCTTGTACTCTGATTCCTGCAGAGGATTCCTTGGGAATCACAGGGCCAGGTAAACCACCACAAACCTTTGCCTGTCTTCCTCGTGTTCAGGAAACTCCTTATTTCATTCATTCACTCATCAAGCAATTTTTGATATCGCTATATGCCAGGCATGATGGAGATGCTTCTCGATTTGATTAGAGTTTCTCTGCTACGTCTTCTCTTCGTGCTCCTTCACCTATGGTTTAGGGGCCACGCTGGTTAGCCCTAAAGAACTCAGATGCTTCGCCACCTTGACTACAAACCCTGAGACTGCCCAGATACTCCTAACTACTCCTGAATGATGGATCCGCTCACAGCATCGTCTCCTTTGCCAGAACCACCACCTGGGTTGGATCCACATGTGCACTCTGTCTTCAAACACTAACATCTGTACGAGTTACCTGGCTGCTGCTAGCCCGGTTACAACCCCTATCCGTTGACCCAGCATTCAAGTTGCAGTAAGCAGCTGGTTATGACCATCTCATTTATTTCTGAATCTCTGTATCATTACCCTCATCAGCAGGGCTGACTACACAAAGGACTGAGAAGTCTCAGGTGGGGTTTTGAAGGCAAATTTCCTGGATTAAAGCCTTCTCTACAGTCATTAAAGCCCCAAATGCTTGAAAATTGAATAATTAAAATGACTTCTATACTTATTACAAAAACGTCACCCTGAACAGAGGGTATTTTTAGACTATGATCTCAGGATGCCTGTAGCAGAAGGGTAATTCTGCATTCAAATCTAGTCATACCAGGGGAAATTAGCATAAAGCCTGAATGTGCTCACAACTAATAAAAATAAATGTTTTTGTCAAAGCAGCGAATTTTCCCACAAAAGCACCAGAAAATGTGATTTGTCTGATGGTTTCAGAAATTGTGATTTCATGACTTCGAAAGCACCACATATGTGTTACTGTGTTTTTATAGGCATGAGCATAAACACTGTTGACAGCCCGTCCCAGGGTCACCCATACGATGAGACTGGCATGGCCCTGAGTAAAGCTCAAGGACTAGCTCAGGAGATGCGCCGAGACTTTGCAGTGAGGAGCTCAAAGCCGTGACCAGCACTGTTTTTGGCAGCGTGGGAATTCCACCTGCCAGTCACTGAGAAGGGAGATAGAGCCCGGCCTTAAATGTTTAAGTGGAACAAAGTATCTCACATCAAGGAGAGATCCTTATACCAGCTAACGGAGTAGCCACCCCAAAGATTTATCAGATCTCCGAAACTGTGTGACAAGGCCAGCTGTAAAAGAGACCTCATGTCCTAGATCTTATGCTACGGAGAATGATTATAAACTTTTTTTTTTTTTTTTTTTTTTTTTACCCAAATGGAAATCTTCACGCTATCCCAATGCAGATATAATATTAGCAGATGCCACGAAAATAAATGCAAGATATCATATTTTTAACTGAGCCCCCGATAACGGTTAAAAAAATATAGATCAGGTTAAAACAGACACAGAATTATAACATTCTCTCACCTCAACTGTACAGTACTGACAATTGGTATCACTGCCGATGTGATATGGAGATCCCTCCCACCTCGAAATGCAATCCCCCCCTCTTTTTTGGAATGATTGGTGCATTAAGTTCTAAGAGAGAATAACAATTACATTGAGTTCAGGGGTTAAAATGTATCAGGAAAAAAAAATCAGTTAGCACACATGCTACAGTTAGCATATAAGAAAACTGTGGGTCTTCCCATTCCCATAACCCCACAATATTGCATATAAGTTAGTGACATAAATAACTGCCAGATATATTCTGATCACTGCAAATTTTAACATGCATTTAAATACAGAATTATAGTATCACAATTAACATCGGAACACATTTTGTAATCTAAAATTGCTTATGATATCGTCTTTCAATTTTATGAACAAATGTAAAGGTTATTGAAGTCATTTATCATACACACTCCCCCAAAGCCCAAATAAATAAATAAATAAATAAATAAATAAATAAATAAATAAACAAACAAGCAAGCAAGCAAGCAAGCTCAGAATCAAAAGTTACTCATACACAGTGCTCGGTAAACATTAGGTCAGTATGACCACCTACGGTTTAAATTATTTAGCTCTTTGCTTAAAAACCCTGAGAGTTTTTGCCCCTCCTGATTAGTTAGTGATCTTTTAAGGAGATGTCCAAGGGCATGATATTGATTCGCCACTGTCAGAATTTTGGTAGCATCTGTAACTGCAGAGTAATTTCAGGTTGAGTTTGAAAGAATAAAAAGGCTCCTTTTCAATCAGGGAAGTGATGCAAACGGATTCTCTTCAAGAAAAGAGGAAAGGGAACATTTTTCTCAAAATTAAAGATGCTCTATGCCAAATTTTGCAATTTTAATTATTACCATTAAAGGGAGTCTGAAAATGCACATGGACTCTGTTGACGAGTTTTAACGCCTGCAAATCATAGGATTTAATGTGAAGAGAATTTTAGGGGGAACACACGCCCTCATATAAATTTCCACATGATTTAGCAAGAAGATGAGTAACTTCACAGTGTGAAAACCTTTCCGAGCTTGCTTGGTAATTTTGCTAGAAAATGCTAGATACCTGATACTGTTACCTATGTTCATTTAATCCAGTGCAATCATTACTTTCACGCTGAAACTGAGCACTTGGAATTACAAACGTAATGAATGAAGAACGAGTATGTGCTTACCACGGGTTGTAATGGGGCACCGGGCATCATGGCATTGGCTAGTTGCATTTGCTGGGCCAACATGGCCATGTTCTTCTGCTGAATCAAGTTATTGCGCCCATTTATCTCCAATTGCGTTTTTAAGTGTGGGGGTGGATGAAGATATTTGCAGTTCTCCCTGGAGCAACGACCCTAAAAAAAAAAAAAAAAAAAAAAACAAAGCAGAGAATACCATTTAAAAAAGATTAGACCAGCAAATCCTCAAAAAGAAGTGCGCTGCAAACCTACCCCTTGGATCTACCATGGGTTTCTAATGCACAGCCTTATCCATATCCATTTATAATACATTTAGAATTAAGTAATGATTTCACCCAAATGCATTATCAAAATGAGGTATTAAGACATTTGAAAAAGTCTTAAAAGCTTAAAGAAGTTCCCTTGTTTTTATAGTAGCACTAATACTCCTAGGGCCAAGTTTAAAAATCTACCAACAGGCAGGGTAATATTAAAATAAAGACTATGAAATAAAGGATACTAGCTCCTTCCAAATCTTCTGGTTAACTTTACTGAACCCAAGAGAATCACGAAGTTGTAGCACCTATTTTTACTTGTACAGAGTTCCAAGGAAATGAACTTGGAGGATATGACCCAACAGCTATAAAATAGGAAATAGACATATTTACCCTCCAAAAGATTTTTAGTGTAACATGGAGAAACAAAGTAAGTTAGCATAAAATAAGAAATGTGAATATACCCTTCCTTTTGGGATGGTTCTTTTCGTCGAAAATATATATTAAAGTCTGTAATATGAAATATTGTATTAGGGATTTATTTCATATTATTTCAATACTATCATCATCCCACTGTTTCCATATTATTTCACTATGTTCTCAAGTCTGTACAGTAACAGGTCTCATCAGTTATTACCTTGACAACTTCTTTCCCCAATACATCTAATCAGAACTGTTTGGGAGGGTCAAAGGAAGATTCCATTGAAGCCATCAACCACCTTCCTGAGCTTTCTTTGATTTTTCTAAGAAAAATCCATTTGCCATAATTTGACCTTATACTGTAAACTGACTCAGCATGCTTATGTTCATGATTAAAAAAAAAAAAAAAAATTCTTGTCACAATCCTAACTTGAAAGATCTATTTCTGGCTTGTTTTGTTTCAGGTTTTTAGGAATAAGTTTCTGCAAAGGGATAATGTCATAGGCTAGCGCCTTTCTTTCATTTTAGCAAGCTTTATGTAATAGAGCATCACTTCTAATACTTCAAGTCAGAAGGTGGCAAAAGACAGTCACCGATATCAAGGAACTGACAGGCTTCAAGGCCTGGGGTAGAGGCCTAGGTCTCCCATCAGCATCATGAGCTGCATTAAAAAACTCACTTCTTTAAGTCTCAGGCCTTTTATCCATTTCAAAATTGCTATGTAAGCTACACCATATGTTTATCATGAAGATCAGAGAAGATAATGTTTACGTCATGCCCCTGGCACTGAGTGTCATTCTGTGAGCAAGGTAAAGGTCAGGAGCTGCTACTGCCAACCCCCACCACCACTTTGATCGTATATCCAACAAAAGAAAAACAAAGTATTGGCATGAGGGGAACTTTTATAGTATCCTTAGTGATGCCTATTGATATGCTCACAAAGTACCACTTATCTATCTATGACTTACTCCGAATGAAACCCTGCTTGCTATCTGGGGAGGTCATGAGCATGTTATTAGCTTGAAAGCGTCTGGATGAAAAATAACTTTTACAGAAAAACAACACTAGGAGTCACAAGAGAAACCACAGAGCGCGGCTGGCCAACATAAATAAGCTCAAGGATAAACCACATGGTCTGATTTCAGGACTATCCAGTTGAGATGTCTTAGAGAAAACCGCCTTTCTCAGGACAAAGAACAACTTGGCTCTAAGAGAAATTCTGGATCTCAGTATCTCCACATCGTATCTCTTACTAACACTGGATCTGTTTAAGTGAAGAGAAGCAAGGCTTACCCCCCTGAGAATCCAGGTACTGTCAATACACCCAGATCAGCTTCTCTAGCTCCAACAATCGCACAGAGACAGCTCCGGGCCCTGAACTAGGCCTGGCCAACACCAACACTGATCTTCCTGAGCTATTCACGCGACTGCCTCCCTTAACACAAACCACCCAGGCCCTCCTCCCCGTGAACGTGAACGCAGCTCAGATTGAAATAATGGAGACAAATCACAGGCGCCTTCTATAGATTCTGTGTCAGATCCTGTCAAACCTTTTAATATGAAGCTCAGACCTTTGGTCTCTGTTTGGTATTTACCGCACTCATTCAGGAACGATGCCATTCTACTACATTTCTTACATATGCTACCTTTCTATGCACGGCTTGATGTGATCGCACTGAAACTGCACCTTCAAAAAGCTACGTTCCTAAGGATATTTAGTGAAAAAGTTGGCAGACGAGCAGGCCTCTTCCATACAGTTTGTGGTGACAGATCTGGGGGGCCCAGGGATCTACATTTCAAAAGTATTCCAGATTATTCTGAAATAGCAAAAAAAAAAAAAAAAGACTATAAAACACAATTCTGCAAATACATGTAAATTTTTCATTGATATGTGTGTGTGGGGGGGGGGGGACAAAAAAACTAGAGTAGCCTCTGCAATTGATGTTAGATAAACTCAGCTTCCCAGGGAGTTCAAAACGTGTTTAGTGCTGACTATGCTGCTGAATAATTGTGGTTTGACAAATAAAAAGGTCAAGAAAAAGTTAGAATAAACATCCTCTTCTAGAGGACTGCCTGAAAACCCTGGGGCAAATCACCAGCAATGCACCTTCTTTAAGAGGTAAGGTGAACACGCCGCTGGTATCTCTCGAAGTTCATCCCACCTTTGAGTTCCCAGGACCACCCCTCAATACGCGCTTGCAAAATCAATGGACACCTCCTAAAAAATCCTTAAAGATGAATTCCACTCTAACTCTACTCTGGACACAAGGAGAATAATAGAATGAGCACTAACTCTAATACCAAACTTTGCTTCTGAGTTGTACTAACTGATGCTTTTATTCTGAGGCCAGTAACCGAACACCCGATAAAAGGAGAAGAGGTAACAGAAGGTTTAGAAGTTGCATCAGGGAAGAAACAAGATTTGTGTAGAGATTCAATGTGTTTGGCATCCCAGTATCTATCCAGTGACAACACATTCTAAAAACCTAAGAACAGAAATCTGGTCACTATCTAGCGCTCGCATATGCAAATCTATATAGAGGAACTATATCCTAAATCATCCTGAGATTTCGCTTCAAGATACACTAAATTGGGCTGCTAGGATTAATGCTAAAATGTAAATATAAAGTAGTTTCTGTTCCATTTTGATTGCTCCATGCCGTTCAACCTATGGCCATGTAATTTGTACATTTTATCCGACACAGCTTGGTCCAAAGAACAGAATAGCAGCTTTGTTATTTACTTGTTGTGTGATCCTATGGGAGTTAAATTCTCTGAGTGGCCGTAACTTTCTGTAGACTGGCAACAATACCATTGATCTCACTGGTGATGTGTCCGGCTTGAGCAAGCTAGAGGGCCAACTTCATACAGGGTAGGGTTCCTAAAAGAACAGGCTGTTAATCTATGTTGTTATTTTTCTTTCTTTCCTTAAGGTCTCAAGCTAATAGCAACAACAGTTGCCCAATTTAGCACTGTATCTGTTAAAAGTACTAAAAATAATGCAAATAGCAAAACCCAGTGACAACGCATGTCAATCATCAACAATGTAAGCTTGGCCCTTAATCATCATTCTGTATTGGCCACATCCACTACAGAAGATGCCATTCTAACACATTTCTTATAGTGTTATGTTGCTGTGGTTTGTTTTTGTTGATGGCACTGACATTTACTGTCAGTGAGCTGCCCAACTAACCAGAGTCTGTACCATAAATACCTTTGATGCCAAAGAGGCTGTTTAGAGGTTAACTTGAACACAGATTTCAAAGACATCATTGTAATATACATACTATGTATTTTAAGGGAATGGAGGAAGTTCAGTGCAGTATCAATTCAGATTAAGTTCATTTTTCTCCAGTAATTTTTCTACAGCTTTACATTAAAAGTAATCTTTCCAAAAAAGTCAAAATGTTCCCCTGGTAGTCCTAAAAACCTATATGAGACCGATAACGGTCACTCAAGAGATCAACTCATCAAGACTTTAATTTCTGAAGTTATAAACTATTCAACTGTGAATTTAAGGATTTTTCTCATTAGCTTTTGAAATGGGCACAAGTTTGTGATTGTAACAAAGGAGAATGTATGTTTGGATTAACTATGTGAGCTTCAAAATAAGCACCTGGTTAATTTTTGAACATTGTAGTTTAATAAAGAGCACTTTTTAAATTTTTATTTTAAAATTTTATTTATTTATTTGAGAGAGAAGGAGAGAACGAGCAGAGGGGAAGGGCAGAGGGAGAGGGAAAAGCAGACTCCCCACTGGGCAGGGAGCCCGATGAGAGGCTAGATCCCAGGACTGTGAGATTAAGACCTGAGCCTAAGGCAGACACTTAAGCAACTGAGGCACCCGCATGCCCCAATACGGTGCACTCCTAAGTAATTAATAATAGATGCATATATAGTACATACTTAAAAATGATGAGTATGTATGTACACTATATGATGTATATACACCATATGATGTATAATGGGATATAAATTGTAAAGATAAAACTGAATAGAACTACTTGGCAATTTAGAGATATGAGAAAACGGTCTTTTAGCTATTTTTAATATTTAAGAACTAGCTAACAATAAAAAATGAAACATCTTAGATATTGGTGAAACTCAATAAAAAATCAAAATTCTGTTTGAAAACTAGAGAAACTAACCTCTCATTTTTAACTATAATTCATCTACCTAAAATAAAAGGCATATGGTGATTTATGAGATCAGAATGTAAAAAGACACCTGGGCACCTGAGGGGCTCAGTAGGTTAAGCAGCTGCCTTCAGCTCAGGTCATGATCCTGGGAGAAAGCCTGACATGGGGCTCCCAGCTCCGCTGAGGAATCTGCTTCTCCCTCTCCTTCTGCCCTTCTCATGCTCGGTCTCTCTCTCTCTCTCTCTCAAATAAATAAAATCTTTTTAAAAAAAGAATGTAAAAAGACATTAAGCTGCCAAATAGTAACTAAGTGATAGAATTAAAATTATTGGGTCACATCTGGGTAGACTCTGGAAATAAAGGGTAACGAAAAAATTATAAGGGTACCAGCTTATACTCATCAATCTTTTCCAACTTTCACTGGAAATACTGGTTTTCAGGAAAAACTGTTTCAACTGCACCCATTTATTTCAATTGTTAAAATAAAACCAGTATTTCCTTTGGGGCAATTGAGATACACAAATGTTTTTGAAGCACTTTTTGGAGATATTCATTGCTCAGATATTGGCCAGAAACTCTGGCAAAGGAATTTGGTAGCTTCCTATTGAAAATTCTTACTACTTTTTCTTTTTTTTTTTCCAGCTGAGATGATACAAGTATCTCAGAAAAATTTTGCCAAAGGGGGAAAAAAAACTGGCAGTCAAAAAATATCATTCCGTGCATTTCCAAAAATATTTCTTATGGCTCTACCATGCTAATTTGTAATTATCGATTCTGATACAAGGTGAATAAATTTACATATATAATATTTATTTAAAAATTACTGGCATCTAGTGGTAGGAAATTTAAGGCAGTTTAAAACACGATTAACTTTTAGAAAAAATTATATGCACGCAAACATGCTTGCACATGCATATACACTCCCATTTTGTTTTCGTTTAGGTGGATATGAGTTTGATTAACTCTAGAAATTAGTTTATTGGCTTGCAAATATTGAAAATAGTTTATTGCACCTAACACACAGGATTTAGTTGCTTTTAAGTGTATGTTTTCTTACAGGCTGCTTGTTTCCATGAAGGACTTGCTCCAGCTTACAAGAACAGAAGCACCTTATAAGAGGAAGCTCAAGCTTTCTCAGCCTCGGCACTATTGACATTTGGGCCGTACAGGTTTTGTTGTGGAGCTGTTCTGTGCACTGTAGGATATTTAGCAGCATGCCTGGCTTGCTAGATGCCTGAAGCACTCCTGTCCTCAGTTATGACAGTGAAAGTTGTCTCTAGATATTGCCAAATACCATATTTGGGGCGAGGGGGAGGCAAAATCATCTCCAGTTGGGAGTCAACCACTGCTTTATACCTCATGGAATTTAATGGGGGCTTCTTAGCCTGCTTTGGCAGCCACAACAAAATACCACAGACTGAGTGTTTTAAACAACAGGAATTTATTTTCTCACAGTTTCTGGTAAGAGTGTTTTCTGGCTTGCAGACAGCTACCCTCTTGCTACCCCTCATACAGCCTTTCTTGGTGCGTGCACGAGGAGAGAAGGTTTGTTCTAATGTCTCTTAGAAGGACATTAATCCTATCAGATTAAGGTCTCACTCTTGAGACTTTAACCTGAATTATTTCCTTAGAAGCCCCATCTTCATATACAGCCACACAGAAAACAGGGCTTCAACATAAGAATTGTAGGGAGGGGGGGACACAAACATTCAGTGCATAAAAGGGGTACACAACTAAAAACTGCCAACCCAAAGTTATTTGTAATTAACTTTAAATATTTCCATACTCACATTTAAATGTCTGACAATTTCCTCAAACTTAAGATAATAAGCTTTGTCCTATAAAACCTGACTCAAAGAAGGTGGGCAGTTGACCAGTTAGTTATTCCTTCTAATTTTGCCACATTCTAATAGCTGTAGCTTCTAAAAAGTTTCAAGGTCCGAATATGTGAGTTTCAATGTTTATTTCTTATGTGAAATTAAAACAAAGATGGTAGTATATAAAAAAAAAAGTAAATAAGTTCCAAAAATATATTAATAGCTCCATTCACCCATTAACTAGAACACTGGATATGCTGACTTTAAGAGTCACAACATTTTCTTGGTCTCACTTCCCTACAGAAAGGTTCTTTCAGGATAACTACATGTGAGACGTATACTCCCTACTTTGAAACAGAAGCTACTGAGAAAGGTAAATTAAGTAGCCAGAGAACCCAGAAAAATAACGAACGACTTCGGACCACCACCTGAAATGCTGGTGGATCCTTGCATAATTTTGTGTTTAGTCATATGCAAATGTATACACACATGTATGTAGGTATACACACTTGAAATTGGATTAAGGCCGTTCCTTGCATGAGAAGTAAAGGCTAAGAGGTGGAGGGAAAAGAACATTCATTTTGTCTGTTCATCTTCTGTTTTCACTGGATGAATATAAAGCCTATTTTCAATGGAGGCAGCTCTCTAAAGATGTAAACTTTTGTTGGGAGATGATGCAACCCTAATCTAAACATAAATAAGGAAAACAAAAGCCTTCTCTTTGGAATTAGAACTATCAGAAAAGAAGAAATTTTGTCAGTGGACAGTGAAAAACAAAATGCTGATAATGATCAAAGAAGCTAAAGGATAGGGTTAAGAGGGTAGACACAAGGGCTCTAAAGGTTACTGGTTGTGGGGGGGTGATGGCTTTTGCCGTTAGTCTAAATGGATAGAACTCTAGAACACCCAGCTTCCCTGAATAGTTAGCACCATCCTTAGATGTATCTAGAGAACCACAAGGAGATGGACAAATTGCACCAATTCTAGTTAGATTCAGGACACAGAGAATCTATTACTTGTAGGATTATTTGGAATACATGGATTTCCTGTATGCTTTAATGAATAAATGCTAAGACTTCTACTAAAAAGACAAACACGGGGATCCCTGGGTGGCGCAGCGGTTTGGCGTCTGCCTTTGGCCCAGGGCGCGATCCCGGAGACCCGGGATCGAATCCCACATCGGGCTCCCGGTGCATGGAGCCTGCTTCTCCCTCTGCCTGTGTCTCTGCCTCTCTCTCTCTCACTGTGTGCCTATCATAAATAAATTAAAAATAAAATAAAGATGTTATTCTAAAAAAAAAAATAAAAAAAAAATAAAAAGACAAACACATACACACACACACATATATATTCACCCCAACTATGTACCTATTTCTAAGAGCAGCATATGTATTACAAACTTAGATTCTGCTCTTGTTGCAAATTTAAGAAACCTAGAATATAAAACCTAAAATTTACATTTCATGTTTTATTTCGAAAAACACATAAGGACTTTTAGAAAGCCATAGAATAAAACGCAAAGGAACACTGGACTATCATTTGGTATAAATCCCTAATGTAGCTGAACAGGTATTTTCATTTCTTTTCTTGGAAAATCTCTGTGGAGATTTTACTGATTTTAAGTTATTGTTTTGTTTTGCTGTGTGTTGTAAACAGTGTACTATATTCTATTGTAAAGATACATAGTATCTACATTCTTAATAAGCCAGTACCATATATTTACTCTATTTAAGTTGTATAGTATTGTATGTAGTAAATATGTAATATTCACATATTTTTTTAAAAGAGTTTATTTATTCATGAGAGACTCAAAGAGAGAGGCAGAGACAAAGGCAGAGAGAGACCCAAGGTCCCTTTGGGTGGCCCGATACAGAACTCGATCCCAGGACCCCAAGGTCACAACCTGAGCCCAAAGGCAGATGCTCAACCACTGAGCCACCCAGGCGTCCCTATAATATTCACATGTTAACAGTAATTTTTCTATGTCCTTTTAATCCTCAAGTATTATAGCTCTTTAACTCATAACAAAATGGGATTTCTATTGTCCTTGCTGTTTTTGCACACTGTACCTATTTCAGAATTTTATCATGTGGAAAGGTAAGAAGATATTCTTTACACCCAACACTACTTTTCCTGTTTTACTTTCCTCATTGGACTTGCAGGTAACACCAAGATCACATGCATTCTCAAAGAACCTGAAGATAGGAGCCAATTCTCCTTTTATTTTGCTAGGCATTTAACTTCCAGTCTTCTAAACTTAACATAAGGTAAATAGAGTAACACTAATCGATATCTAAAGCTTAACTTTCCAGGTGGAGACTACTCTATGTTCATCCAAACAACATGAGGCCAAATGCTTGGAGCTCAGGTCAAACCCAAGAGCTGGGAAATTTTTCTCCTATCAGTGAGAGGAAAAAAGCAGAAATTTATGAATGTATTTTAATTGAAATAGTCTCAGTTTTTAAAAATCATTTTAGCCCAGATACAAAATATTTTCAAAGGAAACACAAGAGAAGGCCAATTTAGATTTTTCCGTTTCTTGATCCCATAAAAAGTTCATGTTCACACATACACTGTGGCTTGACAATGATTGAGACTGCCAGGAAAAGGAAGAAAACTACAAACCCAGGTGCATACACACGATGTGCTGAGTTCAAATTTGTAATCTTGCCATGGCCTGAAAGAAGGTAACGGAGTCTGTTTCACTTGGGTTAAATGTTCTCTCATCAAAGTCTAACATGATCTCAACCCGGCAATTTTAGGTTAGACGTTTCTAGCTCGTACTCCAAGGCTGTTCTAGGCACTACTTCATAGAACATTCCTAAGTGCGGTGATGAAGATTCTTGGACATTAAAACCAATAGTGACATTTACAATATCCCAAAATATCCTCAATGCTGACGCAAACTCAACGCACTCTAACTCAAACATCGGGATACTATGACTTTTTTCCCAGAGAACTTAGGAGCTTTAATTGCACAACTCCCATTAATCATCCTGAAAATGGCATAACTGAAACTCTACACATCTAGAGAAGTATTATGTAATGCATGAGAGCCTGAAGAGGTGGAAAAAGGAGAAAAGGCAACAAATCACACACATTCTTGGTACAAAAATACCATTCCCTTCTTTCTCCAGCAGCTTTTGTCTGTGAGAGATCCCATATACGTACAACGGTGATGGCAACAGCAATATGAGCACACAATTGTAGCTGACAGTCATCTGAAGACAGTTGGCCTCTTCGGTTGAGGGCCCACAAGGATCCTATGTTAAGAAATGTCGGTGGTGGGATGCTGTATGAAGGAACAGGCTCACCTTTTTGTGACAGCCATGGCCTCGCCTCTACCCCGCAGAATCCCACACAAGCGTGTAGCCTACTGTGTGAAGTGCAGGGAAGGGTTTAACTGGCACCTACTGTCTGTCCCTCTTCCACCGTCTTCCTGTGTTCCCAACATGGGTCTGGCCAACATCCCTGAGTCAAACCAGAGTCTCCATGACCTTGTGAAAGCCCAGTGACATTTGGTAGGTGCCAGCATCATTAAACAGTCCAACATTTCTTGGCTGCTTTTTTATGGCACCATAAAATTGGAAATGCCAGGTCACTATGTTTCTATTATTTTTTTCAATTGCTTCATTATTTTTTCGGTAGAGCAACTGTCAGACTTCTAAACTGTTGGTAGCAAGAAACACTTGTGAAGTTTTATGGCATCCAAATGAGACACTCTTCAATCTTGGCTAATAATTAAAAACCCTAGCATTTACGTAATAAAATTTAGTGCTCTATTTGTAGCACATGCCTTTCAATTGAGAAATACAAAATGTTTTAGAAATAGTACCCAATTCATCATCGTATCATTATAGATGGATTACAACATGACCATATCTATTATATTTCTAAGGATTTCCGGAGGGTAAAAAGAAGGTGAATGTTCTAAGTCAACTGCATAGGATTTTTTCCTTAATGATCTCCTGAAAGACTTGTTTAAGCAGTCCTTTCCAGTCCTAGCATTGGCCACACAAAAGCTCTCCATCTTTAAATATCTCCCCAAACGTATGTGGGGAGGAGATGGTAAGGATGTGGGGAGGAGGGTGCTTCTCCAAAGGCATATAATCAAGCCAAGGCAGTCTAGCTACACAGTTGACACTCTTCCCCACTACGCTGGAGATGCATTCGCACTGATGTTCACTTTTAGATACTCAAGTACATATGTACGTATGTTTCTCTAATCATTACACTAAAACATAGATGATTCTACCCAGAATAGGTCAGAACCAAATGAATGCCTCTATCTCCATTGAGTTCTACAAAGAAGAAGATGTTTCACGACATAAACAAGTGATTCTGGAGAAGCCTAATCCACACGGTATTTCCAAAGTATAATGAATAACATTAGATTCTCTTATAAGTTTCAGTTTATCTGCTATTCATGTTTTTTTCCCTTCGGCAGGACTTATACTATAGGGTCAATGTTAGAAAATAAATGAACACCAAACAGGTTAAAATTTTGCTTCCCACCACCTGTTGCAACAAGACATCTAGCAAGGCAAGAGGTTCTTAGATTATCTGTGCATTCCCCTGACTGGCCTCTGTGATTTGGATATATTACAAATGGATACAAATGGACACGCCAAAGGATACTGGATATGCAGAAAAGGTGACTTTATATAGAAAAAAGAATACATATATTCTTTATATATGAATATATAAGTATATATTTAAATGTATGTATATATAATACATATTTACATAAATGTGTGTATATATATCCTTTCTATATAAATTCTTAATGTATGTATATAAAATGAAAACTATAAGTTAGTGATATAGAGAGGATGGCAGGTTTTAAGGGGCAAGTCTTTTATTCAGCAATAAAAAACTCAAAGAAAATCAAAGAGGTAAAACATCTCTGAAGTCAGCTCAAGATTAATAACACTATTACCTTGCATTTATATGAGGCATTTGCTATGTTTGTACCTTCTAGATACACCTACTTATAAATTTTTACATACCTAAAATAAGATTTATTATCAGTTATGATAAACTTTAAAGAATAATAATATGCAATATTTTCAAAGTCCTATTTCAATACTTTTCACTGTAAATCTTTCATCCAAGTCCACTAGTTGGGATACTGTCTACTGTGCATTGAATTAGTGCTCAGGTCATTTTCCCAACTGTACCGGATGTCCAAAATTTTGTCAATTATGTGCCGAAATTATTACACTACACTGCTCTCTAATCTTTCAGACACATCATCATCTTTGCCAAGTAGCAAACACCTTTTTTTACCCCCCGATTTTTCACTCGGACTCCTCTGTAAAACCTCTGGGATTCCCTCACTGCACACAAATGTTGTCGCTGGCTGGCCCCACAGGTCTCATCTCGAGACCAGTGATTAAACGCTACTTCTTCACATAAACAACAATGACAGAGCACGAAGAAAAGGTGAGGTGACAAAGGTCCTTACCACGGCTGACCACTGTCTCCTTCAGACAGATCAACTTTGTACTTGAACAAAATGTGCTCAATGACACTGGCTCTGTTCCTGCAGGGAAAGCACCCTCCCCCCCCCCCCCCCCCCCGCATCCCCATGACAATTTGCTAAAATTGTGCACAGACTTCAGGCTGCAGTGAGGAGGAAGACAATTGGCTCCTGAGCCCAGAACACATCTCGATTGGATGCTGACTGCAGCAGCACAGGCAGTGAGGGTGGGGGAAGGAAAAAAAAAAAAAAAACTCTAGAAGGAGAAAAAAAAAAAGCAGTATCACAACCAAGGCTATCTGAGCCTGAGCCGGTATCCTTCTCTCCCCCCACCCCCACCCCCACCCTAGAGGCTTCCACCGGCTTTTTAAAGGCAGGGCCCCAAGTCTCTACAGAGACGACACAACGCAAGGGACTTAAAAGTGATCAGTGGGAAGAAAATGGGAATTTTGAGAAAGAATTTTGAGCAAGAGCTCATGGTTTGAGTATCCTCCGGTCGCTTTTTGAGAAAGATGCATGGGCACAATAAACAAACAAGTACGACTGGGTGCGCGTGAATCCTGGAACTCTCACCAACATCTATAAGGAGACTCGTGGAGGCGGAAGGGTACTGAAGTCATCACTTAAACACAGGCACTCGAAAAAGCTGCATCATCACAAGGTTGCCTTGTTCTAGAAGGCAATCAGGGGCTGCGGAGCGGATTCCACTTTAAGTGCTTATTTAATTAAGATGAGGAGTATGGAGGTGGTGGGCCTCCCAAGAACATCAGCCATGGCAACACTGTTTTTTAATAAGCCGGAATTTTGGGAACGTAAGAGGGGAAAAGCACAGGCTGCTGTCACATGATGTTTTTCTCTTGCTATCGTATCAACAGCATTTAGGCTGGAGGCCCCATCTGCTAAACACCAGGCCTGGGTGCAGGGAGCGAGTAAAGCAACCGAGGCATGGATTTTCGCCTCCACCTCTGGCTAATGCAAGTGGGCGCCGGGAGCAGTAGCTGGTTTGCCTTCGCTGGCACTTAGGACCTGCCTCTCTGCTAACGGACTCACGTGGCTTCACTGTGCATTGTTTGTACACCTCCTTCCTGTGCCCACTGCTTCCAGAAGGCGGTGTCGTGTCTCAACCTCGTGCCCACCAGCTGGGCCAACCCAATAAGCCCAACAACTATTTGCCAAGTGAATGAGTCCATCTGTCTTTCAGGATACAAGATGCTCTGTCCAACAACATTTTCAAGCATTCCTTCTGTATCCCCTCCAGGGCCCCTCTCAACTCACATGCTATGGTCCCATTTTTTTTTTTCTTCGTCAACTCTATTTCCCTTCTTCCCTAGTCTCCTCCCCATTGGCTCCTTCTTTAGGTAACTTCTTACCAGAGATACCCAACCTCATCTTTGTACTTTGCTCCCCTCCACCCACCCATATAAGAAACATGGCCACTTGTTGGATTTATCTGTGTCCTTAGCTTGTAAGCTTCTCACATACAGGCCTTAGAGAGCTTCTCACAGGAAATGTCCCAGGACTTGACATAAAAAAAGCAACTGAGCCCCAGCTCAATGGTTAACATCGCATGAGCTGGAATCACAGAGTTGTTTGTTCAAATGCCAACTTCGGCATTTATTAGTAGTGAGATTTTGGGTTAATTATTCAACCTCACTACATTTCAACTTCCTCTTCTATAAAAATGAAGATAGGAATACCATCCTAGGGAGGATGTAAGTATTAGAGGAAAGAATGTACACAAGGGCCTCAGTTATGATGGTCTGGTACTCAGTAAATGGACATTCCTAGCATGTCCGTTACACCCCTGGAACCTCAGAAACCCTGCTTCCGGTTACTCGGTCCCACTTCTGGGGACAAGCTTGAAAGGACAAGCTTTCTCTACTTCCTTCAGCTTCCCCTCTACCAGAGTCCTTCAGCTCCCTATCAAGTTAGAATCTCTTCTACTGAACCCACACCAAGCCTCTAAGTGGCCAAGGATGGCAATGAATGGTCCAGCACACACACAAAAACAAACAAACAAAACAAACAAACAAAAGAAAACAAAACACCCATCCAGGAGCCAGGGAGACCTGGATTCACTGCAGCTCTTCACCCACTGGCAATGGGACCTTATGCAGGTCCTCAACTCCTGGCCCAAACAGCGCCTTTATTTGTGAAACTGCATCCGAGTAACGTCGCTCCTGGGTGGCTGTGAGAAAGCTTTCCCAGTGCCCAAGGTAAGTCTCTTACCAGAGGGAAACGAAGCATCTGGATTTTAAACTGAGTGGATAGTAACAGGGAACCATATTCCTAAGTTACATTTAATTACGAGAGATGACACTTTCAAATGTCACTTTCTGGGGGACATCTTCTCCCTCACTGTCCCTCCCGGCCTCGTCTTTACTTTCTTGCCAGAGAGAATAAACTCACAGTAGTGAACTCAGCACCTGTCAAATTGCATTACAGCTAATTTCCACAAGTCTGTCTGCTGCTCTAGATTAAGAACTTGTTAAAGACAGGGCTAAACCTAACTTAGCAACCTAAGCATTTCTGATAAATGTTTGTAGAATGAATACGCAATTTAAGAGACAGGAGGGCATTTCTGGCGTCCCAGCTATCACATCACTGCGATGATACTGATAAAGCCTAGGCGGTTGGTCCTTGACCATGGCTGCACATTATAAATAATAAATTTCTATACCCAGCATCCACTCCCAGAAATTCTAATTTCATTGATCTTGGCTGGGTCCCAGGCAAGCTCTCAGATGATTCTAATGACTGCTACTCTGAGGACCATTGGTTAGTCTATATATACCAATCCGCATTCTCATTTATGCATCAATCACAACTTTTTCCATAGTTCTTGCAAAGCCAGTGTTTGCCAATGACTCCAGGGCAACTGCTAGCGTTATCTGACTGTCTCTTCACCGACATATGTTTCTAAACTGGTTCCTCCATAGCTCCTTCCCTACACGGTGATGGAAAGGGCACCCAAGGGCAAAGGACGACCCAAAAAAGAGCTACTGCCTTTTGCTCCCTTGGGCATACAGTCATAGGACGGTGCCTCAGACCAGCACCACATGCTTCTAAACACCTTGTTCATAGGAAGCAAGAGAGCTCATGGGAAAAGAGGGGCATAGGATCCATGTCATCAATGTACCCAGGAGAGCCCTTAAGTATTCTTATTAGATACTCGACATTGATGGTACACCAAAAAGTGTATCAAAGTATTAGTGGCATTTTAGATTAGTAATAGCAGTTCATATACAATTTAGTTTCATTCCCATCCACTGAGGGCTAGAGGTCTTAGGTGGCTCCTAAGTTATCTTGATAGTATTGAGTTTATGACTCCATTGTAAGTTGCCTATGCTCAAGTTAAAATTATCATAGCTGCAGTAAACGTTTATGAAGGTAAACTGGCATGTCATAAATTTTCAAATAAGAAGATATGAGGTCTCCACAGGACTAACAGCATTTGCTTTGGAAGACCATTACAGTGGATAGAATCCTTGCCCTAATGGTGACCTCCTCTGTGTCCTGTCCGGGTGTAATTACAATGTCTATCATTAACCCTCACAATAATCTCTATCATCTACCCTCAGGGCAATCCCAAGAAGTGATTCTTACTAGCCTCCTATTACAAATGAGGAAACAGAAGCTTCCAGAGGTTAAATATCCCATGTAAGGCCCCACCTGTGTCAAGTGGTGAAGTTGGAAGTACTAGACATGTCAGAGTCCCCATACATCCCACCAGTGGGTAGGCAGGATACAGGTGGCCGAGACAATCTAGGGACTGAGGGCAACTTTAATCTGTTGTTGCTGTTTGCTTGCAGATACAACACATGCTTTTACTTCAATCCAGACAGAGAAACTGGACATTGATATGTTCCGCCCGCATCAGAAATTATTCAAAAGCGAAACAGAAGGTTTCTTTTGTGTTTCTTGCAATAATACCAGAGCATACAGAGTCTATGAAATTGTTCTAAAAGAGCAAGATTTGGGCAGCCTGGTGGCTCGGCAGTTTAGCACCGCCTTCAGCCCAGGGTGTGATCCTGGAGACCCGGGATTGCGTCCCACGTTGGGCTCCCTGCATGGAGCCTGCTTCTCCCTCTGCCTGTGTGTGTCTCTGCCTCTCTCTGTGTCTCTCATGAATAAACAAATAAAATCTTTAAAAAAATTAAAAAAATGAAAGAGCAAGATTTATATATAGATAAGAAATACATACGCACAGACACACCTATGTGGACATAGATGAAAGAGAAAGCAGAACAGAACAAGTGATTCATTGTCTCCTTATCAAACTTATCAAAGATCGGTGTAAAAAAGTAAGCTAGAAGCTAGGCACTGAATGGATGAGGCGAAAATAGATGGATGGATGGATGGATAGATAAATGATGGAAGAGAACTGTTGTCAAATGTTTCAAGGTGTTGCCTTAAATATACTTCACCTTAAATCTTAGTATCTTCTGGAATAACTCATTTATTCATTTATGCACCATTTGATGGGGCCTTTCATGTGCTCAGTGCTATGGGGCAATTGAGTCAATAAATGAATCAGATGTTTTTTGTTTTTTTTTTCCATGAAGAGAAATGAGGCATGCACTTAAATAACTAGAATATAATGACAGAAGGCAAAGATTGTTATATGGGACGTTCAGATAAAGAGTTCTCAATTCGAAGGAAAAAAAAAAGAGAATGCTTCCATTTATTTATTTATTTTTTTTTGTTAATTTTTTTAAATTTATTTATGATAGTCACAGAGAGAGAGAGAGAGGCAGAGACACAGGCAGAGGGAGAAGCAGGCTCCATGCACCGGGAGCCTGATGTGGGATTCGATCCCGGGTCTCCAGGATCGCGCCCTGGGCTAAAGGCAGGCGCCAAACCGCTGCGCCACCCAGGGATCCCGAATGCTTCCATTTAGAAGAATCAAATTAACGGCTTTGAAGATGAGGTATAATTTAAACATGAAGAGTTAGAAAAAATATCCAGGTAGAGGAAACGGCATAGTCTGAAGCATCAGTGACAAATAATAAATACATTTATAAGAGACGTGAGAAAGAAGTATGAAACGTAGGCTGACTCTGGTGTGAGGACAAGTTTTAAAAACTTGAGTTACAGATCATCTAGTTCCTTCTATAGACCGGGGCCCGGGATGTCCTCAGCACAGCAGCAAAGCTGTACTTCATGAACTCATGGGGCAGGACTGTGAGGACTCCTGAAGTGGCTGAGAGCTGGGGAGGGGACACCAATTAAGTAATTACTTTAACGGATGGGGCCAGAGCTAACACAGATCTGATCATTCTCCAAATCATCTCCCAGACCCATCTTTTTCACACCCTCCCCGTCCCACTCCTACTCTAATGCGTGCAAACACACACACACACACACGCTCTCCCAGCCACAGCGAACTGAACTAGGTTCAGTGTCTTTCGTAAGACATCACTTTGACCATGTAGATCCAACTATCAAAACACTCTGCCCTTGCAGGGTTTTTTTGGCCTGGCTAATTTGTAGTTAGACTTAAGAGTCTCCAGTTGATGTCACCTTCTTTAGGAAGCCTTTTTTTTTTTTTTTTTTTTTTAAGCTTCATCTTTGTTTTACGTTCTTCTGGCTGATTCCAGAGCATTCATTACCCTTTATCATAATTAAATGCCAGCTGCCTGTTTCCTTTACTAGACCAGGCTCAGTGAGAGTGGAACCATGACTGCTTATTTGCCATTTGCATTCCCAAAACAATACCTAGACAAGGGGCAGGCTCATAACAGGTGTTAATTTGTTATTCTATATGTTGGCAAATTGAACACCAATAAAAAATAAATTTATAAAAAACGAATCTTATAAAGCAACATGTACATTGCATCATATACATAGAATACATATTTAATAGACACAATGAACGTGTAGAGAACATACGTTAACCTGATGTCTGACTTCCAAACACCTAAAACAGTGCTTTTTGAACACCTAGTAATATTCTGCCAATTAAGCTTTATTATCTTTATATCTTATAATTTCATACAACTCAGTAGCAAATTTCTGGCTCAATCATTAGTCCATTACTCCGTTTCACTGCTGCCTTATACCAAGATAAAAACTGGACTCCAGAGGACAATCACATCTGAGAAGAATAAATAGTAAATGTAATATGGATTGTTCCGATTGGAAAAGGCTACTCAGAGGTATCAATACAGTAGATAACTCGGCAAAGATTCTGAAGCACTGCTCAAGCAGCATACCAATAAAGTAACCACATTATGTTCTTTTTCCTGATTTCAAAAACACCAAAAGCAATGAAAAACAAAGTTCATGTCTGCCTCGTTTTACTCTGCCAGTAGCTGATATGGATCATTTTAAGGTCTGTGCTCTGAATGTGACATATTCGTCTTTAACATCTGAACATAACAGTCATATTACCCCCCCCAAGAGAATCCTACAAGATCATGAAATCAAATATGAAAAGCCTGTCTAAAATTAGATGGAATTGTTCTAAACTGGTGTAGCAAATGCACTAACATAAAAAATAAATAAATAAATAAGAATCAGGATCTATGCCTACCTCCTAAACAGTTTTTCCAAACTATTTCAGTGACTCATAATGATGCGATTAAGTTTCACATTACCCAAAATACATTTAAGTACTCTACGTGTAACTATTTTTAGGTATCTCTGAAATTGTTTGTTTCACAGTTAGCACTGACCTGTAATCAAAATAATTTCAAATTTCATTTAAAAAGCTGTGGTTCCTAATCTACAATAAATTTCTCTTGTGCTGAATTAGGGCAACTGTTTTTGGTTTGTTTTGATTTTTTTTTTTTTTACATACATTGTGCCCTGAAAAGAACCATTTGGTAAGGCAGATTATTTTTTTTTAATATTGATTTCCAAAAGAGAATAACATTGATAATCAGATGGACTGATTATGCAAATGAACAAAAAAAATAATTCATCTTCAAATCGGTATGCTAATTATAAACTGCCAGGGTTTTCCTGAATATTCTAGCTTATGTGGGACCAGGGTGCAGGTGCCTCCCCCCGCCGAGTGAGTGCATGCCATGGTGGAGCCTGTGCCAGCGCACGGCAGCAAGAGATTTATAATGTATCAGTCAATGCAGTTATTTTAGGAAAATATTAAACAGAGGACCATGGAAGGATCAAGAAACACCTTAAAAAAGACTCGGGTAAAAATTCACAAATTATCAATAGCTTCGTTATTTACGTTTAAAGCATACCATTGATCATTTGAGATTGAAACAGCTCTCAAAATGATGATGTTCCTTAACTGCCAGATTTTAAAAGGTGAGGAAATTTTCAGGTTGGATCACCCATTTTTAACAGCCCATCGCTACTGTCACACAGGCTTCACAGGGCCGCCCTACAGGCCTCCTCTTTATACAGCCCTGCCGGCTTACTGCGTGTTGGGGGAACCTGTCATTTCCCCTCCTGTTGTCTTTCCAATGACACATTTAAGGGCAGGTCATATACCCCATCCCGCCCCCCATGTTTGTCTTCAATGCACTTCTATGGGTCCGCTATGCAAAAACATCTGTTCATTCACCACAAACCATTCCTTCTACCTCGGTTTTCGTAAACAAAACACCGCTCACACAAATGAACAGATGGTTCGTTAAAATAAAGAGGTAATCCTCACACTTTCTTTTTTGAGAATTTTAACCGACCTCTCTCTCTTTTATCTGCCTATCAAAACACCCCAAAATCCAAACCAACCAAACAAAAAACCAAAAGAAAGGGGATCCCTGGGTGGCTCAGTGGTCTGGCACCTGCTTTCGGCCCAGGGCCTGATCCTGGAGACCCGGGATCGAGTCCAGCATCGGGCTCCCGGCATGGAGCCTGCTTCTCCCTCTGCCTGGGTCTCTGCTCTCTCTCTCTCTCTCTCTCTCTCTCTCTGTGTGTGTGTGTGTGTCTCTCATGAATAAATAAATAAAATCTTAAAAAAAAAAAAAGAAAAGAAAAAGGTCACGTGAAAATAGTATGAAAAGAGAAGGTGATGTGGGCAGATCATAAAGCCTAACACACAAGGGAATATTTCAGAAAACAGATGGTCGGTACCATGAAGTGTCCTTCATACCACGACGTGGTACCAAGGTGAACAAAGTGCAGGGGAGAGCACACTGGGAGTCTAGCATTTTCCCTGAACTTCACAATGACCATAGGAGTAAGTAATATTAACCGTGTTGTGCCAATGGGGAGACAAAGACTCGCAGAGATTAAATGCCTTGCCCAAGATGACAAAAGTAGCCAATAAAGTTTGAGTCCCAAATTCAGGTCTGATGCCAAGTTGGAGGATTGTGTCCTCCATCACGCAGCTGCCTTCCCAGGAATTCAAAAAGACAGAGGGCCTAACAGGTAAGATAGCACACAGGTGGGAATTTCAGGCCATCCAATGGCCAGTGTTTAAGCCAACCTGATTGGGACGAAGGCTTTACTTAGGGGAGGCACGTTCAGAGAGTTAAGGCTGTGAAAATGAATAAAGGAAACCTCACTCAAATGGAGTTTTAGGAGGGCGGGTGGCGTGTGGGTGGCTCAGTCGATTGGGCATCTGCCTTTGGCTCGGGTCATGATCTCAGGGTCCTGGGATGGAGCCCTACGTGGGGCTCCCTGCCCAGCGGGGAGCCTGCTTCTCCCTCTCCCTCTGCCCTTGCCCCTGCTCATGCACCTGCTCTGGCTCTCTCTCAAATAAATAAACAAAATAGTTTTTTGTTTTTTTTTTTAAATAGAGTTGGGAAGCCATTAAGGGAGAGCTCTCAAGCACTGTCACCAGGCCCAGCCTGCAGAGTTCAGGAGGAAGAAAGATTTCCTCTCAGCATGGCTACAGCGAGCTGCCCTCACCTGCAGCCAAAGACAAGCTGCCACCACTCGGAATTCCCAGTTTCCTCCAATGAGCTTTTGTCAGAACACCACATCCCAACCTCCTCCTTTCCTCTACAAAGGGATGCCCTCCTCCTCTGTCCTCCAGACTTGCTGATGGTTTGCCAGAGTCTTCGTATTCTAAATTGCAATCCTCTGCTGTTTCCCAAATAAACGAATTTGCGGCTCGATAACCTTTGTTGCTTAATTTTTTTAAGGCTGACAAAGTGAAGTACGGGGCATTATCCTAAATGCCTGATTAGGAAATCTAGAGTGTAAGCAAGGATAATCCATTCATTGAATGGCTTTGCTAAGGACTACTTGAATTTCAGGAAGACAGTCCATGGTGAAGAGGACCTAAGTCATGAGGATAGAGTAAGATGGGCACCCATTAAACAAAGCAAGAGTAATGGCTTCACCTAATGGTACTTAACAATCCAAGACAAAATAGTCGCACTAAACCATTCAAGCGGGTTAAAGGTGAGCTAGTGCACAAATGGCCTCCGTGAAATTTATTATATACCAAGAGAGCAGAAAAAAAACCCACACTTCCACAATCATCAGGATGACTATACGACATCTGGGTCTGCAATAATCTGTATCACCCTGTGAAGCAATGAAAATGTACCTGATCACTCTGTCACCCCTCAAAGCCATCGGATATCTGCTTTGCAATCTTAAATTTATAAAACAAAAACAGCTGTCACAAAATAAAAAGGTATCCATATTTTTGTTGTTGTTGTTGTTTTATCAATCACGAACACGATGGTTAAACAGGAAGAAAATTAACTGGGGATGATGAGGAGGGAAAAAACACGACCCCCTACTGCCTCTGCTCTTCCAGACAGAGCAGTGAACATAACCTGCTCCACTCAAGCCCTCCCAGAACCAGTCTCCACCAGGCTGCTGCTCCTGTTTATGTTCCTTGTAGCACTGCTCACACCCGCAGTTAGGTGGCTGATTTATAGGTTTACCTACTGACTGACTGACTGATCCCATTAGGGATGTAGGATCCATGAGGGCAAAGCCTTATTTCCCGTCGTGGTGGGCCCCAGTGGTAAATAAAGGAAAGAACAGGCCTCCCATTATCCTCCCCATGATTTTCTGATTGGATCACTTTTATCTGATGGGATCACTTTTATCTGATTGGATCACCTCTTCTCCCCATTTGCTGACAAGGACTCTGAGATCCCCGTGAAACTAAGGAATTTGTACAGTCGCAGAACAACTAAAGCAATGGAGACTCCTCCGCCTGACTTATCTGCACTGTATAAACACATTTGGCAGGCTATATTTAGAACAAAAAATGGTATCAAGTTGAAATTCAAATAGCCAGTAGTGTACAAAATGCAGCAACTAAGAAAACAAAATCTAAGGGTTCTTTTCATTGTACATCGATACAGACTTCTTATGGCCGTCACCACAATACACTTTTGAGTGACGCTGCGGATTTCACCTGCATTGACTATGCCACGTGTTATCAGCTGTGTATCGGTATGTCAGAGTTGGTTTGTGTGAAATCCATAAACGGAGTTGTCAACAGCAAAGTTGTCCAAGTTACCCTTTGAACAACAACAACAACAACAAAAACCCCAAAACACCTCAATTTTGCCCCAGAGTATTAGGGTTGCCACTATCAAGATGATAGCAGGTCTCCACAGTTCTCACTTTGGATGAAATTGGGAAGAAAAATCTCTCTGATAATTTTGATCCTAAAAGCTGCTGTAGAGAACCACTGTGGGATGAAGGGGAATGTCAGTGATAAAAACAGATTCATACGAAACGGGTTACGCTCAATAACTGTTAGCACAGTTCTATAAATTAGGCCCCATTTTTTTTCAGTGAGGGTCTTCGAAAAAAAAATATTTAAAATAATCTTATACTTTGATGAAAAGCAGAGTCTATGAGAATTCCCAGGGAAGTAAATGACTCTTTTGAGAAAACAGTTTCTACAGAGAACTGTTGGATTGTAACATTCAAATTCACTGTGCCAACTACGGCACATGCGTATTAAGAAGGAACCTAGATCTACAATTTTGCTGATTTCCTATTTTTTTAATCTCTTAATCAATATATATTGGCTGCCTAACAGCTTATCATTAGGCTGGGTGATGGAGGTTAGAAAAAGAAATACAAAATGCAATTCCCACCGATAAACAAGAGTCCGATGCAGGTGGCATCGATGGCATCTGACTTCCTGAGAAACATCCTCAACAAGAGGAGTGGATAAAGTTGGGGGCTCAAAGGTCAAAGGAAATTCCTTCAGACCTGAAGAGGATCCACATCCCCTGGGACCATTCGTTCTCTTGTAAAGGTAAGTCAGTGGCTTTCTTGACCTAGCAGCCCAGCATGGTTCCAGAGACCTCTGGCTCTTTGTTGCCGTTGTGGTGGGGGTTAGAATTACCACGTCCCTCGAAAGTGCCCTGGAACCTGGGATCGGTCCTGGATACCAAACCATCCTCTAGGATGGGCTCCCCGTGCAAAGTAATTCGTGTTTGTACCCGCATCACAAATCTACAAGCCACCGATACCCATGAGCCCCTTCTGAAGCTACTCTATTGGGAATATGGTGGCACTGCTTCCTAGGATGTCAGAGACACACCAGGAGAGGGATCCGAGGGAGGAATGACACAGGACAGGGACACAGCCCAGTAAGCGCTGGGTGGGAAGGACAACAGCCTTGTTTATGCGGAGGACATCTGTCACCTTCCTCTGGCATCTAGGCAACGGATTCTGGACTCCTTTTAGGAGGCACCTCAAAGAGATAAGATAACACCATTCTAGAAACTCAGGATCTCAGGACACAAATTGTATACCGCAGTAAAATGCCGGAAAATTCAACAGGCCATCTGCACACGCATGTTTCCTGTGAAAAACCGATAAGGGGCTTTGGGATTTTCGACCCAGATGCATTCTCAGGAGTATTTTTGCATCTCATACGACGTTTCCCTTACGTTACCGCAAACGTGGGAACAGCTACCTTTCAGAAGAACATGATAGTATTGGCAGCACACTGAAATATTCTGAAAGGCTATTTTTGTGATATATGTTCTTTCGTCGTGTGTATCTTACGCAATTTTGCCGAAAATAGAAAGGAGCTGGTTCAGAAGAAATGTTAAAGCAAACATATTATTCAGAAATTAAAGAACGCCACTTTGGATGTTTTCTACGTCTTGCTGCTGCTTAACAAGTTCTAGGATGGTTGTTTATCCAAAGAGGCAGAAGGAGGAGAGGTACGTTGGTTTTCCAAAAGCATTCCATTCATTTTTTTTTGAGTTTTGAAATAGCACATGAAATGTAAATATGTACAAAAGACTCAATTAGCTGAACCCTGCCTCTATTAGCATCACTGTGATGGATCTCATATCAATTAGTTCTTAATTTTTGTCTCAGAAGCTCTGAAACGTTTAATAGAAGCATTAGGCAGCAGTGAGAAGTGAACTACTTGTTATCACCGATACAGGGTCGCCTGAGACTGTGTATTAAAGAATAAGGCCCCTCCTTAAGGAACTTTTGTTGCTACTCTATCACATAATATGAAGACAAAAGAAGTCTATGTGCCACTACTGGCTATTTAGAAATCTCAACTGCCCCTACCAGGTAAACATATATATATATATATATTTTTTTTTTTAACCCAATGACAGGGGTTGGTTACTCTATTTGTAACCCAAGCTCAGTAAAAAAAAAAAAAAAAGCCTCTTAGACACCGTTTGCAATCCATTCAGATGATAAAAGCGAAGAGAATGCCAATACTTTATTAGCCGTTCCCTGCAAACCTAGCCATTCCCCTCAAAATAGAATCGGAAAGAATTCAACAGAATTTTAAAAATATGCCTCCCCGTGAGTTGGGGGTGGGAAGGGGGTTGACAAACAGATTCGGTAGGCCTGCGGCAATCGTATGCTACTTCTCGCTGCTTCCAATTAGGATGTCAGCACTTTGCCGATCAAATTTGATTTTCTTCCCTCCCGTATACCCTATTTTTCATCCTGAATTATGCCAAGGTGTTTCGTATAGAAAATACCACTGAGATCATGCCTGGTATAGGGTTAGCAAAAACGCTGCACAAACCAAACCATGTCAGGCAGGAGCCAAATGCTCAGAGAACTGAAAAACATGCCAAATTGAGCCCCCCCCCCCCCCCACACCATACTGCCGGCTTCTCAAAGGCCTTCTAGAGCTGCAAGGAGCACTGCTGTTTCATGTGTGATTTCTCAGGAAAGTTGCACGAACCAAGTCTTTAATTTCAAGTGACAAGGTCAGAAGGAGGATTACAGGTATGTGCATCTGGAAGGAAGAAAAATGGAGATGTGGCAAGGAGGTCAGGCACCTGAAGGTGATGTCAGAAACCTACCAGGAGCAGCTTACCCAGTTACCTAACACATCTGCTCCGAGCGGGGAGGGCTTCGTATCTCACACCTGGGAACTTCATTATCCACCCTAGGGAAGGTCTTAACTTTCTCCAAGAAGGGTCTCCTGCGCGTGTAACAGGCTGCAGAATTCCTTCAAGACTGATCCAAGGAAACCGTGCTGACCAGTGGGTGCTCCAAAAGCAGAAAGATTCATGGGTGCTTCAGATTCGCAATTCAGATCTTACGCCTACTTGCCTGTATCTGGTTCGAATCCCACTCGGCCACCTACCAACCCCATGACCTTGTGTGTAGTAACTCGTAATCCTCTGGGCCTCAGGCTCCTCGTCAATAGAATGGGAGTAACTATCCTCTCCACCTGACCGTGTGATTTATGAGGACTTAGGACAAATCTGTGCAAAGCCAACAGCTGGTCTCTAGAAAACACCAGTAGAATATAAATTACTCACATGACGAGTTTATCTGGGTTTGTGAGCTGGAGGTTTTCCAGTCTCTGTCTTCCTTGAGTGTGTCTTGGGGGCCTCAGTTATTGTCCTGGTAAGAGGGGGCCGGGGGCAGGTGGCTTTCTACAAGGTCACAGCTCCTGCTCTGCTGCTCCACAGACTGCAGGGCGAGGGCATTCTTGCCTGTGCTCTCCAGCCCTCTCTCTGAATCAAGTGTCTCTCCAGCATCAGTGTCCCTGCTACTCGGGGATGCTTCCTCATTATAGGAAAGAAGGCATGATGACTTATTTCCGAAAGCCTGATCTCAGACGAAGTCACCTGCGGACTGTCACCCATGTTTACCCACTTATGGTTCCATGTGTTGAGTGTGTGTATGTGTGTGCGGACAGAGAGATGCACATGCGTGAGCGAGATGGATGTCTGTGCACGTAGACATACACAGATCAATATACATACGCCTATAAAGAGCACATATGTAAATTAATCCCAGTTCAAGGTCTATGAAATATTTCATGTGAACTGGGAAGGATAAATGAAAGTGAGTTAGGCTCCAAACCACAAAAGGTTTATTATTGGTCTTATTAATATATTTTTTTCTACTCATATATCCTAGTAACTCAGAAACTACTCCACTACCAACTAACCTTTCTCCTTTGCCCTTATGTTAGGGCATGACTTAGGTAATAAAGATACCGTTTCCTTCCATGAGTTCATTTGCCTACCTACCTATGTAAATAAAATACCCGTGGACTACGAGATGTGCTTAGAGAAGACCCACCCAATACTGTCATTGAAATGTTTCCAGATTTCCAGCTCTAATTGTTAACTGCTAGGTCTCTGAACCAGAATCCTTAGCCACTTCCCAGAAAATCCTATGCCCCCTTCAGCCCTACCTTTTGCTCATTAGGTGTCTAGTCATACCTCTTCAAAGACATAAACCCCGGGCCAGATATAGGCAGGTAGGTGTAGGCCCTGAATCGCGAATCCGAAACATCCATGACCAAGACAGATGCTCTTGGGTATAGGAATTGAGGGTAGAAAGGGGATGGAAGAAGAACATTCCTCCACTCAATCATAAGACTGGGACTCCTCCGATTCTAAGAACGAAAAATCTAAACACTGTAACTAATTTCTGTTACATTTTTTTCTTCATTTTTTCAAATGCTATTTGCACAGGACTGGTATGAAAAGATCCTTGTAATTGTAAAGCTTTATGTCCCCCGGAGCTTTGTAGATGCCCAAACGTAGAAATGCTCTATTTCATCAGAGTTGCTGTTTACATGAACAATGAGCAAGGACAGACTGAGGTGGGCGGCCAATTAGGTGCCCTCTCTAGCTGAGTCATCAGGCCTACTCAGAGCACGGGGCTCCCCAGCGCTCCTCCCAAGCACTAACACAATCGTATACATGTTGTGAATCTCCGGGATTGTTCCTGAAGACCCAAAGGCGACACGAATGTACAGGGTCTAGTAACATCCTGTTGGCCTAAAAAAACAGTGATTAGGGCCAGTGGCTCAGAGAATGGAACACAGTACAGGGAGGTGCAGGCCACCTAACCTCTATTCTTACTTTTTACTTTTCTCACTCACTTCTGGACTGACCCTGGTAAAGCTCTTTAAATAAATTAGTAGTACCCTTCAATCACATTTCTTAGGCTACTGGAGATAAATGAGGATGTACATGTATATACCTATTATGCACACAGATGGCAAATATGCATAATTGGTTTTCTATATATACATATTTCATTTTAATATTATGAGAGTCAGAATTTGCTCAGGAAACATATATGGATTAGAAGGGTACAAGGTAAGGTTGAACTATTCAGACATAAAGGCTTTCTGTGACTTCTAATGAAAGGAGCAAAGTCATTTGCTAATGAAAAATGCAATGAGAACACGTTTATGAGACAAAGAGCGCATACAAGAAAGGAACACTTTTACAGAAAATCTGCAACAGAGGAGAATAATTAAAAGGGGGTGACTAAACATATTTTAGTTCTTGAGTATATGAAATCATGGCTTTTGAAGGAGGAAACATACACTGTCATTTACTCTTTTCATATTTTAATTTTTAGAAGGCAAATTCAATTTTAATATTGCAAGTCTTCAATGCAGACAATTCCCTTCTTTCCAAGGATTTGCCTTCTTAGCTTTCGCTTAATAACAGTTTTACATTCGACACCAACTGCAATGCTGTCTTGTGCTTGGTGCAGGGTTATGCTACTGCAGTGATATAAAAATAGCAAAGGCAAAAAAAAAAAAAAAAAAAAAAAAAAAAACCACACACACACAGCAGACCGGAATAGTAGACCAGAATAGCTTAAAAATTGAAGCTTTTGGATCAAGCTCTCTGAAAGAATTATAATAGTTGCAACACCTGATTCCATGCTGTAAAATCATTCTTTTTTCATTATATAATATTAAAATTACATTGGGGATTCATATTTCTTTCTCCCCAGACCAATAAACCATTAAAGTTATACTGGGTCTCAGAAGAGTTCAAGATCCAAGCTGCACTGGCCTGCTGTGTCTGTTTACTTAATCTATTTTTATAACACTGCAGTAGCTGAAAGCAACTCACCAAATACCTGCTTCAACATTCTGTACCGCCTCGATGCAAGAGATAAAATTTTTGAAAAGTAAGCAGCAAACGCTGCTTTTTCATAAATCAATCAACTCTATACTATTAAAGTCAGGGCCATAAGGAACCCCAGATACACTGTTTTAAACATCTGAAATACAGCCCAGAAAAGATTCTAATTTTTTTTCCCACTCTGTTCTATCAGGTCAGACCGTCGCCTACGTCCCCTCTGTGGAATCACACACGTCGCCGCTCTGAGTGTGCAAGTCTGAGCGTCTGCACCAACCCTCTGCAGGTTTCCTGATACACAACAGGCTGCTGGGATAGATGTATCATCTCTGCAGCCACCTACGACACAAACACGCTATATGGCTAAATTACCTAATGAAATAAACCCTCGACCATTGAACACCCTCATGCCAAAAAGCAATGCCAAATCCAACTTTTACGTTGTGAAGCATCTCTAACGATTCAACATACCCATGAAAAATAAGCTTGAGAGCACCAACAGAATGGGATTTGCCAATTAAAAGTTGTTGCCATAGAAACAGGCTTTAATATGTTCTATGAAAAATATGAACATGTCATGCTTTCTCTTTAGTCATTTACATTTGAACATAAAATGTGAAAAACACAATTATAGAGAGGAGTGCAGCTCCCTAAGGGAGCATCAAACACATTCTCTTGTTCGAAAAAAAAAAAAAGTTCTTTTCTCAACCAAAAATGAACACATACTCTGTTTTCTTGAATTTTTTATAGATTATTTGAGTAATATATCACTCTAGTGTAGGGTGTGATTTTTTTCTCTAGAACTGAGCTTTTTTTCTTTTTCCAAAGTCCTCTACTAGATTTATATTTTCTGAAAGTCTTCAAACACTGTGCTCTTTGAAAAATAACTTTAAAAATATCTTTTGAATTACTCAAGGGGAAGATCATTACAAAGGATCCTTTGACATTCTAAACACTCTAAATACCACATGTTAAAAAGTATTTTAAGTACATCATTGAATGTTCCTGACTGTTGACTCAAGGGATTAATATGGGTTAGACTCTAGCCAGATGACCATAACCAGCCACAGGATATAAAATAGTGAACTACTCTATCACTTTTATTACTGTTTTACTAACATAGTGCGTGACAAGAATTCTGGACATAGTGCTATTAGTCTTCAGGTGGTGACCCAGAAGATAAATATTAATGTTTTGTAGAAATTCTATCATGCAGTTCCCAGATTGTACTCATTTCAATATCACTGCAAAAAAGCAAGCGACACATTTTAAAATTTGTTTTGTGAAAGGCTCAATCTATTATGATGTGAAATGATTCATTATGTATAAAATGAAGTCATCCTATGACTGATGAAAATTAAAAATTACTTAATCCTTCATCAATCGAGCATAATAGAATTATCCATTCGTGTGGGAAAGGTACGGAGAGAATATTGAATATATTAATATTGTATACCTTTGATTATTTATGATAATCAATATGAAATGATTATTTATAACTGAAAGATTTTTAACTGAGTATATTTGATTTCTTTTAAAGATTTTATGTATTTATTTATTTGACACACGGAGAGAGAGCACAAGCAGGGGGAGTGGCAGGCAAAGAGACAGGGAGAAGCAGGCTCCCCACCAATCAGGGAGCCAAATATGGGCTCGATCCCAACGCCCTGGGACCTAACCAACTGAGCCACCCAAACTGAGTATATTTTTAGATGAAAGAAAGTAGTTGTTCGGAAAGAGGAGGCTCGTTTTTTTAATCATAGAAGATCACCTGAAATAAAATATTACAAAGTATATGAGAGTACCAGTCCTATAAATTCTCCTCTGTCTTCCCTTGTGGATATTTTCTCTCCCATCAAAGACGGCTAGAGAGTAATTTATTTAAGACAACAATGGCTCTTGGAAGATTTAACCAAAAAAAAAGTCTAAGAAGAAATATTCTTTTGTTTTTTTCAAAAGATTTTATTTATTTATTCATGAGAGAACAGAGAGACACAGGCAGAGGGAGAAGCAGGCTCCCTGTGGGAGGGCCTGATGGGGGACTCGATCCTGGGTCTCCAGGATCACGACCTGAGCCTAAGGCAGATGCTCCACCACTGAGCCACCAAGGCTCCCTAAGAAGAAATATTCTTGAAAAAAGTTTCTTTTTAATACCTTACAAATTCATTTTAAAAATTAAGCTATTTACTCTTCAAATTATAACAAAAATGCAAATCACATCTTGTGGTATTGCTACCACATAGTACGAGGTCGCTTTCTGAGAGTCCTACTGGAGATGTGTATAACCTCTCTTGCGTTACATTAAAAAGTGTAAGTAATTCTGAAAACTACACAATCATTATTTGGTCTTCTTTGCAGGCCTAATGAGTAAATAGTAATGATCTAAGTAAGCTTTATGAAAACATGCCCACTAAAGAATCAAATCTGTAAGCGATACTCAGACAAACAGTTGGCCAACTCCGGACACGGCCTATCTAACGGCACAAAGTCCAGGATTATAAACACCTGACGGCATGGGTTTATCAAATTAGACATTTCCCAAGAAACACAAAAGAATGTCTGTTTTATCGAGCAAGAAGGTCCTCCCTCTGCAGATTGAGATTTTAAGTTTTAAAATCAAAAGTTGGAAAGCAAACATCATATAAACTCTGCACCTGGCAGTGAGCGTTGCAAACAACCTGCTTGGGTGCCTCTCTGATTGGGTCCAACAACCAGCACCAACCACGGCAGTGCTACCCGAAAGGATGTCAAAAACACTGTGGCTATAATCTATTTGTTGTTTAGTTTCTTTTTCTAAGATGTGTTGATCCTCCAGTATCATCATTATAGTCATTAGGCTTTATGGTTTTTAAACTGACAATGAAATGTAATTTTTAAAAAAAAAATGCAACTTCTAAAAATCATTTGAACTGAGTTTGTACTGTTTTCAAAATGAATACATTTTACCTTCAATTATTTTTCTAAAATTCTCTAGCCAGGCCAAAAAAAAACAAAACAAAACAAAAAACAACAAAAAACAACAAAATAAACCAAAAAACAAACAAAAAAAAAAACCAAAACAAAAACAGAGAGCAACACTCATTGGGGATAAAGGATTATTTTACATATGAAACATATTTTTTAAAAGCTTTTAAGATACCCTGATATATGGACCAAAAGGAGAACGTTTCCACTCGTTATAGCCAACCTCCATCTACCGCCCCCTCTCAAGTGTAACTTTCCTTAGAACAAAACAGACTTCTGTTGTCTACTAAGCATATGGTGTCTATGATAATTCAAATACAAATTATTTATATTTTACATTTTGAAAAGTAGTATGAAAATGTTTGTCACTCTGTTACCCAAATAACTAACACATGTTGCAAAGTCAAATTCCCATTTTGTCTAAGTAGGCATCAAGTCTAATAAATAATAAATCTGAACCTCCCTTCCATGGCATGGACTTACTCAGGTGCTGTGAGCACGATACATACATCTGCTCGATGGCCATCATGTAAAAAGGGAGTCTGAGGGACGTGAAGGCAACAACACTCTCCTTCTCTTAGTCACAAATTATAAGGGATACGCTCTAAAGGGTTTTTGTTCACGTTATTTCTTCCAGCATGATGGCAACACGGTTCTCAAGGTAAAAGAGCCCTGAAGGGTATCATAACACATCTATGTACTAAAAGCATTCAGCTCCCAGCCTCCGTATCAATACAACGCAGAACGGCCCAGAGGATTCCTCCAAAAACAACTCAAGAGCGGTCACTGGGGAATTAGCCCCGTGGCAGCTATTCCACAGGGATAACAAACCTTTGTTGATCTTGTTACAATGGATCCTTCACACCAGCTCATCTAATTCGATCTAATGTATTCTCTATTCATGAGACAGTATTTCTCTAGAACCAGAAGTTTTCACATCTCTGCTCTTTGCAGGATACTTGCTGGCTCTGTGCAGGGCATACGGGCAGCTCCTGAGCTGTGGAAGGTCACAGACTCCTCTGTGTGCTAGGGACTCACTCTCCAGAAAGCTGCAGGCCTGGAATTAAAATAAAGCCTTGGGGGTGGGGGTGGGGCTTTGAATATCCCACCCTCCCCACTGAAATCAAGAACTCCTTTAAGGAGCTCTGTGGACCTCAAAAGAGCCCCCCAGGTTAAGGTGGAATGCCACCCTCACCCTCCCTGCTGTAGTTGTCACAGAAGGTGGGACGCGTCTCAGCATCCACAGGCAAGTCAGTTTGCACAAAATCATTATTTGCAAGCAGTCTGATGACGGAGAAGCTTTTAGTGGATGATAGAGATTTTAGAGCAATTTGGTAGGAACTTGAATCAAAACACTGGTACCAGCTTACAAGAGAGCCCCTGTGACATGGGCTTCTGGCATCCAGAGGTGGCATCAGGGAGGTCTTCCTTTCTGGGTCTGACCTGAAGGGTGGCGCCTGCCCCCTATCTCTCTCCCAGTGAGAACCACCCCTTGAAGGTGAGGTTACTGGGAGACTCAACACTGAGAAGTCTATGATGACACACAAAATAAAGTAGCATTCTAGAACTAAGAATGCTAAGACAAAAACAAAGTTGCAGAAAATGTTAGGATAACAGAATAACAGAAACTGAATTTAAAAGGCAAGAAAAATAAGAGAGAGATGGACGGTGCCTGATGAAAGAGGGAGAGCTAACAGAACAGGGCACCTAGCCAACTCCTACCAAATGCTGCCACTGAGGACAACTGGCTTCCAAATGAAAAAAAAAAAATATTAAAGTTGTAACGCACCCTGCATAACTGCCTGGGATGCGTACCCAACAGCACTCATGGACGAGAGAAGTAGTACAAAAAAATGAAAATGAGCTCCTAGAACAGCATACTTTTTTTCCCCCCCATTCACTCTGGATTTTCAAAGTTCTGTTTTCTCTTTCACATGTCAAATTGCTGGAAGCTTTAAGGAAGGGGCCGGAAAGTCTTAACTTGCGTGTTCTCTCGAGTTCCTTTAACACAAAGTGTGATTTCTCCAGCTTTTTACCCCTTTTTAAAAATGTTACGTGGCAAGGGATAAGGATTCTATCACAGAGTCATGGCTGATGATTGTACGTTACGATTTTAGGAAAGAAAAATGTTTCCTTTCCCTTAATAAATCACTGTCTTGAGTGGCACTTGGTTGAACCACTGCGTAAGAATGGTCAGCTAGTTTTCCTTTTGGCTCCCTTTCCTGCCAAGTGGGTTTAAAGGCAAACTATGTCATACTTAGATTGCTTACTTGATTAAACATTACCACCTCTGCTTACTAAACAAGTCTAAATATACCTTCCTTGGGTAACCAAGGAGTGTGTTATGACTACTGAGTTACACTAAGGCTGTTTCTAAATCGATTGACAAATACACCAAATGCCTAATATGTCCCCGGCCTCAAAAAAAAAAAAAACAAAAACAAAATACCATCCCTGTACTCAAGCAGGTTAGGGTGTCAAAGAGCAGTCGAAACACAAAGCACTAAGTCAATCAATTATTCAACACCAAACAACTAGACTCTTCAAACTCTAACTGGGTTGCTCATTTTGTTTTTTTGTTTTGTTTTGTTTTTTGTTTTAGGGGTTGCTCATTTTGAAATGAAGTTAGGCACTTTAGAGAAGTATCAACTTGAGCCTTTTTTCACTCTACTACCTTACAAAGCTACACTAGGTCACGTCTTTCAAAGGGATGGAAACATACCTTTACAGAAACACATGTGGAAACTAACATGTGTGAAAAGAAAAAAAAATGATTATTTGTCCATTAAGACCAATTTTCATAAAAATGCGAACATGGAAAAATTAAATTTTGCTAATTCTTGAATATGCTAGATCATCCCCCAAATGGATTTTCTGATAAGTGATTTTCCACTCAACAGCACACCTGTATGTCCCCTGTTCGGCTCTAATGTTTCAAGAAGTAACCCGTCGAAACATGCCCATCCTTTTATATTTCATCAAAATTTAAAATATCCCAACTGTAAGCAGGAATCTTTCTTAAAATAATAGTGTGCATGTATAGGTAGGGTTTGTTTTTTTTTGTTTTTTTTTTTTTTTTCATTTTTATTTTCTAACAAGAAAGGATACCTACTAATTCAATATGCCCTGGGATTTTTTTCCACTCTGCCTAAAATACCTAGATATGGTTCTAGCAAGGAAACCTATACACTTCTGCTTCCTTGCCACATACCCATATCTGTACTTATTTCTCCAAATCCAGATGCGTTCATCTTTCAATCCAGGCTTTGTTACAAGTAATTCTGAATATGGGCAGAGTCTAGGGCTGCCTTTTAGGTAAAATGTAATGTAAATGCAAAACTTGTTTTAATTATAATACCTAGTATGAAATCTTAGTTTGGGAAAGGATGTACGATTTTTGCAACTTGGATCTGTCTAAAGGCAAGGGAACATTTTCTGACACAAAGTCAGTTTACTCTATCTCACCCCCACCCCTGTTTTATTTATTTACTAGGTACTTCTCAAGTGCTATGGCATCAGAACTTGCTATAAAACATATATGGAGGGGAAAGTGGCTTATGAATATTTTGACAACTCAAAGAATCTTCCTGTAGAATGCCAAGCAAAAATATATCAATATTCAAAGGGGAAAATAAAAAACAGTAAATGCTTATAGAGAAATGTGCGCTGGAATATGTACACGTTTGAAGTGAGTAAACACTCACAGATGACTTTTGGAAAAAAAGCTCAATACAGGAGGAACGTGTAAAAGCCATAGGAAAATATAGCATGGGGCAGCCAGGGTGGCTTAGCAGTTTAGCGCCGCCTTCAGCCCAGGGCCTGATCCTGGAGACCCGGGATCGAATCCCATGTCGGGCTCCCTGCATGGAGCCTGCTTCTCCTTCTACCTGTGTCTCTGCCTCACTCTCTATCTTTCTGTGTCTCTCATGAATAAATAAATAAAATATTTAAAAATATATATATAGCATGTGAAACTGTAGTCACTCTCATGGGAAGGGCTGAATATAATGTAGAGAGGTATTAGATACAGCCTTTATTCAAGCTCACAATACTCCAGATGCATTTAGCCAAGCCTTTGGGGCAAAGATGAGGAGGCAAAAGTTATAAAAATTCTTTCAAAAACCTCTTTGGGGGCTTATCCACAGTAATCAGTTAATAATCTGAAAGTTCTTCCATCCTCACTCTTGTTTTTCTGTTCACTCCCCTTATCTTCTGTCTCCCGTTTCTTCTATCTAGCTGAGTGCCAGTTAGACCTGAAGATAAACTTTGAACTTGGAGGCAAGGAAAGAGTCCAATTCGAGCAATCTGGAAGATAAGGAGGGTTTCAACTTCTCAAATTATCCCACTCTTTCCTCCTCTGATCATTTCAGGCACTGTATTTTAGGCGTTCCAAGGACCAATGTGTTCTACAACTGTTAATGTTGGATTTTGTGGGCACTTCCTATTTTTATACTTGATGACGCATCTTTTAAACTTCGAGTGTGTAACAAAGGGAGGGTTCTCAACCACGGAGAACACAGTAAGTGATTGGATAGTGAAAGGGTGCCTTCATCTCAAGTTTCTACAACATGAAATGTGCTATTGAACAATGGTATAAAAATCCTCAGGCCTCAGAGAAATCTTTAAGAAGACTTCTTTGTTGTTTAGAATTAATATCAGCTCACCTTGTGGCAGCCTGTGGTTTTTTAAAGCTCTCTTTGCTTTTAGAAATGATACCTATGTAGAGGGCATTTAATTGCCTTATAATGTAAGCATCCTATTTCATTAGCTCCAGTCTATCTTAAGGAAATTAGAGTCCATCAGCAATTCAAATGGAGCCAAGGCATGGTACTTTAACATCTTTATCTGAATCTTTGACCAAAACAAACAAACAAACAAGGCAAAAAGAACAAATTTTAAAAGCCTCAAAACAACCCAAAAACAAAAATAAAGAAACAAAGACACAAAAGCCCCCACCAACCCTACTAGGACTTCCTAGTTCTTTGTCACTTATTTGCAGCAATTATTAAAATGTCATTTAGAAAAATCTGTTCCTGTAAATCTAATGAAGATAATTCTGAGCAATTTGGAATGGTCCCAGGAAAGGAAAAGGCATCTTGCCAAAAATATAAAGTACAATCAGAACAATAGTTTGAAAGAAAAGCTGAAATGATTTGAATATTTAGGCCTCCAAGAAAAGCCACTGGGCATCCACAGGTGGTTTGTAGTGGAAGGGAAAATGCTGTAATTACTTGACATTAACGATCACTGGTTGGCAAAGAGGACATTCTAATAAAATGTTTTCAGAAATAACCATAGTCTACATGTATAGGAATTCCTGTGTCAGTTTCCTAGTGTCTTCAATAAAAATACTCAAGGTTAATTATGAGAAATGTCAGTGGCACCCTCTTACACAAGTCTTTATATTTAATTGCCATTGTTTCCAACCTAGTTTTAAGTTGTTCAGTGTATGTTAAACATGAGAGACAATCACGTTATTAGTCAAAATATAGTTGGTAGCATATTCAGTCTACCACAAATAAACATTTTTAAAACTCCTAATGATGATGCAACATAGTACATGGGGTATGAATTATTTGTATTATTAGAATTGTAAAACATTTTGCAAATCTTCAAAGAGAAAATCTTTTGTAAGCACATTTAAAAATAGTTTTCCAAAAATTGTCTAGTTATTATTATTGTATAAACCTCAAGTAGGAATATCCTATTAAGCATTCAAACAAATTCAGAGAGGCTACAGCACTGAGAAACGTGTTTACACTACATTATACCAATTACGTATATTATACTATTATTATTTCATAATAATAGAATATGAGTTTAGCTCAAATAACAAATAATTAAAACTTATAAATATAGGAACAAGTATAAATATAGGACACTACTACTACCTGTCATTTAAATAGTAAGAACAGAAGAAATAGTCTTAATACTCAGTCCTTGTGCCCTGCAGTTTGATCACTGTGCATTTTACTGAACAATAAATTAACATAATAGTCTTTTAAAAAATCTGTGATGGTTTCCATTATAAAAGAAATGTAAGGTACTGTAGAAGAGGTTAGAGAATTCTAAACAAGTAACTGCCAAAGATTCTGAATCATGAATGTGACCTCCAAATAAATACCTGAGGTGTTTCACAGCATAGGTTTTAATTCTATTAACAATTTTAATTCTATTAACAATAACCCTTTGGGTACACAATGACAACTACTATTTATTGTCATATAATGTGTGCTAAGCACGGTTTTAAGGGCTTCATAGGTCTTCTTTCCCGATTTAAACCTTTACAATCCCCTTTCAGCAGGTACTATGATCATCCCATGCAGGATGACAGAACAGGCAAGAAATTAGTTAACAGCCATGTGACTGGCAAGGGGCAGTATCAGGGTTTGAACTTTTTTTTTTTTTTTTTGTAAAGATTTCATTTACTTATTCATGAGAGACACACAGAGAGGGGCAGAGACACAGGCAGAGGGAGAAGCAGGCTTCCTGTGGGAAGCGTGGTGCGGAACTCGATCCCAGGACCTGAGCCGAAGGTAGACGCTCAACCACTAAGCCACTCAGGTGTCCTGGGTTTGAACTTCTTAACATGGGCGCAATAACCACTCTCCCATCCTTAGCTACAGTGCCTCGTCTACACACTCCATGGGTCATGGTGCAACAGGGGAGCAGCAAGTGGTTGCAAATGAACCCAGATTCAAAGGTCCATGTTAAGAACAAGGACTCGGTCCATCTAATAGAAAAAGCGTCCTACCCAAGCATGACTCTACTAAAAAAAAAAAAAAAAAAAAAGTACATGTCATCTTATCAAAAAGGAAGATGCCTCTAAAGGAAGGAATGACTAGAACCATTATTAATAGCTTCTTACGATGAAACCTTTCCAACTGCTTGGAAGAGCCTCACTCTTAGTGCCGTATTCTCCCCAGGGCGTTGGTGGTGGGGTTCCTGCAAAGCAGCAGGAAGCCACGTGTGAGAGGCCAAGCACGACCTCTACTTCTGAGTCCAGGCAAAGGGAGGAAAAAAGGGACGATCAGGGAAAAAGAGAGAGTGGGGAAAAGAGAGACACAGCCAGGAGAAGATGGGGAAGCGAACCTCAGGCAGAGCTTGAGGTGGCCCCGTGGAATCACAGCTTCCCCAGAAGACACAGAGTGGCCTACACTACCCCTCAGGTCCCCTGCTGAGACCCGAGCTGGGACAGATGGCAGGATCCTTCTGCACTCTTCACGGCAAGCTCTTCTTCCGAAAAACACGCCATCTCCCCACAAAGTGCTATTTTAGACTCTTGGGCTGTGACTCCTGCTCAGCTAGATCTAATGCATGATCATCTACATGAACAATCCGACAAATGGAAAGCTCCCAACAACTATTAGTCAGCAAGTCTTACCCGCCATACACATTTCATCCTGCTTCTAAAACAGCTTCATATTTCAGGTGTAAACCACAAGTAACAATGGCACTTTCAAAGAACCTCTCATTTCAGAGATTTTAGCTACGAAGGCAGAGCTGTCTGGAGGTATTCATCCGAAGATTGAAAGAGTTGATATAAACAATTGGAGTGCAGCTCAATTTATAGCCCTTGAGGACCCTCTGTGAGAATGTTTTCTAAGACATCGGAGTCAAACATCTGTATACGGTCTTAAGACAAAAGCCAACGTTGTCAATTTTACATTTTCAGTTGTAAATTTGAAAACTGTTCCTGAAATTAAGAAAAAAAAAAAAAACTTCTTTTGTAAACTGTAATTTCGTATTTTGCTTAAAACTATGAATTTATGAATATGTTGATGTGTCCTGTAGCAAGAGACATTTCTCCAGGAAACAAAGGGTTGGCATCCAAACTTGGATGTTCTTAAGTCTAAAGGGAAATAAATGTGACTAACATTGCATTGCAAATACTTCCTACCCTTGTTAAATTATACAATAGCATTAACCAGTGGGAAAATATTCCTCCCAGGACTTGAGAAATACACAGAAACTTAAGTACCAGGTCTCTATTATTATAATTATTATTTATTTCTATGAATTCATTACCCAAAATGTTGTAAATATTTGTATGCATGATTCAACAGTAATCAGTGGTGTTTATCTTGACTAGCTGATAATCTACAGGCTGCAGTGCATTTATGATTTCAATGGAATTAATCTTCAATTCTCTACACTTCATTGTGAAAAGAGCTATAAACAGGTTGCCAAGAGGAGCCTTTTAACACCAAGGCTTTATTTGTGGGAGAAAAAAAAAAAAAACAACTCCTCTTGGGCAAATTCATCTGTATTTACTGCAACATATAACTATTCTCACAAGGAGCAAACGGGCTTAACTCCTTGTAACGTACCCGTCTAAAAGACATCCCAGATATGAGAATAACACACGTTTCAAGAAGCAACACGATGGAGTCAATTCTGCTTTGTCTACGCGAAAAGCAAGTACAGGTCCTTTTTTGACCTGTGAGAATGCAAAGGATCCAGGGGTGCTGGGCAGGAGATAAGGGGGTGGCAATCTGTCTTGTTAACACTTCCAGCATCCCTGGAAGCCCTAAAGCCCCCCTCTGACTTTTTTTTTTTCTTGAATTATCTTTCCATTTTCAGATACATATGCAACACTTTATTCTTGTTGGGTAAATTTTAGTTAGATGATCCCGCAGGCCAATGCATCACATTTCACCAAGACCAAATTTCTTGGCCATCACGTCCTGCCCATTTTCAGCCGGCTTCCTGGGCCACCAGGCTGACACCCCTGCTTGGACGGTCGTGGCAGGCGAGGGAAATGCCAGGGCCTGTCCATCAGCTCGATGCTTGAAGCCACTGCAGTGTGGCTACTCAGTGATTTACCCAGAGCTGGGGAGGGACCATGACCGCTGGCAGTGCTGCCGGGAGACGCTGGTGGCTGTCACCGGCCAGTGAAAGCGGGTCAGATGTTCTCCCAGCGAAGATGCCTCAGAGCATCTCCTCTCGTTTCATCGGGTCATGGCACATGCCCGCTACCCACCCCCCAAAAAATGAAAATGGATTTCCCACCACCCTCTCCTCTTGCAGACAAAACAAAACAAAAAATTCAAACTAAAAACAACAGCCACAAACTAACACAAGAAACTAAACATGTCTTTTGTGGGGCTTTTGAAAATTGGATACTTTTCAAATAATAATTTGGAGGACCACTGTGGTTCATTATAAGAACTGATTTTATAAGTCCTTCTATATATAGTTGGGCTACTCTTCTAGCTCATAGCTATCTTTAAATTTAAGTGTTTCTGAAGGAAAAAAGATAAAAGAGTTCCTCGATTTTCTTTATAAATAAAGTTTTTACACGTAAAAGAGGCATATTAAAGCACTGACACAGGATATGCCATGCAAGATTTGCCTTAAAATACCTGAGCCCATCACGCCCCACCCCAAGAAAGAGTAGGACGATAGAAACAAGATCAACAAATATCAAAAACTGTCAACACCTGATTATGGTACATTAACAGTACTCTCTCCACTTCTGTAATGTGTCTGAAAATCCTCATTTAAAAAAACTTACTTAGAAACCTCTAAACATGGAGGTGTGCCTTAAGTCACTACTTCCCCTAAATTAACCAAATCACTTAAGAGCCAAGTGTTTTCCCCCTTAGAATTCAAGCTTTAGTTACTTTAAATAAATACATGATACATTCGCAAGCTCACTGTAGAATTAGGAACGCCACCCATGTTAGCCTATCTTTGCTACCTCCGACTATTAATGTCTAATATTCTGCAAACTAAAACTTATCTGTTAATTAAGGGCAAATGAGACAGTACCTAAAGAAGACCTGTCCTAATTCATCATCCAAACGGACATACAAGTAAGCAATTATTTTCATATCCCTCATTTTCATGACAGACATTAAAACCGAACAAAGAATGGCTATGACGTTCAAGAGCCTGCTCACTTCCCTAGTTGGCTGCAATATTTTTTCATTCTGCCTACATATTTAAATTTCAGCCTTGCACTTGTCCTAATCTACCTTCCCAAAGTGTCAGATTGCTGCATTTCTAAAATATAACAATAAGCTGTAAGATCTCTTCATTAATCTTCCAACATGGGCCACTTAAAAGTAAGTGAGGCATTATAGCCTAATTCAGTTAAATTTTCCATAGCATCTACATTCAAATGGAAATGTATCTGCCAGCTTATTAGGTGCTGAGGATATTACATTATACTCTGTGAAGCGCAGTAAGATGACTCACACAGCAAAATAAAAGGAAAAATGGATTGAAATGGAATAAAATTAAGTGCTATAAAAATCAACTGGTAAAAATTACACGTGATAAAGACTTGTACTTTCTCTAAGAATTCCAGCTTCAAATCTGAGATATATTGGTCTTTAGGACCAGAATAAGACACTTGTGATGGTAATGAAATGCAAGTTTGCAAAGTTGTTACTCAATATTCAAACAGCAACAAACCCTCTGGCTAGGATTAGGAACCTAGTTAATAGCTTTTTAGCTCCACTGTGATCACTGGGATTACTCTTCTTCTATTTTTCTTTTTCACTTTTAATCCTGCAGTTAATAAATTATGGAATCTTAGAGTTGGAGCAGAATCGAGAAATAGGGCTAAGTCAACCACCCAATTTAGTAGATAAAGAAATGAAGGCTCATGGATCGTCAATCTTGCCTTCCTCCTAAATTACAGCAAATCTAGCGTTCTTTTACGTGTTTTTCCTGACACAGGCTGCCTTGTTTGTGCTTTTGAAAGATTCCTTTATATAGCTGAGTGTAAAAATTCACTTCCCCCTCTCCCTACCCACCCCTATATATACATACATATACATACATATGTATACAAAGATTTATGTGTGTGTATATAATATATATATATATTATATAGACACATAATAGAGACATCTCTTAAGCTAACAGACTATATCTGAAAAGAAAAAGTCCCTGGAAACTATCTTGGAATTTCCAGGGAAAAAAAAAAATCGCATAAACTTTCAGCCTTGTAAAAGATGTTTAACAGAACTGCATAATTAAAATAATTTAGTCTTGTTATGCCAACCTCAAGGCTGTATCAGTTGTTCACAAACTGCTATTAAGACAAAATAAAATTAAGCAGAAGTTTCTTAATTCCATTTTCAGAGGCTAGATTTAAAAGACAAAAGTTAACTGCTTGACATCAGCAACCTAACCTCCAATACAGCTTTTTAGCAATCTCCATATTAGGGAAGCTAAACTGAGCTTAAAGGCTCAAGTACATCCATCCAATTTGAGGTCTCAAAATTTGAGAAAGGCTTTAAAACTTCAGACAGAGAACAAATACTGAGACAATATTAATATGTGAGTTGTTTTGCCTCGTAGTGAAGCAATGTGGAAATGGCAAACACTCAAGCATTTTCTCTCTCGGTTTAGCTGAGACCTAAAAAGTGAAGTCATGTGATCATTTTTTACTACTGAGTTCACCAAGTAATAAAAGGGACTCCAAAATCATAAAAATTATCAGAGAATTGTTTAGGCCACGTATCCTTTTCACTTTCAAAACTTACAAGCTGCTAACTAATACGCTTTGGGGATTATTCTTCCCAAAATACATCCCAACCTACATTTTATAGGTGTAAAGTTTACTAATGCTATGACACACGTGTCTTTCAAATCTCTAGCATAGTTAAATGCTTTCTGCATAAGCCACCTCCAACTACCCTAAGTCTGGTGGTACAGAGTTAGGAACCGCGGTCCTCTGGAGAGCTTCCTAAAAGAGAGGTCAGTTATAAAAGGCTAAACTCAGTGTGAGGGGAGACAGTGCAGCATTCAGGCAAAGCAGCCCCTTTCCAAGGAGCTGCCGCCACAGGGACATTTGCAACCAAGCTCCTAACACCGCCTGCCCTGGATCTTTACTTAAAACCTCAAAAAGTGGTTATGCCAAGTAAAAGGCAGGACAAGTCATAAAATAACAAGTTGGATTCATTTTTGCCTTTGTAATAACAGATCTACTGTCTACTCGCTGGCAATCTCTCACCGTGTCTGACTTTTTCTTTTCTTATTTTCCAGGTTGGAGAGTTTTTTTTCTCAAAACCTGATGAAATATTTTATGTGAAGCTAAATTATCATGTTGATGGGCCCGGGTTTAGAAAACAGGCTGAAGTCGTACATATGTTCCAAATAAAATATTTAAGATACTTAGATGTTTACTTTCATATGAAATCTGTTCACTAATTGGTCAATTTAGGACATAAATACAGAAGGTGCAGTTAGAGCTTTGGTTTTACAGTTCAGGGGCCATCCCTGATTCCTGTATCATTTGGGACGTCAGGCAAGGTTTCAACTTCCACATCAGTTCTGTTGGGAGGTGGATTTCTGGAGTGATGGCAGGCATGTAATGAATTTATCCTTCCTGACCTCCACCATGCTGTACATATGCTAGACATGTAAAAGTATGCAGTGTTTTACTAGAAATCACAAAGGGTGCATTGTCTCCTTGCAAGTGATCTCTTGCTGAGATAACAAAAACACAAAGTTATTGTAAGTCACACTGCAGCTACATTGTACACAGATGTCTCTTGTCCTGAGGAATTTTAAATATAAAAGATGCAGGCACTGCTAAACAAAGATGGTATTATAATCTCTATCAGTTACATAACTTAAGTGATCAAATTAGAGAAAGAAGGAACGCTATTCCAGAAGTTTTGCACGAAGAATAAGGGCATCCTGAATTTATAATATATGTGGGAGCAAAAAAAAAAAAAATTCACCTGACAGATATTCTCTGTGTGACAAGGTTTTGATGGAACACGGCTACTCCATCAACACAGGTTATGTTCCCTGGGGTTATCAGCTGCGTGACTGATGGATCTCATTCGTGATTATGGTACACAGAAAAAGCATGAAAAAGAATGAAATGTGAGGGTGATCTGCTGAAGACTATTATCTACAAAAGGGCGGGACCTGACCTATGTTTTCTTCATTGCAAAGTCCCGGGTGCATTGTAGGTGCTTGTTGAATATACACCCAGTAAAGAAAGGGTGGTAGGATTTCGGTTTCATCTCTGGTGCTGACATCAACCACTTATATGACATGTAGTCAAGCACTTAATTCTTAGTGTTCTCATCTCTAAAACTGAACCATCAACACCTGCCTCGGTGGGCTGTTTTACAGAATGGAATCATGGAAGTGTAAGCACCTAGCCTGGCACCACAATGCCTGGTATATATATATATAGTGTTTGGTAAAAGCTTATTGGGGGAAAAATGGTAGAAATAATAGTTTAGTACTGGGCTAAAACAGAGATTAATGTCATTGGGCTATTCTTTTATCTACCACCTTTACCCTGCTCTTTGAAACTTATTGATCCCTGAATTTAGCTGGAAGTAATCTAATAGCTCTCTTTACCTTAATGATACTAGTGTATCCCAACTAAATCCTTACCACAACACCCTTTATCCTGGTATCCTGTGGCTCAATCTATAAAATCAGCAGTTGAGTTAACATTTTAGAACAATGACCGCACTGTTGGTGCGTAAGGTATGTATAAATTCCCATGGCAACCTAAATTTGTACCTCTCGAAGCTATTTTCAGATGCTAGTAATAACATATCTCAAAAGTGAAAAAGTATTTGTAGACAAAAATGAGATTCTAAAACAAATGTACAGTTCCAGTATTATAAACCATGGCTGAAAAGGACTTCTATTGTTGTCCTTACAAATTTAATCCTAATTCTGCTATTGTTATGTAAAAATATAGAATCTGTCATGGAACTTCATCTTTACTTCATTTGATACACATTTCTGTGATTCAGTTTCCTTTCTACTAAAAATATGGAAACTTCACATATATTAAGTTAGACAATCCCACAGATATTTCGTACTTGTTCATTCTGTAAAAATATTCTCCAAATTTGAGCACTCAGCAAAGTATCAGAACATTATATCTACACCCTTTCTCTTTCTATGTAAACATATAGATTTTTTTTTTGAGAAATGAATATGCAATTAGCCCACGGGAAGATTAACGGAACTACTTTTTTTTTGGTTTTATTTTAACCATTAAATGTCTAACCTAGGGTTCTGAAGCAGAGGCAGTTTTGCTCACCAGGGGACATTGGACAATAACTGGAGACAAGTTTGGTTACAAGAACTAAAGGTTGAGAGAAAACTGCCACTGGTATCTAGTGAGTAGAGGTCAGAGATGCTGCTGAGTATCTATAATACATAGCACAGCCCCCTACAGCACATATTTATCAGGTCCAAAATGTCAGAAGTGCAGAGGCTGAGACACCCTAGTCCACAACAAAGTCAATTTAATAATATGCCCTTCAGAAACTGATATACTCTTTTGTGGCATTAACCTTAAACCAAGCATTATGCTGTCTGAAGGCGTTTAAGACAAACACAATGTGATATTTTAGAGTAATATGGCTAAGTTTTTTGGATCTATATCATAGACTTTCAACATCTGCATAAGTGATTCCTATTAATGCCATCTCTGACACAATCTTGAAGCCCGTTGATCCTGCCAGGGGATCCGCACTGCAGTTGAGGACAGAGAATTGAAATGTGAGCAATGGGTGCTTTGTCAGAGCGGCTGCAATCTCCAAGTCAATCAGGCTTAATTGGTCCAATAAACAAAAACATTACATCAATTATAAAATCTCCAAAATCACTGTCATGTTTTCATTGATTAATTCCTACTCATTTACTCAACAGAAAGAGTTTTGCAGCAAGAAATAAAGTGCTTTAAATCACATCCAGTACGCTGCAAAGCCAGGTGTCTAATTATAGCAACCCCTCCCCCCTCACTCTCTTTCTCTTCTCTCACGCACTTACTTCTTCTAGGGAGCAATATTAGCTGCAGAGACTACTAACTCCTTATTGTGAGCTACGTTTTTAAATTTTGCATGGCAGTGATCTTAGGAGAAAAGGTCTCAAAAAAAGAAAATTGGTCCTTGGGTAAGAAACATTGGTTGGGGTACCAATAATTTGATTAATTTATCACATGCACGCTTACTGGCTAACCTTGCCATTAAATCACTTTTACTCTTTGAGTTAGCTCCTATTACACAACCATGTTGAGTCTCCCCAAATTACAAGAACTAGGATTAGGATCTAACCATTTCCCAGTGGTTTTCAGACCAACTCTACTAAGACCCAGATCTGGTAGCTGCCACTACCCAACCTGAACCATTCAGTGGTTTCCCACAGCCTTAGAATAAACATTCAACTCTTCAGTTGGAACTCACGAAGTCCTTGGTAACCTGCACCTTATCGTCCAGCCCTGAGCCTTCCCTTTTTTTCTTAACTGCCTTTTAGCAACTGTCATCCCAGTCATGGCAAACTGCTAGCAGTTCCTGGAACATTCCATATTTTTTTCATGCTTGACTTGCAATGCACTGATGCTTTATCTCCAATGTGTTTTATCTGCCCCGGTTACACCTTCATCCTTACTACCAAGTGTCATTGGAACTGCTCAGGAGGCCTGCCCTGCCTTCCTTCCCCTCTGTTTCCATAGTATCCTGGGGACCTTCATCGATGAGCATGTTCCACTACGTTCTCTGACGATCTGCTCTGTCTCCTATGTGAGACTGATTGTGTAAAGGTAGGAGGCCTCATCTGTGAAGACCCAGAGCCCCTGGCAATGGCTGGTACAGAACAGATTATAAACACTGGTGACTCAATCAATTAATGGATGAATGATGGTACTTTCATCATTCCTCCACTTACAATGGCAACATTTTATCCTTCTCTAACCATCCTCAATTATACACATACTCTATAGCCCTGACTTCTACTCACTGAAGCCTTCAAGGTTCAGCTGCATAGTACCTACCTAATAAACATCTGATGAACAAACCAATCAAGAAATGAATCCTTAAAAAGTCGTTGAGTGCCATTAATCCAAGGACAGGAGGATCTCAGTAAAGGCTGACTAGCAAAAGGAGGGGATAATGTGCAACTTATTTCCTTCTGGATCTGGGGGGAAAATGTGTATGAACACATGACTCTACCTGAATGGTATATGCGTAGTTATGACACCAATATTGCAACTTTGCTGGGTTTGAAAGTTTCCAAAATAAAATTTTGAGAGGAAAATACCAGCAATTATATTAAATGTAGAAGTACTTACAGAAGGATCAACAGAGGGCTACGAGATTCCCCAAGGAGAAAATGGAGAGGAGCCTGTACCCAGCTCTGGGAGCAGAGGAGGCCAATTAGGGAAGATGTCATAGCAAGGATGATGCCTGGGATGAATCTTGAAGGACATACAGGAGTAAGGAAAGGAGAAGGGAAGGAGATCCCAGGATAAGTGGATGACCTAAATAGCACAAGCTGGGAAGACGCTGTTTATATTGCATTCTATTCATTTAAAAAAGTTAAAATGTGTGTTAATGTTATCACAGATAATTACTGAATGTGTGTACAATTTTTAGGTATCACTAATCTTAACCAACGGGTTTGGGATATGGGTGTGGGGTTTGTGCTTAGAGTTTTGTTATGTGATGGTATAACACAGGAGCTGTCTCTGCTTCCAATAAATATGGAAGATCTATTGGAGGATTGAAGAAGTAACGGAATACTAATTTGATTATAAGCACAGGCCAAGGACCTAGGCAAGATGCGTTCCGGGGAAGATACTTATAAAAAATGACAGAAATAAACATATCAGAAACTAGAGATAATTAAACATTTGGAAATCATTAGGGCCCTGAGCCAAGGTACTAGGTTGCCATGACAAAGCCAAAAGAAGCTACAGAAAATCTGACAAGCAGGTATCCTGGGAGAAGCTGAACAAAGAAGAGAAAGGCCAATGTTTTCAAGAGGCAATAAGATTATAATTTTCTAAATCTCTCTTGGGAATAGGCTCTGAATATTACTCTGCCTTAAGTTTTATAGCATGAGTCCAGTCTGACTGCAAATTAAGCAGAGGTAGGTACTGTGAAACAGGGATATTTTACTTAATGTCTGAACCCTCTTCTGGCTTTTTATTTTGCCACGAATCACCGAGGAATCTGCTATTGGCTGTTGCAGAGAAGAAGGAGGCTGGAGCAATCACATTCACCAACCGGGAGAGATCCCCAGAGCCGCTGTTTGTCTTGTACCCCATGCTTCTCTCAAACCCTAGAATGGATATTTGGGGGTTCTGTAATGCTGACCCCTCCAGGGATGGGTGTAAACCTGTTTGCACTGGCTGGCATTAGCTGACTGTGGCCCTTGCGTCTCAATTCCACATTCAGTGGCCTCGTATTGATAGCTTGAAATTAGTCATGGAATTACAGAAATCAGCAAACTTGACAGATCAAGGTGGTTCTGTTTTTCCCCTCAGAGAGCAGGTTGTTAGACACTGACTAGCATACCACTAGATCCAACCCATCTAGACAGTCAGAAACCAACTACACACCTCATGATAAATAATTACAAAAAAACAAAACAAAACAAAAAAAAAAACAAAACCCTCAGCAATCTATCAGCAAGCAAATCAGCCTGGATTCCTCTTACAAATCAAAGGTTTCGAAAGTTGCATTGTCATTTGTCCTGCTCAAGCGTCTAGATCAAAGTATCTACACACAGATAGGTCCTGCTAATGTCAACTAAGAAGGAAGCAAAAACCATTTTTTGCTTATTATACATAGAGTTGAAATCAAATGATAGAAAAGGTAGACAAATTTAAATTGTGTTATTCTGGGGACTTTTATAAGGTTTTAATCTCCAGGGGGAGTAATCAACCTTTGTTCCTAAGTACTAACTGTAGCTTTTGAGATTCAAATGGTTTTCCCTCACTTTTGAGCAACTGATTATCTTTCTATACCACATGTATGCGTTAAACAAACCAGATATCTTTAATAATTTAGATACTAACCCACATGGATCACTCCATTCTCTTGATGGAAAGGACGGCTAACCTAGTGCTGTCTTATGCAATCCATAATCAGAAAAGAAGTAAAATATGTTCTATTGGTATGAATAAAAGGAAACATGAAAGAAAAAAAAATGTCATCACTTGGATACCTCAATTCATTCTCTTCATTCCTAAGAGCAAAGGAAAGACACCTACTTATTAAGAAGAAGAGTAACTGCATGTGAATCTTTCAAAGTGAATCAGATACATATTTTTTCAAATGTGTCTGATTTCTCTTCTATCCTTTATTCTAATGAGTCACTTAAATCCCAAAAGGTAATTTTCAATTCTACTTTTCCCCTCAATCATTTGTCTCCCCCTCCCCCCATACCAGGCAATACAATAACAGATCAAGAGGCCGATGACTAAGCATTATACTTACAATCTTCATCAACACATCTGTTTACATGTGAATAAATGAAAAGTACCTTTCATCAAATGTATCAGTCATCAAAGACACAGAGGTAAGTGATCAGTCCTGAATTACCCTGTAAAATGACTTCATACTTTTTAAAATGTGTTTAAAGTTTGTATCAAAATTCGAGTTACTTAACAGTGATTCATCACTCACAACCACCAGGGAGCATCACAATATCAACTTATAAACTCCTATATGACTTTGAAGCCCCTTGAATCACGGATCTGTCCCTAAAGTTTAATAATTCTTACTTTATACACATTTTGACTCTTCATGAGATGCCAGAAGCTGTCCTCAACGATGTGAGTTGAATATTCGAAGTTAACAAATTCTTTTTTTTTCCTAAAATACGGCCTACCAAAATACTTGTTCCTTAATTTACACACAAACACATCTCTAAGAAAACTACTTGAATGTGGACAACGTATTATTTTTTTTTAACTTCTCAAGTGTTTTCTGCTTCATGCTTCCTGTGTATTCCCATATTCCTAACCCCAATATGAGTCTCTTTGGTCTTTTGCCACCATCCATACATATCCTAACATGGGCCTATCTTCCTTCTAACCCTTTGCATCTCACTGCTTTGATCATTTTATGTTATCTCAGTGAGGTTTAGAGTCCCTGAGCAGTCACATCACTCATTTAAATGTCAGTCTACAACCAGGATCCTATGGGAATAGTAACATAAAGAAGCAAGAATAAGTTGGGTAAATGAGAGACACTGCTTGAGATTCACTTTCTCTGACACGGTTTTCTACATATCCTTTCCCCTGCTCCATACCCCCCCCCCCAATTAAACCCCCACACATCCTCCCAGAACCCTAATTACCACATTACTGAAACAAAAGTAGTCTTTAAGGACTCCTCCCATATGCGTACACGGGGAGTCCTCTGCTCCATCTCAGACTCTCTCTCCGGGATGGGAACCTAGCACCAAAGACAGTGTGTGAAAACTACCACTCTTTGTGTTTACATAGCACACTATGATTTTCTATAATCCTCACAACCACTGCTGGAAGTCATCCAAGCAGATGCTACTACCTTATTTTAGAGGTAAGGAATCCAGCTTTGGGATGTGAAACGTCTGGCCAAGGATCATATGTTTAATGAACAGCAATGGTCTTACTTGAGAATTGACCAGCCTCCTTCCCGTGTCACTTCTGAGGATACTAAATAATCTAACTAATCGACTCCTGAAAGCCTCTATGGGCAAAGTACTGTCTTGGGCTCTCAACAATCACATTCTCCCAGCAGCCTGGAAAGGTTGACAAGGTGTACTTTGTAATTCGGGACTGCATGATCCCTGCCTAGAAAATGTAGAAAGTGAAGCCCCAAAAACACATCAATAGTAAATGGTGACTATGGGGTTAGAACCAGGTCTTCGCATTCCTTGACTGTCTCCCTACCACAGGGCTCTATATTTGGGACTATAAGCATGGTAACACCACAGGGGAAACGTATGACTTTGTGTTAAACTGCATTTGGGGAACCACAGGCACACACACACACACACATATTCCTGTTTTGGGATAGACAACCCAAAATACTGTATTTTTAATAATTTTAAAAACTAAAAAGAAAACAATTTCTATAATAAAGTTAATGTTCTGAATAGTGACATTACTCTATTCTATATAATTTCAATTTTCTAGGTAGCACAGACTGTAAAATACATGCCCTGCTAGAGAGCTCCACTTCTCCTAGAGCAGATATCATGAACAGCTGAACTTCTGATCCTTTAAAATTACAGGAAAAAAAAAAGGGGGAAGAGGTATCTGTATAATATCTAAAACTAGGACACCTTTTAAAGGTATCCTTTGGGGATGCCTGGGTGGCTCAGTTGTTGAGCATCTGCCTTTGGTTCAGGTCGTGATCTTGGGGTCCTGGGATCGAGTTCCGCATTAGGCCCCCCTGCAGGGAGCCTGCTTCTCCCTTTGCCTGTGTCTCTGCCTCTTTCTCTGTGTCTCTCATGAATGGATAAATAAAATCTTTTAAAAAATTTAAAATAAAATAAAAAAATAAAATAAAATAAAATAAAATAAAATATAAAATAAAATAAAAAATAAAATAAAATAAAAAAATAAAATAAAATAAATAAAATAAAATAAAATAAAATAAAATAAAATAAAATAATAAAATAAAATAAAATATCCTTTGTCAGACAAACCCAGATTACTAAGTAGTTTTCTTGCCCCATTCACATTCTAGGATTCAGATGTTTTTGTTTATATTTTTTTTAAGGAGCAGATACTGGCCAAGCTATTTTATAAAGGGGCAACAGGCTGAACTCACAATGGTGTCACACTGCAGTGGCAGGACAGTGAGAAGGACATGAGTCAATCCCAGAAATAAACAGAGTAATAATTCTCTGGGCAGTATTTATATATAAAAAGTATGCTGGAAGACCTGTTTATTATAGTTTACGACTATAAAAATTGTATCTGAGCATAAGAAGACATAAATGAGGGAAACTGTTGTCTTGCTTAGCACACATTTTAATGACTCAGGAAGAGCTTTCATAACACCGTGAAAACAGACGCTGGCCTTATGATCATGGCCATCCCCGGCCGCTCTGCTGCACGAGATGACAGGGTGCCTGACAAATGGAAGCAAAAAGTCTTTCCACTTCACACTATTCTGGAATTCGTGCTTCTTCCCATGAGGAACAAAGTGTCCTGAAATTGAGGCCTGAAGCAATTTTATATACATGTAGGGGAGAAAAAAATAAAAAGGGCTTAGGTGAGCCACACAGTGATGACGGCCTCTCCTACTATTGCTGCTAATCAATTCACTTTGGCAACAAGTGTTGTGCTAAAGGGACAAGCTCCATGGTGACTCCCTCATATTCTGGGATGACTCAAGCCAAAACACATGGCAAAAATAATGACGCCTTGTGCTGCCTCTCCACTCTGTGCTTTGGATTAGACTTACTAGAGTATTACAATCAGCCAGGAACAGATTAATTCTTGGAAACAAAGTCATATTTAGTGGCTAATTTTCACATTAAGTTGGTTTTGAAATATATATTCTGTAATAAAACAATAGGGGAATACTTATTTCCAGCAGATGAGCCTGAATTTGGCCAATAATCTAATAACACCGTTCGCCTAGCAGTTACCGCGTCCTCTGCTCACTAATAAACGACTGCATTTTTCTAACTGGATGCTCACTGGACAATGAAAGAAGATAAAATCTGGAAGAAAAAGTTAATTCTATCATCTCATAAGACTTCAGTGTTTTAAGACCTCATTATATCTTAAATAATGTACATTCAAATATTTTATGCTTAAAGCTAAAAAGGAAATTTAGTCTCAATTTCCAGGATTATCAGATGCATGTTAATAAGCCAAAGTTTAAAATATTTTGCTTCCTTTTATTCAATCAATGTCAAATTATATTCGCTACGTAATTCTTATTTTAATCAAAATTTAAATATTTATGCCCTAGTTACATAATCCTTAGGGTTTAAAATCTGCAAAGCAAAACTAAAGTGGCTATATACAAACTAATTTAATCCTCACATCAGCACTATAAAATAGGTAATGCTATTGTCCAGTTCCTTGACGTAGTAAGTGAACCAAAGGAAACCGGGCTCCGATGCCCTCGTACCAACCCTGATGCTATTTTGTCTCTCAGACACTTGGCCAGGGATTGTCATTCTTTGTTTTGTCTTGTTTTATGTCCGTACTTTCAGTTAGTTATCTGCTCATTCCTTTACTTGCTAAACATGAGCACCCGAACAAGTGCCAGGCTCTGGAGGAATAATGATGAATAACACACCGGTTATGCTTTTCAGTACAATGTTCCAAGTCTGGTGAGGACAGCGGACTTTGGATGAAATAATTAAATTCTATTGACAAAACTGCTGAAAGGACAGGTAAAAACTCCTATAGAAGCAAAGGCTTGGGGATAGTCATTGAAAAACTCTGAATCTCAATTCCCTCAACTGTAAAAAGAAAGAAAGAAAGAAAGAAAGAGAAAGAAAGAAGAAAGAAAGAAAGAAAGAAAGAAAGAAAGAAAGAAAGAAAGAAAGAAAGAGAAAAAGAAAAAAGGCATAAATAACAGGTGTTAATTCTGAAGAAAAGAATTCTAAAACCATATCAACTTGATACTAACTTCTTTTCCATAATAAATATGCTCAGGGCATTTTATTTTTCATATGTAAAATATGTGATATCACAGTGAATTAATTAAGGCTATCAAACTCCAATTTAGGAGATTTGCTTTATAATCTAAAGAACAGAGGGCATTTGAGTACAGAATTAAGCTATAGAAATATCATATAGTCCTTTCATTAATCTATGATCTTCCACCTGAATATATACCTGAAGTACCTGCCCTAATAGCAAAGCAATGACTGCAATGCAACCACTTAAAATACGAAAAATTTAATCCACTTATCATTAAAGCTTCACATCGTAGAGCCTGGCAAAAGATACTATGAATAAAAGCTATTGTGTATTCCTCAGTCAGCTGCCTCTCAATTATGCTTTTTTTTTTATCAACAATTTTGTCTATTGTCTACATCTCTCTCATTAAATGAATCTACATCTAGGCTTGTAGGTAGCAACCAAATTACTTCTTTCATTCGAATCGGGGGACTAAGTTTTGATTTGGAAAGATCCCCAGTGTTCAGCCCACAGCAGCTAAAATTTATGCTCACACTGATTTCTCATCTTCTTCAATACTTCCTAACTATGTGGCATAGGCCGGGTACTCTTAATACTGAGAGGGCTAGGATGGGTGGTGGGCTGCAGAGATCTCATAAACCCCTGAAAGTCCTGCCAGGTTTCAGGGTTAAGTGCTCATACTCACTGAATTTTATAAGTCCGACCAGATTCTCAAGATGAACCATTAGCTAAAAAGATGAGAATGTCTTCAGACAGACTCTTTATCCAGAACACACAGGAGATAGGACAAGGACTCAATAAACAAAAGACTGTAGAATTAATATTTATTAATATTAATATTTCCCACTTGAATTCACCTAGAGGCGTCTATCTCTTACCTATCCACCTGTCCCATCATGCCTCCCCAAAAACAGCAACGTAAAAGACAAAGCAAAACACACAGTGGCTTGGTCAGTTCCCATGCCCTATTCTGTGTTAAGTACCACGGAAGCTTCCTTTTCCAGCTTCTGTTGCGATAACGTTGGTGCCACATAACTAATTCTAGCCCAGGGACCCTGAGCTGGCGTAAAACCTCTGGGAAGAAATGGGTAAAAGCCACCGTTTTCTCCCTACCTCTCTGTCAGAGCTTCAGCTACCTTGGAAGTCACAAGTTGGAGGAAGATGGAGCAAACTCAGATCCCGGAGTCACTGGATAGAGTGCACCACTGAGTTTACAGGAGCAAGAAATAAATCTTTGCTGAAATAAGCCACCAAAATGGGGGGAGAGGGAGGGAGGATATTTGGTATTTCTGTAGCTTAATTCTGTACTCAAATGCCCTCTGTTCCTAATACCAGCCTATCCTCATATCCTCAGAATTAAGATTAAAAAAATAGACACATTAGTTTAAATCTATTTAGGGATCAATTAAAAAGGGGGGTTGTTTATTCCAAGTGCTTCTATCTTTTTATAAACTCTTCATTACGGGGGGGTGGGGGTACCTGGGTGGCTCAGTGGTTGAGTGTCTGCCTTGGGCTCAGGTCCTGGGATCAAGTCCCACATTGGGCTCCCCGCAGGGAGCCTACCTCTCCCTCTGTCTCTGTCTCTCCCTCTACATCTCCCATGAATAAATAAATAAAATCTTAAAAAAAAAACCAACTATTCATTACAAAGTCGACTTAAACTAGTTTATTTAGTGACATACCACATAATCCAAAAAGTTTATGTCCGTGCACCTCCCTAGTAAATAAGGATAAAACGTAGCTTAATGTCCAAATAAAAACAGATACGTAAGTCCAAGCAACAGTAAAGAGCATTCACACAATGGTGCAAGCCACTGGAGGTACAGAGCCGAGGTCTATACAGTCCTGAGACACCCCAGAGGACTCACACCAGTAAACAATGACAGTAGGCTCCAGTGTGGGATGCTATGGGGACATCTCCCACACATGGGAATAAAAGGACCAAGAGAGGCTCCCCAAAGGAACTGTCACTGGTATTGAGAGTCTAGAAGGACAGGTAGTAGTTAATTAAGAAAAGAAAGGTGGCAAAGTTTTTTTTTTTTCTTTTAATGAGAAGATAGAATGATGAGAGAGCACAAAGGTGAGACAGTGAGGTGTGTTAAAAATAAATAAATAAAAACCTCCAGGGAGGCTGGAGAGGAGAGGCTAAACTAAAGGGTGTTTCGGGGTAGTTCTAGGGAGGTGGGCCAGGGCAAATGGTGCTGCAATTTAAAATTCCAGTCTAAAAAATAATAATAATAAATAAATAAATAATAAAAATAAAATAAAATAAAATTCCAGTCTAAAAAAATAAATAAATAAAACAATAAAAAATAATAATAAAATTCCAGTCTAGGGACACCTGGGTGGCTCAGCGATTGGGCATCTGCCTTTGGCTCATGTCATGATCCTGGGATCGAGTCCCACATCGGGCTCCCTGCAGGGAGCCTGCTTCTCCCTCTGCCTGTGTCTCTGCCTCTCTCACTCTCTGCGTCTCTCATGAATAAATAAAATCTTTATAAATAATAAAGTAAAATTCCAGTCTAATTAAAGGACCTTCTCATGCCTTCCCAGGCGCTTCCAGGAGACAATAGGATGTTTGTGCAACTGGAGGATGGTCATGATCAGTCAATGCTTTAAAGGATTCTGGGTAATAATGATCATAATACAAAGAGATGAATATGTGAAAACTGTCATCAGCCATCTGTTACTCATTTAGATATACTGTGTCACCCTTCAATTTTTCCTTCTTCATTTATCTTGAGGAGAAATAAAATATTTTGGGGAGGAATTACGATCAAGTGGCTTTACATTATAAACTTTACAGCTTTACATAATTTAGAAATTTAAATAGATATTTCAGTTTCAGTGTAATACTGAGTCTAAAACCATGAGAATGGCAACCAGTTCATAATCTTTGTGTCTACGGAGCTCTACTTAAAAAAAAATGGAACACTATTATTTATGTAAAAGGTAAAGAAAGTGGATGAGTAGTAACCATAAAATAGTAACATAGTATAAACAAACAGGAACATATTTACTCTATTTTTGCTAAATGGGAGGCAGAGACAATCTTCCTTTTTTTTTTTTTTTTTTTTTTTGCTTCGGCCTAGAATTATTTTTGCTCATAAAGAAGCAAAAAATATAATTCAACTAGCCTAATTAAAGGATTTATGCCTAGAGTAGGGATGAGACCAAAGTTAAAGACATAAACCTAATCTGATTTGGTTGACATAAACAGTGGTATAAACCAACTATTCAGCCAACATTTGCTCTGCAAACTTTTGTCTGTTCATGATTGTCTTTCTGTCCAATGTTTCCACTTTCTACAATAAAGTTTGGTTAAAAATTTCATCGGGCTTTGGAAGCATCCACTTTTGAGCTCTACATTATATTTTGTTATGGTGTCACTTTCTTAACCAGGAAAAGAAGAAAAAAAAAAAAAAAGTCGGATGTAAAAACCTGTCCCATCCATTTGAAATGGAGAATTTGTTTTAGAAATTGTTTTTGAGGTTCACAGAGATAGCTAATTATAGCCTTCAGCCTTGTACTTTGATGGGCAGCCCAGGCTGTGAGACCTGTCCCCTGATAGCACGGGCTTGCGGGGTTCCTGAAATACATTAGGGGATCACATGGAAAGGGATCACCGTAAGCAATGAGTATACACGGATAAAACATGTTCCCACCCTCACAAACCCTACAGCCAGGCTGAGAAGTCAAGTCACACTAATGAGTTTAAAAAGCAATGTACAAAAAAACGTGGAGACAGGAGGCAGTAAGCTACCCACACACCAAACAAGATGGAACTAAAGATGCAGGGGAGGACCTTCTTCAATCTGACTCTCAGGGATCATTTGGCTCATCTTGCTTCAAAAGTCAGCTCCTCCCCATTTTTTTCTGACCCCCTTCTCAACGTCTCTGATGTATGGTACCCTCCGATATTCCTACTCCAAGGAATCTTGGAATCTTCCTTTTTTTTCCCCTTCTCCACTGACTTCTGTACCTTCCTTTAGTTGAAAACGTGTGTTTCCACTGGAGGAGCACCTCTAGTCTTCCACAACTATCTTCTCTCCTCCGCCGAATTCTCCAGCTGACACCCACTTCTTCTCTTCTTTCTGTTCCTGAATTTCTTTAGAGTTGTCTAAACTTGCAGCGTCCTCATAGGCATCTTCCAACTTACCAGTGACTCATCTTCTTGGAATCTGGTTTGTGCTGAGGATCCCCCCCACTCCTGTCTCCTCCCTTCCAATGCTACTCAGAGTGCCTTCTCGAAGCTCTCTGTGCTTCTCACTGCCGGTCACTGCCCTTTCCTCATTTCTTGTCCTATCTGCAGCATCTGCACCATTAACAACTTCCTTCTTTTTCCTTTTGCCTCTCCCGTTCCCTGTCACTTTCTCTGGCTTTTCTCCTCTCCCACCTGCTGATTAGAGAGAGATATACCATTTGTCACCACATCCTTTTTTTCTCACCATCCATGGTCTCCCCAAAGATAACACAGCACTGTCCTGTGACACAGCACATTATCAGTGCCAAGGGAGTGGCCTTCAGGTGCTTTTTCTATAAATTAACAACCCAACCAAATCAGTTATCTACCCCCTGCTGATCCTCTCCCCAGAGAAAGAGAACACGTCAATTCTAACACCTGTATTTCTTACACAGGCAAAGAGCAATCCCATCCTTGATCATCCAAACTAGAAACCTCAAGGTCATTCTCGACCCCCTTTCCTAGCTCTCCTGCTGAGAAATGAGAGATAAAACAGTAGCACAGTACAAAACATTTACTGTGCATCACATCAATCTTCCTGAAATACCTCTGAGTGGGCTACATGATTTTATTGTTCAAGATGGGCTACTATGAAGCAGGAACTAAATAATTTCCTATTATTAGGATGACTAATAGGTTAGTCAGAAATGATATTCAGCTTTTCTAGTTCAGAAATTGCCTCTAGGCTTTGTTAGCAATAGTAAAAAAGAAAAAAAGAAAACTTTCTACAGGGAAAGCTCAGATAAAATCAAAAGCTAGTGTTTTGATAAGCTGTTCATTCAGAAGCGCAAGTTTCCATTCTTTTCCATTTTTTTCAAAAAAAAATTTTTTTATCTTTTCATTTCTTAACATGCCGTAGATAGAATGTTACGTTAAGCAATTCACTTACAAAATAATGCGAAACAAGTTTCCAGTTGTTCTGCTCACTCAAGAAAGCCACTGATGTTTGCATTTTTCTTAAATATTGTTTATGGACTTCTCCAAACTATGAAACAAGACACTGGAGGTAACATAAGTCAAAAACTAGCTCTATAAATTAGTACCAAGATAAATAAATGCAACAGCTAGCAATAATTACATAGTAAGCCCTGAAGAACTGTTATTCGAGTATTTTCAAATGTCTGCAGTGTGTGTTTACACAAGTACTCTATTTAGCACAAGGGATACATTCCAGGGGAATGAGCCCCATGAGAGGGCATGATAGCCAGTACTTGGGCTAATCTGAGCTTGCTTTTCTGTCAGCAAAGTCTCTTCCTTTCTCTTCAAATTCCCACCTCAGTTTATTTCTACAACCCCTGTTTCTGCTCCCAGGTTGTGGTAAGGCTTAGTACTACGTTGTTCTCCATGAGGTCCCGCCAAGACTTCCAAAAAGCCTCATTTCCATGTTAATATTTAACCCGTGTCCTCAAACCTTTTCTCCAGCAGTCAAAAACCTACCATGATAGTGGCAAGCCCAGTGCTTTTTCTTTTTTTTTTTTTTTTTGAAATACAGCAAAGACCTTCAATATACTTTGGGGTGTTGCTGCTGGTGGCTCAAAGTTTAAAACTATGTAGCGTGTGGTGCTCCTTTAATAACGATTGCCATAAAATCCCAATGAAAATAGGGATGGAAAACACACCAAATTCTTCGAAACCCCTGTAATTTTCCTAATCCATTTCTATTTATTTTATTTAGAATGCGATTACATGGATCAATGTTTATTTTTAGACTAGTACCAACTGCCCTTTTTGCTTATGGTTTGTGTTTTCTCATCTCCTGATTCCCCGAAGCTCTATAAATGCAGGGTAATTCAACCTACAAAAACAGTATCTTATAACCTAGAAAAGTTCTCATCCCACTGTAACAACTGGCTGTTACTACAGGAGAAAATGAGGAATTGAACCCAATTTCTTCCAATGAATTCTTTGTAGTATTTTTAGATAACGATTTTTTCCTAAAAATAATAAATAGGAAGAATGTGTTACCACTAAGCTTATCCATTCATTCACCCACTCTCTCTTTGATTTTCACCAACACACACTCATTTATTCAATAAATACACATTGGCTTATCCAGCTGTTTGATGAAATAATACACTCTGTTGATACAGCAAATTCTATACTCTCTAGTGTTAAAAATACATTTTCTCCTTAGGGGAAGGTGCTTGTTTTCCATACTGTTTTTTTTTTTTTTTCTTTTTCTTTTTATTCCCATTACATGCATTTTTCCCTCTCGGAAAATTCTTTGGGGCAACAGAAATCGGTTTCCCAAGTGTAGAATAAATTTTAAACAGGACCTTGGCATTTACAATTTATGGCTTATCTCGAAGGAAGAGAAGAGTCTGTACTCTCCCCTACCCCCAACACCACTATTCTTTCAAACAGATTAAAATTTCTACCACCAATTCTATTATAGAAACAATCATCATGCTTTCAATGTTAGTGTTCACGAGAGTGATACACAGGTGTGTCATCTGTGGGCAGGATTCTAGAAAAGGCTTGCTTTTCACAGTTTACTTTTAAACGTGGACTTAACAGCGCTTTTCAGATAAATGAATTACTTCACAAACAAGATGAAGCAGACTTTACAAAAGGTGCTGTTCTTTGTGTTATCTCCACTAGATTTCATTCCATTCAGGGAGGCAAAACGATGGGTGGGCTTCCAAGACACATGACCCGAAGTAACAGGGTGATTAAATGCGGGCCTGTCCCAGAAAACTCAGGGACCGAAACAAAGTCCAGTGCTTTGTCCACAGCCTTCTTACATGACTTCTACTCTTTTTTCGTAAAGCTCCCAAGTCCCATCAAAAGTGCCCAAAACATTACAAATCTTAAGCAGAAACTGACCCGATTCCATAAGAAACGGTGGATTTGACTCACAGGTAGGAAACGGCCCACCTGAAGCCTTAAACGTGAAATCTAACTTTAAAATATCTTTCAAATGGGAAAGTATGACTTCAAAGTAATTAAAGGAGAGTTCTAACTCAGTCTGAGGTTCTGTTAATAAAACTCAAGTGTCCATTCGATTAGCATCTTTTAAGGAATTCACTTTCCACCTGTTACTTTTCAACCCACCAAAGACACCTGAAAACCAATTCTGGTTCTCCAAAGGACCTACAATCAAACTCTCCTCTGAGTTGAGGGGGTCCTGCTTAAAGGGCTATTTCCATGCAACCATCCTAATACGGTACAGTTAGGGACTGCTCTGTTATATGGGAGTTTATCAAATGTGCGTTTGCAGATCCATCAACATAGCTTCAAAATTAAAATTACATAAAAGAAAGGATAAGCTCAATCCGTCAGTCCTTGGTCTCTGAAAATACAATATAGTTTACTTATTTCCTTAAAGTAATTTCACTTAGGTATTTGGTGTGGGGTCTAAGGCGGGTGTCACCACAACTACTGTGACAACCGGTTCCACGAGAGGTTTCCAAGAATGGTGACAATGACCCAACACGGCTCCCTTTAGTTAGAACGTTTCCCTCTTCGCGCTGACCCTTGGATTTCCAATGACCAAATTTTCCTCGAGGAGACACTGCACCTGTTGGATTTGTACCACTGCCTCTCATGTTGTTGTTGTTGTTGTTGTTTTAAGGGAAAAAACAACAGATTAAAAGTGCCAAGAACACATCCAGGGCAAGGTCTGGGAGGAGAAAGCCCGGTACTCCGTGATCTCAGCTATTTCGCGTGTATAGGGCTCTCTAGGTGGGGTTTGACTCTTGCTAGTTAGGCCACAGCGCTTCACTATCATCTCTGACTTCCTACCTAATTAAAACTCGCGTGATCAATCTCCAAAATAAGCCAAACTCGGGCATCAGAAAACAACAGGAAAGCAAAGCCCCGCTAGGGTGTCTCCACACACAGGTAGGCCCAGCAGAATTCAAGGGCACAAAAGCAAATGATGAGAAAGGACTATAGGGAGTTAATATCGGGCAATTCCTGTTCCGGTATAAATCCTTTATGGGAGAAGCAAAAGCCTGTGCGTGTGCGATTCCGTGTCTACACGTTTGGGTGCACACACAGTGAGCCGGAGGAGAGGGAGGAGGCAAGTTCACGGTCACACCGGAAAAGAAAAACACAGGAAGCCCCCACCTGCTACACAGTAAGGGATGTAGGTCAGTGAGGACTCTGCCACTTTGGACTCAATTCCCCCCCCCCCCCCCCGTGCCTTCACATTGGCTGGGGCTTCGGCAAAAAAGCAAAAGGTCCTGAGCGTGCAACCCACTCAGCACGTGGCTTAAGAGTGTGCGCTGGAGATCCTGGGGAAGGTTCCACACTCTCTTAATATTATAGAAGCACCGCTGTAACATGGTCTTTTTCAAATTAAGGAGACACAAATGTTCACGGACATTTTAACTCTCAGTTGAAGTTTCCTAAACAACCGTCCTTCAGGTGCCAGCACACGATGTCCTGGGCCGGAGCGCGGGGCTCAGGTGTCGGCCGTGCGCTCCGCGAGGGACGGGACACCTGCTCGGGTGGCCGTGGCACCTCCGTGGCCGCGGGAGGAGCGCCAAACCTGGCTGGGCTTACCACTGCGCACCGGGAATTTTCTTTATTCTTTCTGGTGTCTGTTTCTGATCCAGACTCTGATTGAAAGACGCTTTTTCATCTTATTATTTCGGGGGAGCGTATGAGTAACAGAATCTGTGATTAAAAAGCCTCACCGTTTTACCGATCGTCCCCCATAAATATTTCAGCTTTTAGAATAACACTCTGACTTCCCACAGCGTCTGCATAAGCTCTTCCATTTTCTGTCCACGTATTACAAATTACGACCTCACAATATTACATGGTTAAAACTGTATTTTTGAGGACGTCTTTATATGAGGTCATGTATATCGATGATGTATTGACAGATACATTTTTCCTCAAGTCTCTGGCACCAAAATCGAGTTTTTAAGACTAGAAATCCTATTTTTAACTGTATGAAAAACTAGTGTAAGTGGATTCTAATAGATTCTTTGTTTTTTAAGATTTTGTTCATTTGTTCATAAGACACACACACAGAGAGAGAGAGAGAGGCAGAGACACAGACAGAGGGAGAAGATGCGGGACTCGATCCCAGGACCCCGGGGATCACGACCTGAGCCAAAGGCAGACGCTCAACCGCTGAGCCACCCAGATGCCCCTGGATTTCAATTTTTAAAATTCTTTTCTCTAAACTCTTGAAAGGTTTTAAAAACCTGGAATACTTTATTCACTACATTCATTAATCAGGCTACGCTGGCAGCTTCCTTTCTCCCAGGCCCCTAAGCCAGGCATTAGAAACACTATGTGCGTTCAGCTCCCTGGCCCACCACCAGGATCTGCCTTAACCCTTCCCTCTGTCCCTGAGGGAGCCCCCACGTGTCCTACGCTTCCTGCCCTGAGGCCCTGCTCTCCAAGCCCTGTGATGGCCATGATATCCTCAAACGAGTTCTTCATTTACTTAGCAAGCACCCATCAAGGTCCTGCAAACAAGTAAAATAAACATCTCCGACTTCAAGAAGTTGAGACCCTAGGAAGGAAATCCCTGGTCTGACTAGCATTCAAGGGTAACCCCTGACATTCCATGCAGCCCACGTTAGCTCACTCCGCTCCAGAACTGGAGCTCCAGCTGCTGGTCTGGGTTCTGCTTCCAGAGAAGAAAGAAGACAAAAACGACAAACCTACCACCTGCTTAACCAGGACTATCTCATCATCTGACGACACTGAGGCCAGTCCTTGACACCAACCCAGCTTGAGAGAAGTTCACCCACCTTCTGGAAGGTACAACCACTCCATATTTGGGTCAGTTCTGACCATCGATGCCTTCTCCCCCTTTCTCCACTGGCCTGCCACTGAGCTAGAATGTCTTTGATGGGGAGTGCATGCAGATTCTCGGAGAATGGAAAGCCATCTGATCACCAAGATCCTATCCATCTCTAACACTGTAGGGATTTCTGATTTTCACGAACCATGCGTTTCATTCTGTGAACATGCTTTATTTTTACATAGATATTCATATCTCTATCAATCATGAATGAAAGTCACTAATCGGAGGTGCTTTGTAATTTCCATCTTTCCTGTCCACAATAATGCAATGCAACGGAGGCTACCGTTAGCTTCATATACAGACAAAGAACTGTAAAAGGGGATGTAATTTAATCACATAGCTTGCATGGGGCAGGGCTTGAAATTCCAATCCTTGGAAGCTTTGGGTCTAGAGTTTTCCCCAAACCACTGACCTCTGCTACTTTCCCAATCAGCACGCATGACATCGCGATTTATGCATCATAGAGGGGGATGGGGAGGCACGAGAAGCCGTGTCAGAGTTCAGAGGTGGCTAAGTTCTCGCTTCCTGGTTCGTGTTATAGAAAATGTGCATGTGTTCCTGTTCTGTTTGGATTCCCTGACATACAGACTTGAGCCTGAATTCTGATTCCATCCCTTTCTAGTGGTGTGACCTTGGGAAAAATGTGCAACAACGTCAACAAGGTCTGTCTATTTTCTAACATGCTAGCCACTGCGCTAAGTGCTTGGCACACACTGTCTCATTACATTAAAATGTATTCAATCTTCATAAAAACCCCGACAAGGAGACGACACTCACTCTTCATATTTTAGAGTGTTGTGAGATTACAATTGAGAGAATAGGTAGCTTTTTGTTCTAAGGTCAAATTGCTGGTGAGGGAACAGCAGTCCAGACTGAGCCGGAAGGAAATTCGGGCAAAAGCATCTTGATGGCACTATGCCAGGAAAAGGTTAGTACTTAATTTGGGAACTAGCACTCACAGCCAGGGGTTACCACTAATTAGGACCTCTGCTCATTGTCCACCGGTCCAGACAGTTCTCATTCTCTCCAAGAAAGGATAGGAGTACATGGAAAAGAGTAAACAGGGGAGACTGAGATGTGCCATTTTTATGAGTTGAGTGATGGTAGAAATAAATACTCAAGGATCATTATGACTGGAATTAAGAACCGTATTTTGAGAACCAGCCTAAGACTTCTAAGACTTTCAGGGAGAACAAGTTGTTGTTGTTGTTGTTCTTCTTCTTCTTCTTTTTTTTTTCTGAAATAAGTGTCACAAATTCCTATTCCAAAAGCACTCCAACTATTTTGCAAATTGAACTTTCTAAAAAGAGTGTTCAGAGTTTACATTCTTAGTTTTCCACACATTTTTCACTTAGGTCTGTTTTGGGACTTGAGCCCATCTTGGGTACCATTCAAGGGGACCGGATCGCAATTACAATTTGCACACATTTCTCTCTCAGGTCCATATTGGGTCTTGAGTCCACTGGGCAGCACTCAAGGGGACTGGATTACCTCCCCAAAAAATCACATTTAAGGAGCCTGGACACGGTCCTATTAAATGATGATAGGTATCCAGTCAAATCAGGGAGAATTTGGATTTTGAAGTAATAATTCTATGTTAAAGATAATAATTCTATGTTAAATAATTCCAGAAAGCACTTAATTAATAAATATATCAAATAATTTCATGTGCATATAATTATTGTAGTGCCGAGAATGTGTACTCTTTCTGCGTTCGTGATAACCACAAATCAACAGATATCTTTAAAGATGCAAGCTGAGGAATTTTTCAACTTTGGAAACAAGGGAAAGCAATTAAAATTTTTTTGCTTAGAAACAGAAAATCAACCACATATATATACACATAGGTCTACTCTTCTCCATATTAAGAATTTAAATTTTCAGAAACTTGTTAAATATACAGGATCATAACTAAGTAAATGGCAAGCCAGAAATTCAATACTCCCCTCAAACAAAAATATTGTAATGATTCTTCCGCTGTACTTTTCCAGACCCTGATATAAGGAAAGCCACATTAAACAAGACAGAAATAAAAGGGGAATTCTAAAGGCCTCAATCAGGCTACCCTGCAGCAGTGACCACATGTTTATCAGCTATAATCAGACACCCTTGATATTGCAGAAACTCACTTTAATTCCTAGAATCTATTTATTGCCCTGCAGACACTGGCAGGATGACCGCCCAAATATACCTCAATTTCAGTAAATAGCATTGCAGAGAGGCAAGTACGCTGGATTAGAATTCAGTGATTTGCATTCTGGTCTTGGCTCTGGGCTTCAAAACTGGGAATTACCAGTCTTCTGTTTCCTTATCTGCAAAAGGGTCATTCTACTATTTATTCCATAGATTTTTCTATTCAGGTAGTGGCTGAGATCTTCACGGCACCAATCTTTTATATCATGTATCTTTACTGTACATCCTAAAAAAATCACTAAAGTCTAAATATTACTGTATTGAGTCCAGTTTGTGGGAAGTTACTTGGTCCATTAAACACAGTGAATTCCACTAACTCATTCTGTTCCATTAAAAATATTTTTAAGTAATCTTAAAGCTTTAAAATAATTCTGTAAACACCTACAATAATTTCAATCTATCACTCTATCTTAATATTTAATTACATTAAGTATATGATTAACATAATAAACAATCTATAACAGTAATAATATATAATTTGATGATTATAGCTATTGTTTCAGTTCTTGTCCTAGTAAGAATTCTAAACAAACAGAAAAAGAAAAATGCACTTCATAAGCCAACCTGAGAATAACGCAAACTCCTGGCTTGAGATCGTGCCTTACATTTTCAAAAACTGTAAACTCATTACAAATGTTAAGAATTAAAGCATTACAATTTTCCTTTTCTATTTTTACACATGAAATCAATTACCCAATTTAACGCACTAGAAAGACTTCAAAACATTCCATTTACTTGTACTTTTGAGGTCTAGAGGAAATAAAATTGGGGTATTTTCAAGTGTAAATAAAATACTTTGTTGCACATCTTTTAGTTTCAAAAATAGGCATCCTAAGCAAGCGCTATCAAAGAGAAGTCTGATGCTTCCTTTTGTACGGCTATTAGTAAACATTCTTCCTTTTTCATTTTTGAAACCTCCGTTACATATTTAGTTATTGAAATGAGGGAGTATCAGTGTGACAGCCAATAGCCTGGATTCCAACCTCAGGGAATCAATTAACAGATCGAGTCCATATGGGAAAGAACACAGAGGAGAAAAAAGGAGACCTGAATGGAGAGTAAGGCCACTGAGGATCACACACTAGAGGAGCTGCCTTAACGTCACGTCACAGACTAATGCTCATGAATGGAGGCAGGGTAAAGAATAAAGGGTTACAAATAATGCTCACGAGATGATCTGTGCTGTTCACTCCACGATGCTGTTGATCTGTCTCTTACACCCTCCCCTCCACCAACACACCCACCGCTCGTCCAGGTTTTATATATATATCCATATGGAGTGATCTCTTTTTTTTGCCCAGAAAAATTAGAGGTGGGGAATAATTCCTTTTTAAAAAAACTGAAAATAAAGTCCTACAAGAAAAGAGACGGCTACATTTAGAATGCTCAGCAGTGATTTTTGACAAAGGACAGTAACATACCCTTGCACTACCACGAGCTGAGCGGCTCTTCCTATTCCTTTCGGATTAATTATGGCTTTAGAACTTTGAGTGTAAAGAATTGGAGGATATAATAAGGTGATGTTTCTGCTTTTGAACAGTAACAGGTAAATGAAATACAAGCATTTGGGAACTTAAATAACTTCTATTTTACTTCTGACTGTTCTAATTCTCGAGACTTCTCCTACTGGATACACAATGCAGATTTTGAAGGAGAGAAGAAGTGCTTTATAGATTCCAACTCAAGTAATGGAAAAGGTATTTTTAAGAATCTATTCAATGCCAAGTTTTAATATAAATAAAACAGATTAGAAATGTGAATATCATGCCGAATTCTCAAAAGAGGTGTTTTAATAAGTAGTTACCCAATCTAAGATTCATGTGTTGGCTTTATCACCGAGCACAGAGTTCTCCAAGGACATACTTTAGCTACTGAGTCTACATTAAATCCACGGCTGGAGGTTTTTAGCTTCTAGAACAGCTTCCTAGAGAAATCAGAATCTTACCTTTACATATCTTCCGCAGACGTTTCCTGGTGCTTTGAAAAGTCCTGAGGTCTATGTCAAACGGCCATTCTCTTGCTCCCAGGGTCTTAGGGGCTTGGAGAAATCCCAACACCTGCTGCTACCACTGAGTGTCGAGGCTAGAAAAGCTTCAGGGTTTCGACAGCAGGATCACTGAGCCACAGCCAAAGCTTGGGAAGCCTTAACAACTGAAAGCAAGTGTAGAGGGCAACGTGGTACCCAGCACGGGCTCAATTGTAGCAGCAGGGGGAGGAATGTTCCCGCCCTCACAAGGGTACAGAGGCAGCCATCAGGGAACCCAGGCTCTGTCAACAGACAGGGCGGAGGAAGTGGAGACACGACCACGCAGCACGAGACCGTGGGGGGAATGGAACAACTAGCACAGAGCTCAAGGTAGCGTTTGAAAAGAATCACCAAAATTCCCCGACAGAACACAAGAAGCAATGGCAAAATGCAACGGAATACATGGAGACAGGCCATTCTAGCATCCCCTAAGAGAGCCAAAAACACAGTTGAGGGGCATATGGAGCTCTAGTTCTAGAAAGAAAAGTAAGGAAGACATATTACAGTATGCCTACTGTAGTTGAGCTTAACAGTCTAATACCTGAGACCGAAATTCCTAAGTCCTGTCATTATAACATTCACATTAAGAAAAAGGAATTTAAAAATATCTACAACCATGGGGGGGGGGGGGCTCATCCACAAGGCAACAGAAATTAAAAGGCAACGTCATCCATTACTGGAGGAGAAAATGCGACAGAAGTGTTCAACTGAGCTGGTTTTTGACCTCAGAAGTAATGAAAATTGCTTTTTAAAGAAGAGCAACGGATGCTTTATCAAATACATCACTTTCTATTCTGATCAGATTAGGAAGACCAGAGGAATTCAGAGAGAGAAGAGAGAATATGAAGACAAAGAAGCCAGTGGACAAAGAGGGTTCAGAAACTAGAAGGGGAAGACACAGAAGAAAAGGGAAGAAAAGAGGAGGAAGGACAGGAAAATGTGACTAACGTACTAGGTGTTAATGCACCATCAGATAAACCACTCACTAGGACTCTCCTGAAACCGGGCTTCATGATACTCTGTTTTCCAGAGAGCCCCTTCTAACTGGTTAGCCCCTCTTCACAGCTCTTCAACAACTCATGAGCCCTCAGGAACACATCTGGGGGAGCCCCCTGAATATTAAATATCCAACAGGTACAAGAGACCAACCCCTAAGGCAATTTTGCTTTCAGGAGCTGGAAAAAAAATCAAGTCACGTGGTAGGCTTTGTCAAAATGAGAAAAATAAAATTTTAGAGTGAGAAAAATTGAGAAAGCTCATTCAAATTATTCATTTAACTGACAGAGAAACTTGCTCAAGGGAACTACAGCTTGGATTGGTACATATATAAACTAGCGATGTCAAAGCCCCCTCCTGTGCAACTATCTGAATAATAGACCCAATATTGTACTGGTTTGCTTACATAATGATCTTGAATTGAAAAGAATATTCCTGGCAAGCATTATGCATACTAAATGGCTTCTTAAGTGAAAATTCATATCTTTTGCTGTTTAAAAAAGGAGGTGCTCCTTGAGAATTGAAAGGAGAAAAAATTGCTTTCATATACTAAAAAGCCTTTTTTTTTTTTTTTTTTTTTTTTTTTTTAGATCACTCTGGGTCAAGTGGAAAACAAGAGTAAAAATCACATTGAGAATTGTGTTTTACGTACTGAGGGATCTAACCAACTTCAGGATTAGGATCTTCAAGTAGGAGAGCTGGGAATGGATATGAACTTCGTTTAGGGAACATATAAAAGATCACAGGTCACCAGTGTGAAAACTAGGACTTCCCTCCAAAACAGCATTCTGATGTTCAGATTGTGAGAGGCCGTTTTCCAACGGGTGCCATGTCAGTCCTTGAGAGATCAGCCCTTCCCAAAAGATACCTTTGCGAACTGGCTTCCCATTTGCCTTATTCACTCACCAGCATCCATTAGCCAACTCCATGCTTTATCTTCAATAGATAAGACACAGCTTCTTCTTGCCATGGTGCCATGAAAAGGATCCAGAAGGTTCCCCTTAAACAACACTTCCTGAGTGACTGCTGCAGCACCAAGAGTAAAGGATATGCCAGGTCAGCCACTCTTCCTTCCCAGCAGTATTAGCAGCAGCAGCAGCAGCAGAAGCTGGAGCAGACCGTTTAGACCCAACTCCTTGCAGGATGCTAGCCAAAGCACTCTTGTTTACTCTACACCTAGACAGAGTTTGCCCGTATGTTTGCACCTTTTCCCAGAGTGTCAAAACAGGTGTTTTTACTGTGATCATGCTTAAAATCTGCTCCCCAAACAAGGCAATAAATATACCGTCACTATGAAATTCTTAGTCTCTAATTCTATGGAAAACATGTTCTTAAAGGTTTCACTCTATTACAAGGAGGTCCTGATGAGCCCTTTTAAGAATCCATTCGCCCTCCTCACTCCTACCAAGCAAGTGGATCGCCCTAAAGGTCCCTGTTAATGAAAGAAAGGATGTTACCATATAAAATAAACGCCTTCGTGCAATATTGGCCACTTCTTTCCTAATGTTCTATCTGCCTTCCTGGCACACAGTCGCTTCTTGCAAACACTAATGTTTTCATAATCTTTACAACACTCCCAACGGATGGGGAAATATCAGGTCTTACGATATGATCTTTATTTTACAGAAGGAGCAATGACTTCTTTGCTACTATATTCTATTTCCATTTTGATGTTATTGATGAATTGCTTTTGCTTTCAGTGCCGTTCAACTTAACCAGGGGCTAGAATATCGCTGCACAAAAGAGTCGGCCAGGTAACTTCATTGACGAGGCATTTACCTAACGGATGTCTCCAGAGCTGAAATCTTACAGACATAAAAAGTTATCCAGATGAGATTTTTAAAAATTTAAATACCTCGAAACAATTCAAATAGCTCAACCAAGGATATGTGTAAAACAGATGACTTTTTTCCTAATACATAAATGCTATTTACTTATTAGAGAATAATTGTGAAGAGTCATTAATACCAGAAAACAGAAACTTTGCTCCCTCCGTAGTAGAGAATTCCAAATCTCATTAGCAAAATGGAAGCCCTGCACACACAGAATCTTAGAATACAATATTCTCTGTATGTTAATACTTTTCACCACTTACCAGGTGCCAGGCACTGGTCCTAGCGCTTTAAATGCATTATCCCATTCAATCTTCACAGAAACTACAGATCCCCTATTATTACTGCCTCATTTTGCAAATGAGGATACTCCGGTTCCATCACACGCTCAAAGTCAGCTCTCAAAGGAGCTCGCACCTGCCGAGGACCCGGGCTGTCCAGTTCAGACCTGCAGCTCTTGAACCTTTTGTTAAAACTGCCACACCGGTTTTGGTTTTCATTGCTTTGTGTATTTGCAAGTACAGCTTTCACAAGATAGATTTTGGAAAGTGTTTCCATAAGATTAGGAATTTAATAATGGTTAACATGCATAAGGTACAAATCGTGGGCCACGAAAATTCCATATGTTCTTGACATGTGTTATAAGGCTCATGACACCCCCAACAAGGGAGATATGCTCCCATTTAGTGGAGTGCATCGGAGCACTCAGAGGCATAGAGTGTTAAGGAAGTTGCCAAAAGTCATACAGCTACGAAGGAGCAAATGTAAACTGTGAACCCAGGGAAGGCAGCTCCTCAGGTTGTGGTTTATGCCTCCACCTATCCTCCTCTGCCTCTTGAAAGCTGATGGTGCCTGACACTTCAAGAAAGGGAGTGGGAACTGCCAGGCCTGGCCAGAACTCTGGTGGGAAGAGGATCTGCTATTTCTGTGTCTTTCCAAAAACTTAATATGCATAAAGTACATCAGTTTACAAGATACACAAGTCTACATCCATTTCTCTTAACGATGTTTACTAACTTGAGGAATTAAATGTTTCGTGTGGTTCTTAGATTTCAAAAGAAGCCAAGCACAATTTCAGTTTTCACCTTTTTTTTTTTTTTCTCAAGTATATCATATCTTCAGAAGCACTAACAGGGCGGTAATAACATCATTATCACTCAAGTACTGGCCATCCTGTTGGGGGGATGACCATTGCTGGCAGCCATACTTCTATTTCACTGCCATCATTTAATTATACATTTAATTATGTGCGGGACCAAGACAATAATTGTGAGGTTAGAGGAAGCTTCAGAAATCTCAGGATCATCCCTTGAGTTATGAGCTGAAGTAACCTTGGACCAAGACACCTCCTTGAATATTCAGCAGCTGAAATGACCTTCTCTGAATTAGCTCTTGAGGACACAAAGCCATCTGGGTCAGCTCAGACAGCTCAAGTCAAGCACCTACGGTCAAAAATGTGAGACTAAGAAACCAATGAAGAATACTGAAACCCATCTTTGTCTTTAATTGGGCAGCGAGCCTAACTCTCCAGATTAAGTGTGGCTAGCTTCAGCTTTTCTGGCTTTAACCTAATATAAGTTAGCACAAGAAACCAGAAAACTTCAGAGAGAAAATACAGTTATGGTGAAGGCATCTACCCTCTGTCAGAATTTAGCCACAAGCTATAAGAAATGTAGCCATTTGGTGGCATTTAGCAAGAAGAAATTTAGGTGCTCATGTGGCACTGCTTGAGGTGCTGCATTCCAGTCTATTTACTCTCGATTATTTTTAAAATCAAAAGTTCCCAAAGAAGGAAGACGACAATTCTTTACCCAATCTCTAGACAATTATCTTCTCTCCAGAATTCCTTGAGTGGTGGCATTATACATTGTACCCACATAAGCTTGATTCACTCTTTGGCTAACAGCAAGATTTAAATTTATCTGTCTTCAATGCTAACACTAAATTAACACAAAAGTTATTCAGAAGTTCTAAAAAAAAAAAACAAAAAACACCACATTCTGACATCTTTTGGGTGAGGAAAACAAAGTAATCTCCTAGGCTTTTATATAAGATAGATCATAACAGATGATTTCTATGACCTTGGCTCTACTAAGTGATACACCAGGGAGGTCAGAACTCAATTATTCAAGTCAAAATATATATATTTATATTTATATTTTCTGACTGTTCAAGCTATCTACTGCAGCTACAATCATTATTTCTTGCTGATGTTAACAACAGTGCAATTAAAAACACACAAGTGTGGGTCATTTTAAGACTTTACTTTCAAAACGACATCAAATAACAGAAGTTATATCTGTAGCTGACCACGTGAGCTGCTTCTTGTTCATCAAGTCTTACTACTGGGCATACTCTCTTTCATTTAATTCCTTGAACTTGGCTTTATCTGGAAAGAAACCTATTAATAAGCACTGACTCTAGGTCATGTTTAGATCAACACAGGTGACATTGCAGTGAGCAACCCACCTTCTCCTGAAACTAAACAACGCATTTTTACCAATCCTTAACTAATACTAAGTCAGTCAACTATAAACTGGTGACCTAAAAGTGAAAAGCTGTAATTGTGCATTACAAATTCCTGAGTCATTTTGTCCTTGCAACCTTTTGCTTTAAATAAACCTGAATGCTAGCTAAAGAAAATCTACAAGCAACTCAGTATGACTTAGTGTTTCCAAACCAGGAAAAGGAAGGACTTTCAGTGTTCGAGATAACGTTTGTTTTCTGTAGTTTGGAAAATAAACATTTCCTATGTAGTTAAGCAGTTAAGCCCAGGGACTCTGTGTGTGTGTGTGTGTGTGTGTGTGTGTGTGTGGAAAGTGCCTGTGTTTGTGTGGATAAGGATAGAGAGGAGAGACAAAGAGAGAAAGAGGAGAGAGGGAAAGGAAGAGAAAGAGATTTTTTTTTAGTACTATTTAGTGCTCATGTAACACCAAATTTTGTGCTGGAGTTAGAATTTATCTCAGCAAGTCTGCGCACATGAACCATGAAAAAATTACAATTTGGCAGTCAAATCAACAGGAAATGCTTACCTGATTATACAGATTACATTTCTCTATTAATTGGATGATACGGAATGATATATTACATACAGTTGCATAAAATAATAGCAGTCTTGGGTCTCTAAATTGGTTTGTTATCCTTATTTCAATATACATAAGCCATTTTCTGCATTTAAATAATAATGTCATTTTCTTCTTGATCGAAGAATACGTAGACTTTGCCCTGCTATCATGCTTACATAACACTAGAGATATCTACTTGATTTTAATACATTTTATGGAATTTATTGTTTCCCGGAGTTACTAAGCAATGGCCAAGAGAAGTAATCCTTTTGTATTTGTCAAGTGGGGATACGTATGTAACTTATCAAATGACAGTTTAAGTTGTCAAGGTATGAGTAAGAGCTTCTACAGCAACCATCCATCTTCCCATGTGTTGGTTAAAATGCATCCTACAAGCCTCTGTTTCATGTCTGGGTACAAGATTATAAATTAAAAGGACAAATACCACCTCCATGTCAGGTATATGGCTTCATCCTCATTGCACAACTTTGAGGGCAGGCTTATTGCTGTTCCCATATGACAGAGGAGAACATTCAGAGAGATTGGAAAATGCTTCCAGCAAAACCTGTTCCACAAATGCCTCTAAAACCTTGGGTAGAAACTAGGGACTAATGGGATTACATATACATATACGTGTGGACACACACACACTTGTGAGGTTTACTTTCTTCTTTTCTGTTATAGGGATTGTTATATATACATTTAAGATACACAGAGAGTTACAAGTAACATTTTTGAGGACTTACAGAAATAATTCTTAAAATATTTGGAGACTGTGACTCCTTCAGTTGTCAGATAAGAAAATGCGAAGGGAAAATTATTTCAAACCAAATAGCATACATATTTTGAAATATCCAGAATGCCTGAAAATAGTAGGATGTTAGTTTGTTTTAAAAGAAATACATTTTCTTCACGCACATTTGACACTGCTGGCTGACCTCAGCCAAGTCAACGAGGTTAAAGAGTAAACATCATTCTTTTATTTTTACAGGGTTCTCTTAAGACCGAACAGAAAAGTCCCCCGTTTTTATTTTTGTTTGTCATTAATACAAACTTTATATTGTAAAATTACATGCGACCAGTATTATTCCTATTTTAGGCCTGGTTTCACTCCTAAATTAGCTCGTATCTGTCTCTTAGCACTAGCACTTCCAGTTCTACATTCCTGTTTAAAATATTTCTTCCCCCTCTCTCCACCTTTTTTTTCCCTTCCAGAAATGACTAATCTTCCTGTTATTCTACTCTGTCAGTTTTTCCCCTGGTATTCTTTTCATGTTGCGTAACGTTTACTTTTCAACAACTCCTTTTAGAATTTTACTACTGTATCCTTGATGCTAGCCTTCCGTTTTCAACAGATTAAAACAGTCAATATTTATCTATTAGCAAACTTTTTTGTCGACTTTTGTGCTATTCAGATTAAGCTATCTCTTCAGCCCAAAAATGCAACTATTCTCTCAACTGACATAATACAAATGTCCATGTGTTGGTCTTCAAAGTTAAATTCAGTCTAATCCTCTATTACCACACACCACAATTAAAAGGGCTTAGCTTTTTGTCTCCTTTCAAAGTTCCTAATAAGTGCTAGCAAAGCAACATAACGCCACTTCTTTAAAAAATAAATTTCTAAAAAAAAAATAAATTAAAATAAAAAATTAAAAATAAATTTCTCTTGCTTTCCAGCATTTCCCCATCACATCATAAAACATGTGAGCATAGACTTAATAGGCAGAATGTAAAGGTCTTCACCTTTCTGATTTTCATTTCCAAAAAAATTATTTTAATTATATGCCAAGGATCTGACCTCTACCCTAACCCTAAATCATCAATAACAGCTATAGAGCTATACTATCTGAAGATGAGTAGAGTTCCTTTTTTTTTTTTTTTAAGATTTTATTTATTTATTCATGAGAACACAGAGAGAGGCAGAGACACAGGCAGAGGGAGAAGCAGGCTCCATGCAAGGAGCCCGGCGTGGGACTCGATCCCGGGACTCCATGATCACACCCTGGGCTGAAGGCGGTGCTCAACTGATGAGCCACCCGGGGATCCCCCATGAATAGAGTTTCAATCCTAGAGAAAACATCTGAGATTTAGAATTATGATGACTATTTAAATATATCTAAAATTTACAGTATAATATTGTATGCCTAACAAAATGTTAATCACAACCTCAGATTTACGTAGTTCATTTTTTTTTTTGGCAAATTCAATATTATATTCATTATCTCATAGTCATAGAATCCCTCTGAGAAGGCAGTTTCTTACTGGTCCTATTTACACTGGCTAGCCATCCAAGAAGATGTTCACAAGGCTTTAGAAATTGTACGTTTTCTAAAATCCAAAAACACCTTTAAACATCCTGACAAAACACACTTGAATTATAGGAGATAAAGACATCCCTACAATGTCACTCTCACTTCCTGAAAATAAAAGTCAAATGAAGTTCCAATATTTGCTTAAGTTAAAATAGCAAAAGATCTTACCATTTACTTTTAGACTTGGGGGGAATCCCCATTATTGCCTCTTCTTACTTTTTCAAATAACAAAAATTAAACTTCCTTGTTTGTCACATACAATGCTCTACATGGACACATCCCACTTTTCTTTGGGTCAGCACAAACAACCTCACTTTCAAACTTCTTTCCTGTCTCTATTTCAGACTCTAGGGCCAGGGACTCTAAAGCCAGCTAAAACATTCTTGGTTAATATTTATGATATAGGACATCAAATATTATAGTAACCAAAACCGGATTCACATACACATTTTGGAAAATCACATCACATCAGAAGTAGAAAACAAATCCAATCTATATATTCTATAAGAAAGGCAGGGCTCATGGCCACATCCCCAGGGACTAGCACAGTGTTTACCACCCCCCCCCCCAAAAAAATGACGCTCGATAAATATCTTCTAAGTGGATAAACTCAACCATATAGGGGTATATTACGGTAAACTAAAAAGGAAAGACAAGATACTTCCTGGAACTGTGGGAAATAATATTCTCAAAATGCATTAATCAAAATGAGGATTAGGAGAAATAATTCAAAGAATATCCCCAAGGGAAATTTGTATCAAAATTTGTTAGAATACTTTGAATGTATCTGTAACTATATTTAGGTCTTATATTAAGAAAAAAGTTAATGTCTGAATCTGAAATTGATAAATACAATAAAACTCCTGCATTTTTCTCTAATATAAACCATATCGTGGAGGTACCAGTCATTAAGAAAAAGTTCTTTGTTAGAAAAATTACACATAGTGAATGCAGCAGGTATGATATAATTAAAACTCACCATTCGGCAATCTCTTAAAAAACCATGAATCTAAGAACTGATCAAAAATGAGGGGAAGCCACTGGTCCAAGCCTGATGAAGAACCGGCCTAAGCTGACCTGAACTCACTGATAGATTTCAGCACCATTAAAAATGGGAACACCAGAAATTATGCCCCTTTGGTGTGATGCAAGCGAAAAGTACACAGCACCATCGAGAAGTATTCTCACCAAATAATAATAAATTAATTACAACTGAACTCAATTCTAGCTTTAATTTCTAGTCTACAGAAAATGAGGGTGATAGAACAACAAGGTAAACAACATTATAGGGAAACAACTAGCTAAATTTGGAACCTCAAACCTTCTTCATGACAATGATTGAATTTTTCAACAAATAAAAGCATGGGGAGAAAAAAAGGAGCAGAAATTATCATAGACTAAAAGGATCTTAAAAGATGTAACATCCAAATAGAATGTGTAAATCCTGTTTAGATGCTCATCTGGTCACTCCACCAATTAAAGAGATCTCACAGTGACAATAGGGAAAAATTGAACATAAAGTGAGTACTAAGTAATATAATGCAATTATTGTCAATTTTGATAGATTTGGAAATAGGGTTATATTTGAAACAAGTTCTAATCTGTTATAGATATATACTAAAGAATTTATAGATATACTAATAGGATGTCTGGCATCCTTTTTAAAATACATCAGGAATAAAAGGTATATATGGGAGGTAATGAACGAAACAAGATGGGTAAAATGTTGTCTGATGCATAATATGGATACAGGCATACAAAATGCTGATTCATACACATGCCAAAAATACCGTTATATTTTCTCTAATTTTGTGTATGCTTGAAAATTGCCATAATAATTTGTAAAAGCTTAAAAAAAAACACCACAAACAGAAAGCAAAAGAGAATGAGTTACTGTCTGGAAGAATAATCAAAGTTTGTTATATTTCTGACCCACAGTCACAAAGCCCAGTTGACCAGCTAGACTTGGCTTCTTATACTCTGATCTGGCTGACCTAATTCAATTCTTTTATGTCCGAACATAAATATCTGTATCTATGACAGAAAAATGATAGATTTAACCTACTTCAAAAAATCATATACATATATAGAAAAATTATAAACTTAAAATATCTAAAAATATAGATATTATTAAAATGCTTTCTTATTCACCTTCATGTCACATGTATCTGTGTTACCTCTTCAATCAAGTAATAAGGTCTTTAATGAGCAAAGTCTGTGTCATATTCTTTCGACCAACAACCGTTCACCATACATTTCTAATGGGTCTACTACGTATCAAGTATTCCACTAAATAGTAAGAACACAAAGGTGGTAAGTCACAAGTCATGCACCCAAATCCAGAGAGGGAGGGAGATATATACATAATGATGATCCATGTGTCAAAAACAATGATAAAGATATGAATGGGGCATATCACAGACACAAAGAGGACAGTAACATGGCCAGGGCTAGGGTGAGGAGAGGCTTCCTAGTGGAAGTAATATCGACTGTAAATCTAAATATGAAATGGCTTACAAAATTATTTCAGGGAAGGAAGGAAAGTTCTATGCACAAAGAAAGGACAGAAAACATTAGACTGGAAGAGCAAAAGAGCTTTCTCTTCTGCAACAGGGCAGTATCACTAACATCCCACGTTATAGGCACTGGGCTTCAATCGGTGTGACCCACTGGACCAACAAAATGCTAAGTACCTAGGAGGAGATCGATAAACATCTATTAATTAGGGTATGAAGAGACAAATGGAGGTACTATCTGAGTGCTCACTGTGCTCCAGGTATTTTGCTAATATCCCGAGACAAATGTATTTCTTATTCAACCTCACATCAAGCCCAAGGTAGGTCCCTTTATCATACCTGGCTTACAGATTGGGACACCGGGGCACAGAAGGGCCACGTAACTTGCTCAGTCAGTCCGTTAGCAAGTGGTGTATTAAGCGATGTTCTGAATGTTTCAAACAATGTGGAAAGAAAATACCTGGAAATAAAATTCTACCTGGGTATCCTACGTGGTCAATGGATTTAAAAAAGAAGAGATGACACTATAAACAGTGAGGGCTGCTAAGTGTCTAAGTGGCTGTCTGGAAGAGGGAGGGACCTTGAGTTGGAGCATTTGTCAAATTTCCACGAGGTAACGACTCCCTCCGTGGCCAAGTTCAAGCTGCAAACGTGACATCATCTTAGGTGAGCCAGCTCCATCTCACCACTGGCCTGCAACAACCGATTCAGTAAAGAGTTAAATTAACAGGCTGATTATATGATCAAGAGGATTACAAGCATACAAAAAGGTCCGATGGCCAGCTCTGTCTACAGGGCTCTGTACACAAGTAACAGCCGATTCATGTTTGAAGTTAATGAACTTCTAAGGAGTTTAATATAAAGTATGAAAGGCAATGAGGATGAACAAGTAATTCACAGAGATTCCTCAAGGAAACATACATTTTCTATGAATGAAGAACTGACATTTTTTTTAAAGTGTTTTTTTCTATGTGATTAATGAACTGTGATTACTAAGTGACTTCCTACTAAACCACCCCTCCCTCAGGTAACACATAAGAGGATTTATTTCCAACTAGAAAAGTTAAAAATGAAAACAAAAAAGTTAAAAATGAAAACAAAAAAGTTAAAAATCAAAAACGAAGGCAATTATTTGATTTGGGTCTTCAAAAGACATAGCAACCAAAAAAAGTAAGATTACTTTTGCATACCCTGTGTTTTACAAGCTTCCCGCCGTATAAAAAGTGTTGAATGATACTGATCATAAGGAGAGAGGAAAAAAGTCAATCATGGAACTAGATTTATATACATGGAGTCTTATTGATAGTTAAAGAATGTACAGATATATGTATACAAGAGAGAGTTGAAATGATTAATATTAGTGTGTTTACACCAGTGCTTTAAAAACTTCCTTCAGGTTACTCATGTAACAATGGTATTGAATGAATAAGCATAGTTAGATGAATTTTAAGTGTGGACAAAAGGGAGTTAAAATTATTAATGCTGATATGTATTGATCCTATCTCCTTACAAAATCCCTTTATCACTGAACAATGGCGTCCAATAGATAAGTACATCTATTAAAAATAGATATTTTTTAACAATACATAAAATCTATTTTTCACATAGAATGCAAATATAATGTTGAAGAGAAGCAACCGATGATTAGTAAAGCAAAAAAAAAAAAAAAAAGTTAAATTAAATACAAATTTCCTGAGAGGTCTGGCAACCTCAAACCAGATGTCTGCATTTGGGGCATGTGGGCAGCGCGCTGCTGACCCGTGACTGAATCTGGTTCTCAAGACCCTGCAGCCTATCTGCAATTTAACAGAATCCTCACTTAAAGAGATGCCATAGAAAAAAAATGCGATTCATTAGCACCTCGTTATGCTATTTAACACACATGCAAAACAAATGCAAGAGATGCTTCTGAGCCTTGTTAGAGTCTCTATATGTTTTCTGATGTGCTTGTCTCAATAGTAAGCCCCAGACATCTTTTACTGGGTCAATTTAACTATTGATTTTTACTCATAATGCTTATCAACAGCAGAAAGATATCACTTTTTTAGTCTAGCGCCTTAGGGGAGAAAAATTCACAGAATAAATGATTAAAAATGAAAAAAAAAATCAACAACACAGTTGCCTAGCACATAAAATATCTCGAACCAATTTTGTTACTTAACTAAACTGACAATTTTTTCAGCCCAGTTATCAGACTGAGGTGAAATTATAGGTGTATATTTTTATCTTTGTGATATCACAATTAGTTGAGAAATGAAAATTCAACTTAAATAATTCTAGTGTTCTACCTACAATGCTGGTTTCATTTCCTTGAATGAAGGAGGCCTTCAAAGAGGTGACTGTGTCAACTTTTAATGAAATGTATGGTCTAATTTATAACTGAAACACCTATAATTAGTTTAATTTTAATTTTTTTTTTTTTGGTAAGGTGTGGAGGTGGGGTAAGGATGGTTATGGCATGGATCTGGAGCTAAGGTTTCAACCGGCACTCCACATTTTGTCCTATTTTAATAATAGTAAAGCAAACTAGTATTTATTGGAAGGTTACATGTGTCAGCCCTATGGGCAGACAGTAGAGATTCACAGATGACCCAGGCCCAGTCTCTGCTTTTAAAAAGCTCCCAGACAGGGAGCATGGAGATTCAAACTGACTACAATGGTCTGTCCTAGGACGAGAGTAGAGTTCTAACACGTCTATTGACACTGCATTTTCATGCAGGAAAATAACCTTACAAGTAATGTACGTGTTTTCATGTTTCTATACAATTGCAATATCACCTAACTAATTAGAATCCTATCTAAACACAAGAGTGAATAGTTTTGGGGTTAGAGATTAAGAGAATCATTAAAACTGTTCTGTCCAGACTTAAAAAACAAAAACAAAAACAACAAAAAACTCAAGAGAAAATATTACTCTCTCTTCCACTTTAGTCTGAAAGTGGATCTGAATACACATTCTCTTGACATTCACATGTCCCTGCATGCTCTACAAACAGGAAGCGTGGCCGGATATAGAGGTATGTGGAGTCACTGATACTAAACTCCTTAAAAATTTCATGATGAAGAACGGCACACCAGGCTCAATTTGCTCTCTCCTGAACATTTTAGTTATTTTCCAAACCTGCAAGATTAGAAAATTAGGCTAGCCTCCTAATTATCAGCAAACAAAATAAATGTAGTACAGAGAGCTCTTCTCTAAACTCCTCTCTTTGGAGCACTGTGTGCAAAGGCTCACTGCTCAGAACAATTAAGTACTGCTTCATGCCAAGGGGAGATACTCCACACACGGCCCCTATCTCCTTAAGATCATTATCAAGGGGGATCCCTGGGTGGCGCAGTGGTTTAGCGCCTGCCTTTGGCCCAGGGCGCGATCCTGGAGACCCGGGATCGAATCCCACGTCGGGCTCCCGGTGCATGGAGCCTGCTTCTCCCTCTGCCTGTGTCTCTGCCTCTCTCTCTCTGTGACTATCATAAATAAATAAAAAATTAAAAAAAAAAAAAAAAAAAAAAAGAATATTTAAAAAAAAAAAAAAAAAAAAAAAGATCATTATCAAGGCCTTACCTTTTTCGGAAAACACACTCTGCAGAAAAGCATGCCAAATCTAAAATAATGGATCAGCAGAACTTATTCTCTAAGCAGGTGACATGTACGAATTGTGAAGCTCCTTGAAGAGGGGCCCATAAGTCTCAAGGAGTAATATATCTTAATGTTCAAGTGGTGATTGTAGCATTTGTTACCAGCTACATAATTACTACACTCTAACCCATAATGAGCCTGAAGTGCTAAATTTTTAATCCCTCCTGATGACCCTCTTCAAAGTGGATAAATATAGGTCTCTTCTCAAATACTTAATTGCCAGGACTACCGGTATCCACACATAATCTGGATCATTTTTGACCATCTCGAACTTTTTCTTTTTTTTAAAACAGCTTCTATCATATAGCTCCTAAAATAATTACTAGAGGGGAAAAAGCAGTGAGCAGGTTAACAAGGGGCAGGGCCTAGGCATTTATATTTTTCGGAAGCCTAGATTCTCTTTTCTGTTTCAGGTTGAAGATTTACAATACTGGAACGTTTTCACGCTTGGAAGACAAAACTTTATTATTTTTTCTTCTGAAAGTAAAGTGCGGAGAAATTTAAGGGCAACACAGATACATGGACCTCTCTATAAATAGCACGTACCTTTGCTACTATTATTTCTACAATAAAATAATAATTATAGTTGCTATAGTTGCAGTCTGGTTCCCAGAATGTTCCTCTCATAATAAATACCAACACTGGTCAAGGTTCTTCTTGATATTCTCAGTAGTTCATTAAAAAGGGGGGGGGGGGAGAAGAAGAAAGAAAGAAAAAACAAAACACTAATAATGCTGCTATCCTGGTAATATCACTTCTCCTCCCTATGCAACTTTTGGAGGGTATTATTCTACATAAGCTTGATACTTTCTTAACAAAGCACTTTTACTAACAGAGAGCTAATATTGTTACAAAAATAACTGTTTTGTGCCACTGCACCCACTAGTGACCATTCCCCATTAGAGCCATGGGCTGTATACACACCCATGTATCAGGAAGCCTGGCCAGGTCCCTATGTACAAGATAACATGCAGAACATGGCTTAAGTGCAAAAAAAGGCCCGTTCTAGAAATTTACACCAAGAGAACATAAACAACCCATTAGAGTGTCAGAGCAATTTAACTGCTTGAGTCCTACAATAAATGAGGGACTCCTTCGAGAAATAGTTTATAGTTACATGTTGCTAGCCAATAAATGTCCCATTCCATGAAAAAATTCTCCAACACTGAATTCATAAAAGCACGTAGGTTCAGCATTGGGACTCTTTGACTTTGACTCAGCTCATCATCTCAGGGCTGTGAGTTCAAGCCCCACATCCAGCTGCCCGCTCAGCTGGGGGTCTGCTTGAGTTTCTGATTCTCTCTCTCCCTCTGCCCCTCCTCCCCCTGTAAAATATTTTTTCAAAAAAAGCACATGATTATTGGTCATGGTCAGGAAAAAACTTGGCTTTCAATTCAACAAACACTTAATAGATGCCAAAGATATTCAAAACACCATACATACAGAGGTAATTAATGTAAGCTTCCCATTCTTAGGGAGCTTAAATGCTAATGGGGGGGGGGGAAGAAACATTAACAAATGAATGTAAGATGTGATTTACTCTGTGACAGAATGCTCGGGAGAAGTAGACAAGAAAACGTAATCATAAAAAAATAAGAAAACGTAATCATTTCATAGAGTATGTCTCATCTGACAGTCATTGTATAATAAGGACCTTTTATGAATAAGAGCACAGAGAGAACTAAATCCATCTGTCACCTGCAACTGCAGGTTGGCTAAAGATGTAAGCGTTTAGCAAACAAACAAAAAGCATCTGTAAGAATCAACTGGGTATGGAGAATTTAAAATATAGGCTATAAATATAGGGTATTGTATATCTTATTACAATCTTAAACTGTGTCCTATATATCCTTTTATTAGTCTTATAACAAACTCAGGTATATGCACACATACTTTTTTGGGGAGAGCCTGCTATTAAACCATAAACCCTTAATGCCACCAGTAATCAAGGCATCAAAAGAGTCAAGGAAGTAATTCACCTTAATAGCAGTGAACAGCAGTGACTTGACCTTAATAGCAGTTCTCATCAACCAGGTGTATCAGTAATGCCATTTTCATGAAATGAAGACAAGATATTCCAGTTTTTGCTGGGACCTACTGACTAGTCACATTTAAAGAGTCCTGATGATCTTAGGATCCTTAGGACTGTAATTGGGCCCTAACCTCACCAGCGGCTCCTTGGTTTCCTAAGCAGTAAAACAAATGGATTGTAGGACATTGTTTCTCAAGACTCTTCTAACTGCAATCCCAAGAATCTATGGATCACTGGAGTTCAATATTAAAAGTGATACAGGAAAAAAAAAAAAAACTTTTTTCATGGAAAAACCTAGCACCTGAGGTTTTTAATTCTTAACTATTTTTATAAAGCTTCACTTGTCGTGGAATCTTGACTACTGAGCGATTGCCTTGACAGTTACTCTGGTAGAAACCTTAAGCGGAATCACAGCTAAAATCCCAGTTTTCTTTCAAGTTACTTCAAAAAATACTAGAAACCCTTCCAACAGTACAAATAAAAATGAGACTCGTAGGTTATATTCCAAATGTTCAATATTAACCTCATACTGAAAAATAAGAATCAAGGGTACTTTACCAGCCAGGATATTACAATCTAAAAGCTGACTGCAATCTGTGAATGACTGCTGAGTGTCTTTTATTTTTTAATGTGTATTGATTTTATTTCTATTCTTCAATTGACATAAGAGCTAGTCATGGCTTAGAAACAAGATTTGCAGCCTATCCTTTCAAAGATCTATGTATGCAGTCATGAGAAGCCCCACGGTTGGAATCCGTCAAGCTCACACTGAGCACTGTCCCTGGGTGAAGAGCTGTGGCAGGACAATGTGTCTTTTCAAGCCACCCAGCATAAAATCTGTAAACCCACAAATGATTTTCCATCGATCAAGTCCTATTTTCATTCAAATCCAGTTTGCAACCACGTGACGGACTTGTGGTCACTTTATGAACATAAAACATTTTACTTTTAAGATTATGATAATGCAGCGTTATTTATGCTACTAGAATTAAAAAAAAAAAAACAGTTCAAGAAACAGGATGGCCAACAATCTGCCATGATGGTAGAGTTAAAACTCATCATGGTGTTGCACAATTTCTTGTTGGGTTTCGAGACCATATTCAAGAAATAACTGGAAACGCATGAAGCAGTATCCTTTTAAGGAGCTTTGTCATAAGAGAAACACACTTTAGTGATCAAATCACTTTCAGAATGCTTGTAACTTGAGATTTCATTTTTCTTCCAACAGTGACCTGTTTTTCTCTAGAACAGTTACTCAGAAAAAATATTTTCAGCTAGTCATAAGAATGACTTCCTTAGAAGCCCTTTCCTTTGTACTATTAAGCAGTCTGGAAAATTGCTTGCTTGACTCATTCATGCTGTCAAAATATACTACAGGCTAAAGCTCACCATCCATTTTCCACTTCCTAGAACAACACATGCGATATATGTATGAAGTTCTAAAGGAACAACAGCATTTGGAGTCTTAGAACCCCTCTCATGTGTTGATAGTTTATAAAACCATATCCACACAGGCTATGTGTTTGGTATGTCTGAAGACGACCACTTAGGCAGGAAAAGTCTGCCACCTTTAAATCCATTATACTTAAAAGGTAAGGGGTCAAGTGAACCGAAGAAGGTCTCTAAGTTTTAATAGACTATCATCACTGCTAACTTTGGTGCCACAAGCAAGAATCCATTAGAAATTCAAAGAGGACGTACTAGAGTTATTTGGAGATTATTTGGAGTTATTCAGAGATACTAAGAAATAAGATAGGTAAGGAAATACAGAATTCTGTACAAAAAAAAAAAGGTTATGAAATCAAACAGATCATTACTGGAACTCCACATCTGTTGACACACATTATAGAACTGAAAAGTCACACTTATTCTTTTACCAACAGGCTACGATCATTAATAGAAAAGAGATCGCAAAATGAGAGACATACAACACACAGAAACCTAATTATCATCAACACACATCAAATAGCATTTTTTTTTTTTACGGTAACAGAGATCATAGGGAATGTCATTTAGAGAGAAAAATTATTTTTGAATCAGTAATCCAACGAAGACACTACTGAAATGAAGTGACGTCACCTTCTAACTCTGAATAAGAGATTACTAGGTAGGTAAGGAGGTTATTTTGTTTTCCTAAATCATGTTTGAAAACTTATCTACAGTGCTCATCAGAAAGCAAAGCCAGCTCTGTGTGAGAGTCTGGAGCTTATGAAGATTTCCAGATGGTTTTATCCTTAGGAGAAAAATACATCTTCTATATAGATTGAGAAGTCATGACAAAAATACTATGTTCCCTGAACCTCTCAGCAATGTTAAAAGAGCGATTGTTAACCAGGAGCAATATAGCTGTTTAAAAATATATCTGGCTGTGTTTCTTGGTTTAGAGATTCCAACTGAGTGAGTCTAGCTGGTAGGGCAAGTGGAGGTGGGGAGGACTGGGGCAGGGGGGAATACACCTTTCCAAGTCTTTTCTACTATGTGCTGGACGCCTGGAGAAGTAGCCGAGATGACGTTTGGCACACAGTGGGCATGCCATGTAAGCTGTCGACTCACTTGGAATTAAGTGCATCCTACTTAGGATCACTAGGCAAGGGGAAGGTTTGGGTCTAGCAGATATTTGCAGCCTAAGTGGTCCAATTGGCACCTTCTCTTATAGACTCTCTACGTTCGATGCTGAGCTTTTCATATTTCTATGGTTAATTCTGAACCGGGAGGTCTTTTGAGGCCAGGATTTTAAAAGGCATTTCAAAAAGCCAGGCTATAATTGTCTATGTTCCCCTATTCTTCAAAAATCGTACACTAGCCAAATAAACCAGAGGTGACCAAAGGTTGTAGATCAAAAAGGCCTGCAAGGTATTATTAACATAGGAAGGCAGTGGTCCTCCAATCGTTCTGAAGCAAATATATTTTAAAAAGTAAGCAAACTTAAACGTTGAGGTCATAGTATGACTAGGAAGGATTAATAAGGATTGCCTTTATTAACATAAAGTCACTTTCATTATCGGTATCTCAATATTGTTTCCCAACTTAATATTTCTGTAAAAGAAAAAGAGGGAGAGAGAGAGAATGCACAAGTGCATGCTCTTCGACTGTTGATAGTATCTGTAGAGACTTGTCCGCTGGAAAATGTTTCTTTAACTTTGGTTTGGCTCCTACCTTGGAGCTGATGGGAAATAAAAACTTTTCCATGGATTAGAGCCAACGGAGCTGCTAAAACAAAAGGTAACATTCATCAGAGAACCATGGTACCATGATCTCATTCTGGGGGTTAATTTTTTTTTTTTTTTTTACATTAAGTGTGGACTGTCTAAAGTTTAGAAAAGTCAAACAATCTATGTTAAAGAAACTAAATCTTGGCCTTATCTTACGTGTTGTTATTTAGATGGGGAAAAAAAAAAACTTTTTAAACTACATAACATGGAACAAAACAACAGTAAATATGAAGAACTCATTGGATTTTTACGTATTTTGCTTATCTCTGCAATCCCCCTAAAATGTGAGTGCCCCAGACACATGTACATCCTGCTCATTATTTCTACTTACAACTAGTAATATGTAGTTTCAACATGAAATCATTCTCAGAGAAGTGAATTTTTATCAGTAAAACATGAGCATCTGAAAGTGCTACCTCCCTTGATTTTTAAGAGAAAAATCCCAGGTTTTACACGTCTGTTCACTCAGTATCAACTGACCACTTAATTCCAGGAAGCCCTTCTTGCACAATTTTTGGCATCTTCTGAAAACCTGAAGGCAAATTTTACTTCCCCTGCCCTCAGTGGTCCTCCTCTACTTTCTCCCCATTGTTTCACACGTTAAAAGCCTAAATAGCCAACTCAATTAAACAGACTGTAAGCATCTCCTTTGAACATGTATTTGACCCTTTCTCAACAAGTAATACAGCCAACTCACTGCCACGTACTGAATCGATGCACAGCAGAATAGAAGGGGGCAATAATCGATATCCTTAACAAGGTGTCAGTGGCATGGCTCAGTAAACCCAACAGTAAAAGCACAGCTCATATTCTGAATTAGAACGTAGCAAAATATTCACACAACTGCAAAGGAAAACCTGAAGCTAGCCGTGGGAAACCACGAGGCCGTACTATTCCTGGAGAACCAGTCGAATCAGGAAGCTGGGTTTTTTTTCCCCTCCTTGCTGCAAAAAGTATATACTCTCCTATGTCTAACCAAAGTCAAAAGTCTCAAGCCTGTGAAATTAGGCAGCACCTTTACATACCTTGGAGCAAAAGAAACCATTTGGGCTAGAACTGGATCCCTATCCATTCAGAGTAACGGTGGAAGGGGGTGGGGGTGGGGAACGAGGATGTGGTAAATAGAATTCTGTGGCCTTGGATACTTCTTGCTGCCTTTGAGGAAGTGAGTGGTTGACTTTCTACTAAGTAAGTAAGTTTATACAGGCTTAGGATGAAGTAGGGATAGTACAAATCATGGAAACATGGGACTTTAATATTTGACCTTCTACGCCATGCAGGTACTTTATTGAATAAACATCAATTTTATTTTTGAAAAAAAATAAAAGGCTTAGGTGAGTCTTTTAGGAAGAAATTTATATAAATAATATAGTGCTTGAAATATCAAATGTGAGTTATTTATTTTAGACCAGCACAGAGCTAAAGAGGCATTAGTTTTAAATGAAACTAAATTTGGAACAGATGGCTACAACCACTTTTTCATTCATGGATAACTGCACTTCGAGATGGGTTTCCACGCACAGACAACGATATAAACACTGAATTATTGCATTAATACTACCCCTGTGAGTTTAACGTCAAGCGGTACACATGTTGCGAGGTTAAGGGGTATCTTCTCTTGATAACCGGTAAGTAAAAAAGCTCGGATGCGATCATGCACATTTATGTGCATCATCCAGATCAAAGGTGTTTCTAATTATTTAATCAAATAATGGGTAGATATCTTTGGGACAACATGCAAACTGCATCGTAAGGTCAAGTTCCTCTCGTAGGGGGAAAGATAACTTAGACCCAATCCAGCACTGAGACAAGAACAGCACTAGCAACTACCATGTACAGAGTATTTACAATGGGTGAGACACTGTGTGAAGTGACCTGTATTATATAACTGATCCCGCGGACTCCGCGTGAACCTTCATAGCAGGTGCACTTAGCCTCCTTTCAGAGGCCACAGTGACTGACACCAAGTCAGCAGGAAGTAACGGATGCAACCAAACCCAGGTCCAATTGAAGTCATGTTCTGGGCTCTTAACCAGCTCTTATTCTTTGCCATGAACATTTTTGTGTATAGCTTTTGCAATTATTCTAAAGATCCTACACTGATTTAAAAAAAATATATATATATATAGCCTTTAGACTAAGTGAAAAAAAAAAACACTGGCCATTTTCTCACTCTTCCTGGCACTCATATTTATTTGCTATAAAGTAATATTCATTATGAACTTCATCCCAAGGAAAAGAACACAGAGGCCATTCCAGACATTCAGAAAACAATCAATCAATCAAGCCAATACTAAAGCAAAGTCATGAAGAAAATGCCCAGAGAAATAAAGTCAAAGAACAAAAAGTACTGCTCATCTTTTCCTGTGATCAATTTTGTCCTAGACACGAAGTAAATTCGACTTTTACGCCAAGTTTGAATTCATATCAAAGACAGTTGTGTCAAAGATCTTTCTAACTAGCTGTTTGATTAAACTGATACAGTCAAGAAAATGGCCCAAAGGCTTGGAGTTTCTAATCATTCAAAGAAAGGATCCTTGTAACACTTGCTATTGATGTTAAAGGTTGTCTGTTCGTTTTTCTCCACGCTATCACTCATCCAAACCAACTGCTCTGTGAGAATATATATTTCCCACGAGGCATTTTAAATCATATAATGAACACTAATATTTGAGATACAACTCTTAACAGTCCAGGATTATAATTTAAAGTTAATAGTTACTAATGCCCAGGAAGCTCAGCTATTTCACATTACTAAGTCCACATTTTTCTGAGAGCAAACATGCTCTTTGGGCCATATCACAAACAGAATGCAATCAGTGATGCTTGTGCCTACACAGAATGCAAAAGTCTTAAGAAGAATAGGGGGAGTTATTTTAAAATTAAAGTACTCATGTGAAAACACCTCCTTTCACTGGATCTAGATATTTCAGCGATATTAATATTATAGGTACTACACAAATAATACGAAGAACTAAAATGAACTACCAAAATTTCACTCCTAGCTAATTTTTAAACAAGGATGCTAAAAGTTATTATAAATACATAAGTGAGACATACAACATCAAGACATATGACATAAACCATTACAAAAGAGACAGGTGAATGGTTTCCTCTAGATTTTAATTTTATACGGTTTAACTTACAAAGACAGACAGAGGCTTTTCAGCATAATTTTTGGCTTATTTCCAATATTATCATAAATGTCCAGTTAAAACTCATAAAATAAGAATGAAATCTCAGCCTCTCACAAAATGATGTCCGGTACATTAGAAAAATAGAAATTATACTATTTCTTTGACTAAGAAAGCATATTCTATTTTATGCAAAAAAAAAATATATATATATATACTTATGGAAGGAAAACCTCCCTATTGGTGTGCTTTATTTCCCTTCAAGCTGTGTCTTGGAATCCTGAAATTCTCATTTTTCCCCCCAAACAGCAGTCTATTATCCCAATTTGGTAAACTGATTCCAGTCTGGCATGACTTTCAAAATCCTTCCCGATCTAATGCTTAGGTTCTCTACATTATCAGACTTCTAGCTAAAACTTTAGTATAAATTTCCCATTTTGGCTGGGGGCGGGGGGGGAATCTCCATGATTGCTCAGGCATGGCTTTCTGAATTATAAAAAGTGCAAGAGCGATCATGATTTAAAAACTCGAGCTGTCTTAAATGCAGGAAGTTACAGGGACGCAACAAATACCTGCCCAAGTATGTCCATCATCCGACCATGTGGACTCCCCGAGAATGAACCCCGGGTTTCATCTGCACAGTGATCACGCCTATCAGTGTTGAGCTGTGCTGAACCCCAGGTTCATACGTTTGCAGACCGTGCCCCTTTCTACAGGTTATGCCATCGCGCTCAGGCCTCATCTGCTATATAATCAATAGAGTAATGATCAAATCGGGCAAGTAACCATTCTATGTGTGCTACCCCCAAATCAATCAGAATCGGGTTGATCTTGCTAAATGATGCAACGTGATGATGGGCCTGGTATAAACTCTGACCAGGTTATAAATCAGCGGTGAACCACTCTGAGTAACACAAACACACGGTCTTCCTCGCAACACACACAACCAGAGCTGAAACTCATCTGCTCTTCCTACACCCACCACGTCCCAGTTGACAGTGTTTTTCATAACAAACCTCCACGGACCCACAGGAGGACGTTTTGCGTGTCTGCTTCTGCTTTTACATGGGCAAATCGGTGTTCTAATGGGAAATTTTAAAATTAGAGAAGAGGGCAAAGAATGGCTTATTATTCTCTGATCATTGTAAGCTTCACTGTATGTCTCAGAAGCTCAAAAGCTTTTGGTTACGACTGTTCTACCAACACCCAAAAAGGGCAGGGCCCCGGTGAGTCACTCACTATTGCAGCAGGATGGCCCATCATAATGTCTGGCACATAGCAGGTTAGAAATGACGAAAGTGGGGAAGAAGGATGGATTGTCTTCTTCTGGCTGATATGCAGAAGTCGTAAAAACTTTAGTCTGCAATGTCTTTAAATTCCTAAACTTTCAGTGTTAAGAACATGTTTCTGGTGAAAATCCCTCCTCCGGCATTATTCATCCTCAGTGCAAAACACAGAAGCCAAGAGTAGCTAGGAGTGGTTTTTTAAAATTGTAATTTTGTATTTCTCACTAGGAGAGGTTTTTCAGAATTATAATTCTGCACTTCTCACTATGTACACATAATCCACTTCATGGCTGTTACATGCGAAGCTACTATTGGTTAATTTTAGCTTAAAGGCTTTGTAGGAGCAAAACTCCCTAAATAGAGTCCACTATGCAAAAATGTACAATGTAGATGACTCTTCGGTGTAGGTCACAACTCGTTAGTTCATATGAGTGTAAGTCAACTTGAGTTTTTCTTTCTTTTTTTTTAATATATTGGATTTCCTTATGTGGACATTTGTTTTCAATTTATTACTCTGCTGTGATTCATGGAAGGCAATGTCTGGCAGTAAAAGTTCGTAAGAGCAAAAAAAAAAAAAAACTCAATAAATAAAATCAGGATGATAATCTTTTCTCATGGCTAGATTTAGATTTCATCAGTTTCCACTTAACCGTGAAGAGATATGAGATAATGTGAAGAAAGATAGTTCATTCAGAACACAGATCTTTCTTAATAGGATTCTTTATATAAATAATGAATTTTTTAGTTATTTCTTTTTCCATGGTTCATTTCTTGGTTGCCTCCCTTAAAGGAGAATTGTTTTATGAAAAGTAAGGTCCTCTCCCAGAGAGGAATCTTATTCTGGGCATGATAAATTCGGCTATGTTTCTCTCAAAACACTCCTTCTCCTTCTTTTTTTTTTTTTTTTTTTTTTTTTTTTTTTAAATTTGACCTGTTTGGTAAGCTAACACTCTTTAGTTTTAAAAGCTTCCTGGGACTGGGAGATGTAACTAGACTTATTTTCAGCCTATGAACGATTTTAGAATATTAGATGAGCAAAGATATCTGAAAGCAAATTATCGTCTGAATGCAGTAACATGGAAAAGAATGAATTACAGATGTAATTTATCCGTCACAAGCAGATCCTAAACACTGATTATGTCCGTGCTTGTGCAGAAAATTGAAAATGATAGAAAAGCTCCCCAGCTTTTCTAACTTTAATTTTTCATGTTTTACTTTGTGTAATTTACTGTCAACTATTAACAGCAGATGCTTCTTGCCTTATTTGAGAATGGCCTGGACCTAAGTACAAGTGACTCTGAAATCCAGAAGCCTTACACACCGAGGGTGAATTTTACGCAGAGAAACCAGGGCTAACTGAAGAGGCCTGGAGTCTCATGGGGTCTTAAGGAAACGGTGTGGGATTCTCAATAAGTAGTCAGTCTCAACCTAACATTAACAGAAAGTTAAAATATAAATATGGATGAATAAATGGAGACAGCTTCAGAAGAATCCTTCCGGGCCCAAAGCTATGAGCTGGGGGGAAAATACAGGTGGATCCCAACTGGCCAATGATGACTCAGGAAAAGCCACCCTACTTTGGTGGCCCGTGCCTATGGGAACTCTCTCGGTGGGGATTCCTTCTAGTGGTCTTTTCTTCCCACTTGTGGTCTGAGAATGAGAGGGAGTGGAGGGACAAAAGGAAAGATAAACAACCAGAGGCATTTCTGTCTGTCTTCCCGAAGTTCCCTCTCCACGGGCCCTCCAATTGCTGTGGAGGAGTTACTCTTCCAAACTCCATCACCACCACCCCCACCGTACTGGTCTCCTTGTTAGCAGTTAGCCCCTTAAAGACTTGTTTTTCCATACCTTCCCACAGTCTGACATGGGAAGTGTTTACACTCCTTGAATTGGGGCCCATCCCTCCCCTAGGCCTGCTGTACCATCTTCCTCCTCATCTCTGGGTCTTTACTGATAATCCGTTTACTCTATCTCGTGATACAACCCCAGGAAACAAAAAAATAGTATTTTTTTTTTTTAGTTTTGATATTTCCACTATCCATCTGTGCTACTAATAACTAAAGAAGCAACCGTATCAAAATAACAGCTACATTTTTGAAAATTTCAGAAATGAAAGAAAGCTCATCACTAACATGAAGTTCCACAGTGGACCAGAGTCAGGATCAACAAGCTGTGCACGTGAAAAGAAAGCAGGTTGAGGTTTTGATTTTTTTTTTTTGGGGGGGGGGGGAGAGTATTGGGGGAGATGGCAAAGGTCACTTGGAAGACACTGGCAAAAAAGTCTTCCCAACCTGAGTAAGCTTTGGACTACAGCCCCTCATCCCACACCATCCTGAGGCCCTGCTGATTCTGAGCCAGTGCCCTGCTGCAAGGCAGCATGGGAGCAGGAGCAGCCCAAGCACAAAACCAGGGAACCTCTTGCGTGCCCTGCAGAAAGTGCCCCAGGACCTTGGGAGAAACCACGTCTCCTGCGCTAGGGCCCACGTGAGTTGCTGGAGCACTAAACTGAAATGTGCTCTGTTATCACTGCCATCGAAACAGTTTGACAAAAGCAGTTAAGGTCTAGGACAGGAGCAGTACTTCAGATGGGTGATAGGATGGCCCTCACAATGCTTCTGTGCAGCCTCCTGGGTTTCATTAATAACCATGTTTTCCCGGGTATTATTTGTACTGGACTTTAGGTCCAGCATGGTAGGAGGTACTTGACTTCCCAGGGTTGGCCTGATGGCTTAACCACATTGCCCCTGGGAGAAGATGCTTTCTAAACAACTAAAACTGGGAATATGGCTTTTTATTTTTTTAATAGATTGGGGGGTGGCTATAGTATTAGAGATGACTGCTTATTTAAGGTGCTTAATTTAAAACCATTGTCCCATATGACCACTTAGAATACACAATCCTGAAAAGTCGGTGGCATCCGCTACCTTGCTGCTATCTCATGTTCACTTACTGATTCATTTGTTGACCTAACAGAGAATTATCTTTGAGTATTTGTTGTTTTAGGCTGCATGCTGTAAGTTTGCCTTAAACATTAAATTTTTCACTCTTAAAAAAAATTAAAAAAATAAATTTTTCACTCTTAAGTACTCCTTTGTTGAAGGCTTAGGATGTGGGTATGTAAATTAAGAAGCAAAGTTTTATAGGAAAGCGGTTAAAAGTGAAGGATGTGAAATCAGGTTACTGGGCTTGGAGTTCACATTTTGCTGGCCGAGTGACCTTGGGCATGTCACTTCTCTGTACTTTAGCTGGGCCGTCTGTAAAGTGGTGGGGATATCAGTAACTCTGTGAAAGAGTTTTTGTGAGGACTAAATACTATGAAAAAATTAAAAACAGTGAAAATACTGACCAGTGTATCATAAATTTCAACAAATACAGACTCAATACGGATGAAATAAAATGTATTTGTGGAAGAAGCAGACACAGACATTGGAGCAACTACAGATTCTTCTGTCGAATAAAATCACTTGAGACCTGTTCTTATGATATGCATTCCTGTTGCAGTTCAGTCATAATTATATAACCATATGCAGATATGTACTAGCAAAGGAAAAATTAAAAATGAAGCAATTTTGATAGGCCAGGTTTTATTGACTAAATGTATCATGACTTGGTTGTTTAAATGTGTCTGGTTACCCAGAACAAGAGACTGATGATATGTCTGCCAAGGTAAGAAGATAAAAGTTTCTCTTCAGGGCTGGTCTCCCCTCAGCACCCTGCATACCCAGGTATTTTTCAGGGAGAATTACCTGATTCTGGATTTTTTTCCTGGAAAAAAAAATTCTCTAACTGTTTCATCCCCGTGGCTGCCCTCCTGAACATCCATTGTCTCCTGCTACCTTTTCCACCCAGAGGCCTGATTTTAACCAGGACAACAGTTTAAAAGACTCTAGTTCCTGCAAACAAGCAAAGGGGGAAAAAAAGAGAAATGGGGGGGGGGGCAAATCAGGAAACAGACTCTTAACTATAGAGAACAGACTGATGGTTACCAGAGGGGAGTTGGGGGGTGAAACAGGTGAAAAAAAGTAGTATATACTTATCATGACGAGCACTGAATAATATATGGGATTGCTGAACCGCTATATTATACACCTGAAACTAGTATAACTCTGTATGTGAGCTATACTGGAATTAAAACTCAAAATAATATTAAAAAATAAAAAAGACTATAGTTCCCAGCTATGTTTGCTGCAAAAATCAGCCAATGAGAGACCAGGATAAAGCACCAGGTGAAGCTTAGTGGACCCCACAGGGCAAGGAAGCCCAAGAAGGCAAGGCTGTGGCCTCTTTGGCCCATGCCTCCTCCTGCTTCCTGGAATGAGCACACAAGGGCTGGTGCTGCACTGGGCCATCCTGCGATCCTGAAACCATCCTCGGGTTGGAAGCCGTTGGAAGCCTCAGGACTGAGGGTGAGGACGCCCACGTTCCAGGGACTGTGGCATCATCCTATCGTACAGGCCGGGACAACTGGCCAACACATAAACAGTTAGTCTGTTCATGCCACATGCTGGGGAGGGAAAGGTGTCTCCATGACTCAATGCTGGACACAATTCCCTAAAGACAAAACGTCTAAGGAATGTCTGCATAGCCTCAGAGAGAAATATAAAGAAGGATCCCAACCAACAGCTCTGAAGCCGGACTGTTAGTAGGCTGGAAAGAACTCAGAGATAACACAAGATGAATTAAAAGTCAGAGACTGCCACGGCCCAAAGGTATCCAGGAGGCGGCCTTTCAATCAAATTATAATATATGAGGGCTTATAACTATCAGGATTTTCAAAGCACACGTCTATAAAAGAAAGCCTTATCTCTAACAACAAAACAAACTTTGCCCCAAAGTCAAAGTCTTTCAAAAATGTGCCAAATGATGACGAATAATGCTGTAGGTGATGTGCATTTGATGTTATTTGCATGAGAACTATGTACTCGATAAAAACTGTGCAGTTGTGTCTCATAAATGACTATTCATGTAAGATCTCCTCACCAGAATGGCTCGTTTCGAGTGAAATTCACAAAGAAATCACTATTCTAAAAAAAAAAAAAAGAAAAAAGAAAAAAAAAAAGAAATCATTGTTCTAATAATCGATTATACTTCAAACAGCTAAGTAATTCCAACGAGCCTTTCCAGTTGCTTTTACTGACATTTCTGCTTATTAATAACTATCATTAGTGCTAAATCAAACACTATCTATTTAGTTAATCCACTTCCCACTGACTGTCATAATTTTTGGCCTGTTAACATAGAAAAATGCTCCCTTATCTAGAAGCATGGAATGTGTTTTTGCTCAAGTTAAAAAAAAGAAAAAAAAAAGAAAGCAAAAAACTTCAGAATTTCCTCAATAGTATCTCTTTGTAAGAAAATAAGCAGCTTTGTCTAAGACTGTGGGAAGGCAGAGACATTGCTCAGCATGAAAGGTAACAGATTAGTGATGCTGATAGCTGAAATCCTCCACTTATCCTTGGCAAGGAAAATGACAGCATAAGCTTCCCAAACCAGGTCCCTGGGTGTCTGTGCTGGAAATGAGAAACATTCCATTTCTCACCTCTCGCGTGACCTGGGAGTGTGTCACACAGGCCCTGGAGAGCAGATGTGCCCCACCCTGCGCATCTAAGAGCCTTCCACGTGGAATTGTTTTGAGGCTATTCGTGGGCTCGGGATTCTGCAGGAGTTCAGGGGTCTGAATCACAATTAAAGGTCGAGCTCCGAGGGCCACACTGCTTTAGGTTTGCATCGTTTGTCACATACAGGAACTTTGTCACATCCAGGAACTGAAGGACGGTGTAACAAGAGAAATGGAGGCAGGCTACCAAAATCTTAGGAAACCAAACAACCGGCCCTAGAACTAGAGCTGTGGGTAGCATGACTTAAAACATGACTTGAAAACTGTCCAAGTTTTAAGATCTTAACTCATTTAAAAACCATTTTTCTAAAAACAATTCTAATTTGAAGAATAGAAAGAAAGTGAATAAAAAACTGTGGGTCCTGGGGCGCCTGGTTAGGCATCTGCCTTGGGCTCAGGCCACGATCCCCATAATATGGGACTGGGCTGTATCACGGGCTCCCTGCTTCTCCCCCACTCCACCCTCCCCCCAGCTCAGTACACTGGCTCTTTACTCCCTTTTTCAAATAAATAAATAAAATCTTAAAAAAAAAAAAAAAAGAAGAAGCAGGGGAAGTCTGGGTGCCTCAGTGGTTGAGCACCTGCCTTCAGCCCAGGGCATGATCCTGGGGTCCCAGGATCGAGTCCCACATCAGGCTCCCTGCATGGAGCCTGTTTCTCCTTCCAACTATGTCTCTGCCTCTCTCTCTGTCTCTGTCTCTCATGAATAAATAAAATCCTAAAAAAAAAAAAAAAAAAGCCTATAAGTACTAGAAAAGCAGCTGCAGCCATTGAGAATTTCATGAAAAAAAAGGTTCATATCACAGTTGATGGTATCCTGGCCAGCTCACAGGGGATTCTTTACAAAAGTCAGGAGGGTTCTGTGCAGGAACTAGAATGTGAACTCTTCAAGATGATACACGTTGTCTCACAAGTTATGCCTTCTAGTTAGTTCGTCTCCTAAGTCATTAGGGGGAAACAAGATAGTCCTGTGCCAACCTGTCCCCGAAAGCCACCCCGAATGTGTACCTGTAGACTCACAAGTACGTCTTCCCATCTGCCCAAGTTTTAACATCACATGGGAGAGGGCGTCAGCAAAACAATAAACAGTAACAATAAAACCCTTGGGAACGTTTACAAGATCAAAGGTTCAAAACTGGGTGTTCGGGGTAAAATTCGCAAATACCACTTTGTCAGGGTTACCAGCAAAACTGGCTGGAAAGACAGGATGAAAAGACTATGCCAGCAACACAGGCGCCTGCCACGCTGAAAATACTCTCTGCTAACAACGGAGGGCCTCTGACAATCTAACTATGAAGACCCTCGGGACCGCTTTAGAATGTCACCCTGTCCCTGTGTGACAAAGTAGGGCCCTGAGTTTCCTTACTGGCTTTATGTTCTCCGGCTGTTCATTTGCCTGGATGTTTACATATTTGTAGGTCTTCTAATAGCTGAGTTCATTTAATCTGCTAGGTCTTCAGAGGCACCTTAAATGTGTGCACTCAGGGTCCTTGATCCCCTCTGCCTCTCTGCGGCGGAATCTGATCTCTGATGTGTCCATGACAAATCTGATTGGCTGGGCTATAAATACACACAAACGTGTGGAATAGTGAAATGACCCCTTAATCATCTTAAACGTAACTGCCTACTTTGCTAGGAAAACAAGCGACTAAAGTTTTCAAAGTAAAAGAATTTTGCTAGATTTTTGGAAAATAGTAAGTATAAAGGTTATACATCTATCTCCCTTCCTCCTGCACCTGATAAATGAATGGATACTCAAAAAAGAAAAATTCAGTAAGCGGTAGGCTTTTTGTGTTGATCATATGGTGAAAGTATACTTTTTCTGATAGCCTAAATAACTTGACATCACAAGAAAATACATCCGGTAGGCTTCCTTTAACTCTCTACATTTGAGTTGAGCGATTATTACTGAAGAAAATAGGTAACTTGCCAATTAACTGTTACTTGAATCATATCTTAAATATACTATTCTAATGGCAGCTCGCAGTGTTAACTTTTTTTTTTTTCCTCTCTTTGGTATCTCTTTCACAAGCCATTAAAAAAAAAAAAAAAAACTCCTCTCAAGCCTAAAATTATCTACCTTTTCAAATGTTCACAGTTTCTGAAGTAACTAAAACCCTGAAATCTATAGTGTGTAAGTGATCTAATTCTCAATTTCAACAAATCCTCAGACTGGCATAAATGGAGACTGCAAGTACAAAAGCAAAAATTAGGTGAGAACAACAAAGTGTTTGAAAATCGTGTTTAATTTATAAACTAACACAGGTTATTACAGCTTCTGCTCTCTCTTCCTGGCATCACTGTATCTCCAACATACCTAATATATACACAGATTCCTGATTATCATGAATTCTATGTTTTCACATAGTAAATTTAATCTCTGTTAATTATTAAAGACTTTGAAATCACGGACCTGCAACCAAAAAAAAAAAAAAAAAAAAAAAAACCTCTCAGCTAATTTTCCTCCTATTACCTTTAGCCATTGGCCAATTGGTTTCTTTTACGCAGATACTTTTCTTGAACTGTTCGACTTCTGTTTTTAATGAAACGAATTCTCCTCTTCGAAGTAGAAGTCTGCTATGAACGTAAGTCACCTGGGAGCCTGGCCAAAGTCTGCAATAGCACAGCTGAAGGGTACGGCCATTTCACAGGGTCCTCTCACAGAGTATTTGGTTTGCTTTCCTAACTTGCTAAAAATAGTAGATTACACAGGCCACCTCCATCTCACGGCTCAAGAACTCACAAAAGGCTGGACTATGGATTGTGGAAATACATACAACACATTCAATTCAAGAAGTCAGGATATTACAAGTTTTCTAGATTCCTTCCGTTTACTCTCCAAAACAATACAAAGGATCTGGTGGTTATTGGCATGGAAACCTCATAATGCTCCCAAATTTCAGAACTTCAAGCATGAGTCACAGAGTTACCTTAACTGTTTTAAAATATGTTTTTGATCTGTTGTGGCCACAAAACCGAATACAGGAAGACAACTATAAAAGCCGTATTAAGAATCACACAACGTGTTAGTTATAAATATGGATCTAGGAAAGGTGGTTTTTGAGACATGAGAACTTAATTACATATTCCAAGTTTGTTGCGTGAATTCTCAATATACTTATTTCACTAACATTTTAGGAGCTATTGTTCTGGGTATGAACCTCCACCACAAATAAACTTGTGTCTGGGTTTTGTTTTGGTTATTCCTCCCCCCCTCTTATTCCAATCAAAATATTTTACCAAGTTTCAGACACCATAAATTAGATTTCAGTTTCTCTTAGAAAGACAAAGAAGAAGGACAAAGTTTGCATTGATTAGCTGCTATAATGAGTTCACTTCATAAGTAAATTTAAATCTTGAAATTACTCGTTATTTAAAAAAAAAAAGTCCTTGATGTGGCAGTTCAATCTTGTTAACCACACAGCATGTCATTAAGCAATGCTGCTGTTTTACTCAAAGGGAGACTGTTCTGCGTCCACAAGTGAGCAGCCACTAAAAAAATATTTTGAGATGGAAAAATAGCAACTGAATTTTAACGTTTCGCAATGTTTCCAAATGCTGTGGAGGCAGGTCTTCTGTGAAACCACTCAATGTCACAGCCAAGTTTAATGTCCTTCATTTTGTAGCTACGAGGGCACCATCAACTGTCTGTAGGATTAAAAATTAGATTTACCAGTAATTGGGTCAAAACAGGGTTACTTATGGACACAGCTGGTTACCGACAAGTGTAATTAGCCACTTGCCCCTCATTTTATGGGTCCCCATCTCTAATTACACCTAAATTCAGCCAGCAGGCATTTAGGAATACACATCCACAAAGGTACAACCACCGTGCCCTTCATCGACGCCTTTCAAAGGAGAGCAAGAGAAAGGCCTGATGGTAATTTATAACTTTTGCCTTATTGATCTTTGGGACTATGACGTTCAGAATAATCTAACACTGTAAGACAGCCTTGTTTTTGGGAACACCTCCCTGGATACCCTTCTCTAAAGATAATATCCTTGAGTCTTTGGCAAAAACTTTAGCAAAGTAGGCAGCCCAAGCTGAGCCAAGAAGCAATTAACTGAAACAGTCAACTCACATGTTAACTCCTAACACATCAGGGTGAGTTAGGAGTTAACGCAGGAGTTGACCATTTCAGCTAATTCACCCCATGTTATTAAAGAAAGCATTTTTATTATAAAAGCACGTTGTTGTTGTTGTTGTTGTTGTTTTGCAAAAGCCAAGATGGATCTATGAAACTTTTACTTCTCTATGGATGTAAAATGATAGTCACCCTACCCCCCTCACAGGTTCAAAGAGTGGCACATTAGTATTCAAAGGCAATTCGATTAAACTGTGTAAGTGAAAGCACCCGGGAATCTTCACATTTCTAGCCTTCACCTCGCATGTCAGAGTAAAGACACACATGCTATCCTTTAAAAGGCGCATTTTCAAACCTGATACCTGAAATACGAACCAGTGACATTTTTGAATGTCAAGACAGATGAAAGTGGATCTTTTGGTATCACAGTGCCCAATCAAAAAGCTAACTTTTAACACTTCTGGCTGAGACTGTTACAAATTTCAAAATAATCAGTATCTAACAAAATAAACTAGGTTATTTCACAGTACAAGTTTGGAAGCTAAAAAAAAAACACAAAAAAAATCCAAATAATAGTACTTAAAAGTTCCTACTTCTTTCTAAAACTCAACATTCAGCCAAGTTGAATGCCTCACTCAGGGTACGGGAGCAGCAGGAGACCCTTACTTCTCTATTTTCCACAAAAAGCATTGCTTCCAGCCTTAAAGGCATATGCTTCTACAATAAAAAGGAAAGCCACAATGTCAAAATGTTGATATAAAAAAAGTCTATCCAAGTTTAGCTGCCTAGAAATCTCTTCTTTGACAGCTGTACAGCACCTTTACAAGCAAGGAAAAACATACCATCTTCATTCAGCTATTGCCATGGCCTTGGATAATCTAGGCATTTGCTCACACACCTAGGTATCTACATCTCCTATTCCTATAGATAGACACTGACACTGCTATCGCTAAGTAAAAAAGTGGCCTGACGCTTTCTGTTTCAGGAAAAAAAAAAAAAAAATCATTGCATCAAAGGACGGATGAAGTTATTCATAACAAACCAAGTTTGGCCAGACTTGCTTCTACTGCTTCTCAATAAAGTCCCCCACCCCAAAACCAGCAGTAAGAATACACTGTGTAACTAAACTATTCCCAAAGCAACCCAGAGCCCCAGACTCCACGGACTCTGTGTCACAATCCCCTTCATTCAATCATTGCATATCCTTAAAACAATATAATATTTACTCACTTTCAATGAATCAAAGCAGGCGATTACTCGTCCATTTTCAACTTGGCAGCTTTTCGAAGGATGTGCAAATTTACATTCCGTGTCTGGCCGTGAGCAAGTCCCCCTTTGGAACTCTCTACATACTTCCAGTGTTAGCCATTTTGTGTCCCGAATCGGTGTGACACTAACAGCCATGTTTATAGATTTTACAGGTAGTTAAATTTTTCAGTGAAACCAACCAACCCAACCCCCCCACAAAAAAAAACAAAAACAAAAACAGCAACCAAAAAAAAAAAAAAAAAAAGCTGAACTGATAAAACTGTAAAATGATGATGAAAATGTCCCCTCCAAAATACTTTTTTTCCCCCCACTCCCTGCTTTAAAAGTACATGGAAAATTGTGTTGTCAATATCAAGGAAAAGCTCTCCCACTAGAAATTCACAGCATGAAACTGTTAATTCAAAGAGGTTTTGGTTTTTAGAGAAATACCAGAATCGTAAGTAGATGAACGTTTAAAAGTAGGGCCTCGAATCAGCCTTGTGCTCTCAGTAACCCCTTCCCAGTGCCAATTGGGAGCCCAAAATGCAAGCATGAAAACGTGGCCGACCCTTTGACACCGAATTTCCAAGCTGCTCTCAGCAAAGTTGTCTGAAAGGGGAATCTCCTCACAGCTGAATTTGCAATGGAGTTTGGTGGTGCAATCGGTATTGATTAGTTTGGCATAGACAGATGCAGCAGTTTAGAGCAAATCGAGAAAATGATTTTTTTTTTTCCTCCTTGATTTCCTGGCAGAAGAGATCTTACTTTTTCAGCAAACTTTTCTTTTAACACTAAAGCAGCCTAGGGCAATGCCAGATACTTAGAGCTTTTGTCTTGATTATAAGTAGAAATGGGGGTGTCTGGGCTAGAGGTGGAGGGTGGATGTGCTGTCGTCACAGTCTAGCTGGCAGCAAGCAAGGCAAAAGCAGAGACTGCTCTAGAAGCGGGTCCAAGCAGCAGAGACGTCAGGAAAGGCACTTCTTAGTACCAACCTGTAGAAAAAAGAGATAGGTTAAGATTTACTAAGTAGCACTTCACTGATGTCCTACAGTATCACAACCTTGCCATGTGCTAGCAGCCTAAGTAATATTCAAGCCAGCTTCTCGCTTTCTCTCTCTCTGTCTCTGTCTCTCACTCCTTCCCTTTCCGTCTCTCTCTTACACACACACACACACACACACACACACAATACTTACAGTGAGGCATATTGCAGCCAGCCATCGTAGATTTATTAAAAAAAGGGGCCGTTTCCCCTTGTGAAGCAATGCATGATAGAGAGATAACCAATCACAGATAGTGTTGCAGCAATATTCTGGGCAGAAAGCCAATAGTGTGGGTTGTCTTATGAAAGGTCGCGCCTGTCAGACGTTCATTACTATGCCATAAGCACAGAAAATGTCCATCAGATGTGACTTATTCCACTGCAAGAGGACGAGCATGTGGGTTTTGAATTTACCCAACATGCAGTGAGTGGACTAAACCATGTTAGCTCCCCAACCGCCTCCAGGGCAGGTCCGAGCCTTCCAGGTCCTTCCCCGGGCGCTGCAAAGCCAGGCCTGGGGGCGATCGCAGCTGCCTTCCAAGCTGCCTCTGCCTCGGGCTCTGCGCAGGGACAGGCACCAGGCACCCCACAGCCGGCCCCCGCCGGCCTGACACGTGAATAGAAAAAAAAAGGAAGGGGTGTTTACGAATGGTACGTTCTCCTGACCTATCCAATTCACTTCCTTCCAGAGCCCAGGTCCTGCCCCTCCTCTGCCAGCCGCTCTCCTACTGTAAAACTATTCCATTCAGCCGGCAGACACTTTGTCAATATATCACGGGCAGGCGAGAGGCGAACAAAAGCATCCTTTATTGGCACATTTTTTTCAGCAGAAGCTGAGGTCATGGGGGGAAAATAAGGAGCGCAGTGTTGTCAGCGGCTCGGGCCAATCTGAAGTCGACCTCCAGGGAGAAAGTGATCCCATCGCAGAAACCTTAAACATCCAGTGAGCACTGCGATGGGGGCAGCGCCCCGGGGGCCGGAGGCTGGGGTGGGGGGGGCCCTGGGGAGAGGGGGGTCCCCTGTCCCCGCGCCACCCCTCACCTCGGCACCAACTACCTGATGATGCCAGCGCATGTCTGCTTTCCGCCACTTACTTTCTCTTTCGGATCAGGATTGGGAAAACTCTCGCAAGAGGCTTAGCAGCTGCAGAAGCCAAAGCCCACGGTCTAGCTGTTTGCGTGCTGAGGGTCAGCAGCGAGGGAAGCGGGGCTGCAGTGGCTCCCCGGGTCTCGCACCGGCACAAGAGAAGAGTGCTCGAGCCCACCCACTTCTCCGGAGGCCAAATATGGTCAGTTGGCATAGGGTACATGTGCAGCCATACTCGGGAAACGGGCTAGCATAGCCGAGGATGTGAATACGTAGATGCAGAACCTAAACAGACCTATCTCTGGCTGTCTAGCAGAGTTCCTACAAACTTCTTTTGGGGTTCATGCTGGCATCCTCAATATTATTACTATTATTATTATTATTATTATTATTATTTTAACTAGCAGTTACCAGGTTGGGGAAACCCTGCAGTAAGACTATGACTTTTGAGAAAGGTTCAAAAGAACCAACTCATCTGTTTGTTTGTTTGTTTGTTTTCAAAAAGCTTTCTGGCCCTAACTCCCGGTTACATAAAGACAAAGTCGAGTCGGTCATGAACTCGAAGAGTCATTCACCTTCCTAACATAAATCCCCGCTTTGTATTCAGGACCTCTCAGCTGCTCCAGGCCTTCAGCCTGTACCCATCCGTGGCCAACAACCTCTTCTTCCGTCTTTCTCCCTACAATCTTCAAGCGCCTCACCTGCAACCATTCACCTCCTTGGGAAGCCGGCTAAGAGGTCACCTCCTCCAGGAAGCTCCCAAGACGTCTCCTTCCCCACCTCCACCCACCCGTTTATTAACACTGTCTTTTCTGAATTATCTTTGCACCCCTACCCGGTGTATTACTCACCTATACGCGTGACCCGCTCGATTATATGCTCCCCCAAACAGAAATAACGTCGCTCATCTCAGACCCCCAGTGCCTAGCACAGTGATGGAGAATATATGCAGCTCCCTAACTCTGGTAGATTAAGTGATTGATTACTACATCTGGCCTGGAATTACCCCTAGGGCACGCAAGTACACAAACACACGTGCAACACATGAACGCACACACGCATCCATCATCGCCTCTATAAATCACCATATTCCAGGGTCACTCAGGGGCCCTCCCGCTGCCCAGGAGTCCTCCCCCCACCCCAGATTCCTGGACAGCTCCCTCGGACATTCCACATAACCGCCTCTCCAAAGCTTCCAACACTCTGGAGCCCCTATCCCCCCCCTATTTTCCCCTCATAGTAGCACACGACGATCTCACCTGTCACAAATATTCCACAGTCAGGAGAGTAGCCCTCAGGCATGAACTCCCTCTCACTTTCCAGCCACCCATCTTTAAAGCCTCTTTCTGCATCTTTCACTTTGGTCTTCCAGTTTGGCCTTCCCTTGCACACCGACCGCATTAAGCTTCCAACTTCACTCGCTCCTTCTCGAAACATCTTTCCCTTACACTCCCTCTATCTGTGAAAGCCCGGCCTTGCCTACATTCTTGCTCTTAGGCGTCAACAAGACTGAGGGGGCTCCGAACTAGAGGGGGTGGCCTGGCGGGAGAAAGGGGACCCTGCCTGGCTATGCGTCCAACTCTCCCTAAGCCTCTTAATCTGACGTTCCCAGACAAATGTCTAAAGGGTCATCCATACCTCGGGCTGGTTTTCTGCTTCTTCGGTTGTGGATCTGTATCAGTGTGACCTCCACACTCATCACTTTACGCCTCAGCCATGGCCCTCGCTCCAATTCAAGCCACATCCAAAGACTACGCTCATCCTTATCTCTGACCTCTAACAGCAGTTACAGTTCCTTCTTTCTGGAACCTTTCCTCTTGTCTTCAACTGACACATTCTAACCTTTTGGTTCTTCCCACAGCTGCTCCTCTGGTACCCTCCCTCATAGAGAGGAGCTGCCCAGAGCGGGGAAGATTCTTGGCATCTACCGCGTTGTCCTAGGCTCCTGGGACTTGTGACACGCTACCCCTCTGCCTGGTGTGACACACTTCCTCACCCTTTCAGCTTGGTAAATCCCTTCTCCTTGTTTAAGTCGCTATTCAAATACCACCTTCTCTCTAGGCCTGGGCCAACTGTGCTAAACATTATTCCATCTCAGAATATCCTCAGCACTTTATAGCTCTTGGAACTCTTGCCTCCGAGGTAATAAACTCCCTGACAACAGGGCCTATCGCCATTTTTTTGATCCCAGTTCCTAAAACATAACAGATGTTTTTAAAATGTCTGATAAATGAATGGATTTTATTCAAACTCCCAGGAATAGGCATATATATATATAAGAATGTATCCCCAACAGCAGGGAAATAGTTCATCAAGATCTATGGGGGGGGGGGGTCGCACAACAGGAGAAAGGATAATGGTACCATTAGAAATCTCTTCATTGGTCAGTGGTTATGTCTAAATATAACCACAAAATCAATTTCTAGGCTCTTCGTCCTTTCTGCCATGTTCCAGGCTTAATCTCACTCAAGCACAAAATATACTCCAATTAGTGAAATGCTTGCAAATAGGCATTTTGGACATTTTCATTTTTCTGTAGCCGAGATAGTCTATTCACTTCAAAAACTGTTCACTGAAAAAATTATGGGTATACCGCTTAATTGTAAATTATATAGGCAGAGATGATAATCAAAATGCTTCTCATTATCTAGGCATAGAGGACTGAGCAATCAAAATGGACACAATCTTAACACATTATTCCCGTAGCTGCACCTGGCAACGTGTGCTCCGGTCCTTGATATAGGCCCCTGGGAGCAACGAACTGAGGTTATATCTAAATTGCTGATATCAGATTTTTGTCATTAAGATAGAGAAGTTGCTTAAAAGTGTGTGGGTGATGTCCACATCGTGAGAATTCTTATAAACATAGTTGCCCTAAAAATGTGTTGTTTATAAGCAATCATCGAAGGGACTATTTCTACGATAAAAATATTTACTGACCGCTAAGTTGCTCCTGAAGTAAATTTCTAACCTGTATTTCAACACAATATAATAGAATTCCCTTCACCAAAAACAAAAAAAAAAAAAAAAGAAGTTGGAGAACTTAATAGTTTTTTGCAGTAGGAATCAGACTTTTTAAAGCTTATGTAACGACAAGCCCTCTTGTACCTATTGATCAAATTCCAAACACTAACCTACAGAGCTCACATCATGTGACATGTTCTACCAATAACCATGTTCCGCCCTAAGAACCAAGGTCCAATTTCCCCTTGAGTGATCTCAGAAATCATATATATTTTCTACCTTAAGATATGTAGGAGGAAATCGAAAGGAAAAGAAGAAAATATAAAGCTGGAAGAAAGGAAGCTAAGCAAAGAATCAAAACCAAAGCAAAACAGCATGGGAAATTACTAATTCGGAGTCTCACGGCAATTGATATACACATTAGCATCAAAACGGACACTGGATGGCTTCGTATAAATATCTATTTAAGGGTAACGTATATACTGCAATAGAGGATCAACAGGTGCTTACAAGGTAGGAGACAGAAATTCTGTTTTGGAGAACTGGATGGCCTCTAAAAGCAAAGGTTAAGTGTCTTCGTCATCTAAATGTCATAATCATTTCAGGTCTTCTGAACCAAATAAAGGCAGGTTGGTCCTACTGCATCCCAGAGCAGTTAGCTGGGAATTTTGGGGACTTTTTTCACAAGCCTTTGATTTTGAAATAGCTTACGTATTGAGGAAGTTAATGGAGTAATTATATGAGGTTGCTTTTTTCAATCTAACTGGAAAAGAAAGCCAACTTCACCACGGAATGTTTAAAGGTGACGAGAAGCCCCTTGCCTCAAACCGTAACTTTTCCCCCAGGCTCACTGATGCCAAGTCCATCAGCAATGCATTACTTGACTTAATTAACTCATAGTACAATTTTGCCCTGAGCTCACCCCAAATATTAACAGAGATTTCAGTATACAAACCAGCTAAGCATTTCTGAGAGCTGTACTGCCATTTCCCTACTCATTAAGGTACTAAATAGAGTAACAAGGCAGTTAGTTATTACATGGGGAAAACTGTGGTCTGAACGGGTTAATGCAGTCTTCAGCAGTATTCTACTCCATATAACAAAAAGCTGAGATCAGTGTTTCTCAGCAAAGGGTAAGCACACTACTGGTAGCACCCATGACAATTTTAAGTGATGCGGAAACAATATAATTTTAATAGATGCATCAGAATACACAAAGTAGCTCACCAAGCCTGTGATCACATGGCTATCATACCCGAGAAAAAAGCTAACCTTTGCTAAAAGTAATTTAGCAAAATAAGACTAACATTATAAAAAAAAAAAAACTAAGTAAATATATTGGCAAAATCATGAAAGAGATATGCAAATAAGTGAAGTTTTTAGGAACACTGATGAGAAAAAGAGATAACTTTCAACCACACATGCCGATTGTCAATGTGGCCCGTCAGGCTGACACACGGCACTGTGTTCGGGTGACAATCTGCTGCCAAGAAAAGGAAAATTTACTAACTCAAATAAGTCATCTACGGTCTGTCAAAGCATTCCTTTACAATTTAGGCTCAATTCCCTAATCATCAAGTGGTCCCTTACTAGAAGGATAACGAAGGAGTGTTGGCTGGCCGACCCGCTACTGCCAAAGATTAGAATTCCAAAAGCAACTCGCCAAACTGGGCTCAACAGAAAATGATTATTGTCCCTTCCGTATTTATATTTAAGACAAAATAAAACAGGAAGCCTCTATGCAATGATTAAAAAGTGAATTTTGAACTGATTCCTGTATTCAGGCAAACTAAAAAAAAAAAAATTAAAAGTCTTCAGATCATTAGAAAATAAATATCGCGGTGGCAGGCTGTACACTTTGGTATACTGGGTCACTAGCTTTGTACCTAATTAGGTCTTCATCTGGTCCCCACTGCCAAGGTAACTTCCAGCCAGTCTCAAAAGGTATCCAATCTTCTGTTCCTCCTCCCGACATCAGCCCAGACTTGCCAGACCTTTATCTTGGTTTATTTTTCTTCAAAGCACTTGTATTTGGTGCAATATCAGGTACCTATCTTACTATCTGCATATCATCTACTTTTGCCATTAAATATGTAAGCTCCATGAGAGCAAGCAGTTACCAAGCTAGTTCTCCACTAAACCACTAGCACCCAGTGTCTGATCCAGAGAAAGCCCACAATCTGTTTGTGGCATGACTAAATATTTCTTAGGATACCTGCATACTAGCTTACAAGTGTTTTCCATAAGTTACAGTGCCTGTTTGGTACACGGGCAATGCCACCTTTATATGTGAATAAAACCAGCATTGAATTCCTTGGAAAGACGGCATGAGGCAGTGACATTAACACAGAACCGTACTTATATACCTCCTCAGCTGTGAAGTTGATGGAAGATGTTCTTACCCACAGGATAATCTGAAACAGGTACATGTGGCTTTGCAAATTTAAAACAGCTAAATAAGTATCTGTGGAGTTCTGACAGATTCAGTCTTCAATTCTGGCAAAAGAAGGGGAAATTTGCATTTTTTCCCTGATAATATTCAAGCAGGCAGCCTTTTAACATTCCCGTCTATTCTACAAAAAAGTAAATTGGCATAATGGCACAAATGCCACTTCATCGTGCTTCAGGGATTTTTACACAAAGAAGTCATCTTGTTAACCTCAGGGAGTCATTTCTGATCGGTCCGTATCATGTAATATTTCAAAATAATCAATAGCTGAGAAATCAGAACACAAACCACAACAAGTTAGCAATGTTATGTGCTCAAAAGCTAAAATGGTAGAGGGGGGGCGGGAAAAGAAAAAAAAACCTCACCATCCTGGAAATTTTCAGGGAAGAAAATTCTACGTTGACCCAACTGGAATCTACCAATGTGAAATCAGCACGACAAAACTGTGAAGCCAAAACACTGGAATTGTCATTCCCAATGCAGTGCCGAAGTATAGACTTTGATTCTAACATTCACTCAAAGCAGTTGTATTTTTTTTGGCAAAGTAACTGGAGGCCAAGATCTTAGTTTTAAATTTTTCACATTTCTATCTTTTGAATAACATCACCTAGCTTCTCACAAAGTTGATGGCACCTCAGCCCAAAACATGCTTCAATGTAACCTTCACTGCATCAGAAATGTCAGCAAATTCATCTATGCTTCCCTAATGTTGTTATTGCCCAACTCAAAAAGAACTATGAAGGTGATTAATGAGAAAGCCGAGGAGATATTCCCACGGTGCCCTGTGCATCAGTGAAATCTGCTGCATGTGTTCTCTTCATGCCACTGCCCCCAACTCTGCTCCCAGGGCAGAAATCACGCTCCCAATTGGTCGTCATTAAGGCCTTCTTCACAATTAACCTGTGCCTGGTTCGTGAGCAGGCTCAATTAATTGAGTTAAATTACAAAATCAACCTGAGAAGAAATGACAAATACTATAGATGTGTATACACACACACACAACATGAAGAGTGTGCATGTGAGCGAGAAAGCACACCAGAAATAAGGTATATCTATCAGAACCAGATTTAATCATAGTTGTCACACTTTCCAGAATTGCTGAAATCTTAATGTGGCAATAACCATCAATACTATCAAGTATAGCTGAGTACAAAAGCTTCATCGTGGGCACCTGGGTGGCTTAGTAGTTGCACGTCTGCCTTCGGCTCAGGTTGTGATCCCAGGGTCCCAGGATCGAGTCCCACATCGGGTTCCCGCAGGGAGCCTGCTTCTCCCTCTGCCTATGTCTCTGCCTCTGTGTGTCTCTCGTGAATAAATAAAATCTTAAAAAAAAAAAAAAGAAAAGAAAAGAAAAGCTTCATCCTAACAGATGAATCCTGAATTTCCAGACAGGGCTGATGTAAAAATCTGACACAGTGACCTCAATCTGAGAAATTTCAGACTTATTTCTCTTGAAGATTGCCCAAAACATGTGTTGCTTGATTACTAATCATTATGAGGAAATTATTAAATGTATGCTTACGGTTAGATAAAGAGATGTAAAATAATTATTCTTCAGAATATAATGATTAAAACCAATTATAAATATAGTATGACATTACATGAATGTATCCAATTTAATGAATTAGTGGACTTCTCATGACACAACACAGTATATAAACATCTCCGTTCCATCTCATCAGCAAAAATCATTTTACATCATTTTACAAATGCATCTCTTACTGCAATCTTTACAAATACTCAAGCCACAAAGGTTGACTATTATCATCCTATGCATATTTCTACTGATGTATAGATTTGACCTTAAAAATTACCTTTTTCACAAATAATCTCAAGCATACTCTTACTAATACACCAATGTTAAACGAATTCATTCCTGATAACAATAAAGTATCAGAGTCTGTTTAACTTGAGCTTTTAAAAAAATTTACATACACTGACATATAAATAAGAATTATATTTTGCCTAATTTTTTTTTAAGATTTTTATTTATTTATTCATGATAGTCACAGAGAGAGAGAGAGAGACAGAGACACAGGCAGAGGGAGAAGCAGGCTCCATGCACCGGGAGCCCGATGTGGGATTCGATCCCAGGTCTCCAGGATCGCGCTCTGGGCCAAAGGCAGGTGCCAAACCGCTGCGCCACCCAGGGATCCCCCTATTTTGCCTAATTAACAGTGACCAAGACCCTGTTGTTTTTACCTAATTTAAATGAGGAAGGAATATATGCACCCAAACAAGGACATGCACTGACAACGCGTATTGTCACTTTAGGGTAGTGTAAGTATCCTCTGGAGAAGATTCCACATAACTCGTATACTTAACTAGGTCTGAGATGCGCACAACAACAAATTACTCTCATATTATTGTAACTGCTATATCACAACCCAGACCTACAGATGGAATTTTGCAGAGGCCTAGAGTTTCAAAAGCTGGTCCATAGTTCTTTAAAAGAGATGGGTAACTGGGAGGCATATTTTGCTCATGCCTATCTCAGTATTTCTCATAAGGCTTAATAATTTTTTTTAATTTAAATCTAGCTGACACACGATGTTACATTAGTCTCAAATTTGCAACATAGTGAAACCACAAGTTTATAGACTATGCTATGTATGCTCACCAAAGTGTAGCTCCCATCTGTCACCATACGATGCTATTATAATATCCCTAGGCTGTGCCTTGCATTCCCATGAAATTATTCATTCCTTAACTGGAAACCTCTATTTCCCATGTTGCCTATCCTCTGATCCCCACCCCTCTGGCAACCATTAGTTTGTTCTCTGCTTATAGGTCTCATTCTGCTTTTTGTTTGTTTAGTCATTTGTTTTTTTTAGATTCCACATATGAGTGAAATCATATGGTATTTGTCATTCTCAGTCTGACTTATCTCACTTAGCATAAAAGCCTCCCTCTAGGTCCATACATGTTGCTGCAAGTGGCAAAGTCTTACCATTTTTATGGATGCCAAATATTCCTCCGTGTGTGTGCATGTGTATAAATCTACAAATTTATTAAAAAAGAGAAACACACTGTAATATACAAGTCCGAAAACATAAGTAGCTGGAAAGATCATTTGTCTCCATGATACTTGCTTTTTAAGCTACATGTACACTGTTTACTACACTCTATGTCCCTCTGCGTCCTTGAATTTCTAACATATTTAAGAACCGAAATCTCATTATAAATGCACCAAACAACAATGCAGATCTAGAATCTCCGAGTCACTGGTTCACAGGAACTTTTCTGCAGACATATGTGAAAATGTCATGTCTTCATGGAACTCACATTTAGAAAGAGATGTCAAATTAAATAAAAACCTATCGAGTGGAGTAATTAGGATTATGAAAATAAAGGATTCTCGGAATTGTAAAGGCCCGGGAGCACATTAAAATTCGAACCAAATATTGTTTATTTAAATGTTAAGCCTCTTTTCTTCCTCCAATACATAGACTTCCACACTTCCAGTGACTACAACAATTATTTCAAAGTCAGTTAACGACTTGCACTCTTAATTATGGTTCTGCTTTCTTTGGTGTGCTGAGAAGTATGGTATCAATTATAAGGCTAGTCTCTATATAGAGACTCCTAAATAATGGAAGGCATAGTAAAGTATAAGTTAAAATGGTGAACAAAAATCTCTAGCAAGTAATCTACGTGAATCACATACATCAGTTCGACATCTTTTCTTCCTTTCATCACTTTTAGACATTGCTAAATGAGTGCATTTTCACTTGCAATAGATTTAAACCATACAGAAGGGTTTTAACAAAGTTCAACTGAATCCTCCACCCCATCCATACCACTCCACCACCAAATCAGACCCCCAATCATCTCAAAGTACCCCCGGCTATTATTAGTATGGTATATCTAGTCCTTTATCTATGATTCACATACACACATCTACACATACAAATTCACATAGTTTATCATTCTTACAGAAATGATGTAAACATACTATAAGCATATTGTTCTAAGGCTTGATTTCTACAATATTTGATAATAACCTTTCTTTGTCAGTATACATAGGTCAACGTACTTTCCAACAACTATGTATTATTCCATTCTATGTCCGTTTCTTTAAGAGCAGTCACCTAGGTTAATGCTAATTTTTCACAAGCAATGCTGCAATGTATAAAACTACTCTCACATTTTGAGTGTTTTGTTTGTCTTTTGTTTTAAGATTTTATTTACTTATTCATGAGAAACACAGAAAGGCAGAGGGAGAGGCAGGGAGAGGAGCAGACTCCCTGTGGAGAGCCTGATGTGAGACTCGATCCCAGGACCCCGGGATCATGACCTGAGCCAAAGGCAGATGCTCAACCCCTGAGCCACCCAGGTGCCCCTATTTTGAGTGATTTTAATAACATACTTAGAACATAATGCATATATTAACTGTGAAAAACAAACTTCCTGCCAGAAAACATTTACCAATATATACTTCGACCAACAATGAACATTGCTTTTCTACATTGCTAAATCTATTCTAGTCCTTTAAGGTAAACAATCTCTATATCTAGATTGCAAATATCTAAAAAAAAAAAAAAAAAGCTGTAAATTTCTATTGTGGGACTAGGCCAAAGGCATGATAAGGTCTATCCTCCCACAAGCAGACCTTAAAGTCTTGTCTTTGTATTTTGCAAAATATTTTCTACCATTAGCTCTCCGATGGCAGCTAATCAATGGAAACATTTGTAGAATCAGTTTTTTCAACTCCCATTGTTTCAGAATAAACCATCTCACTGTAAAAAAAAAATTAGAATGTTTATATTTTGTAATTATTTGCTAAAGACCAAGGACTGGGAGTCTGAATGAATGTTTGGGTTGACAGAGGATCAAAATGGACAATATACAGCTTACTATTCTTTTCTTATTAATAAAAACAAGATGAGTAGTTAACAGAGTCTGCAGGGCATGTTATATTTGGAAAATCACTGACAGCACCATGTCACATGATTAAGGGAATGCTTTTTTTACACATTATTTCTACAAATGTCAGAAAATATCCTGCTCCCCTCCTCCCCCCGTTTTTAGACTAGAATTGACTAAAGGAAATGGTTTCTGACAACTGCTATAAATAATGCAAGGCATTATCAAACTAGCTAAGACACAACAGAACTCTGTGAACTCATGTAGCTCTACATACATTTTCTCATGTGGCCATTTCCCCCAAGGTTGGGACTCCCCATGTAGTCATTTCCGACCCTGGAGTAGAGTGCTCCCCTGAAGCACCATACCCAACCAATTAAAACAACCAGGGTATGTATTCTTGTAGGATTTTGCCAATAGACATATGTCCCATTAGAAAATAAAACATCCTGGAGTGCCTGAGTAGCTCAAGATGGTTAAGCATCTGCCTTCGGGCTCAGGTCATGATCCCAGGTTCCTGGGTTCAAGCCTCGCATCAGGCACCCTGCACAGTGGGGACCCTGCCACTCCCCCTGCTTGTGCTCACTCACTTGATCTCTCTCTCTCTTCTCTGTGTGTCTCAAATGAATAAATCAAATCTTGATTAAAAATTTTTTTTTTTTTAAAGAAAACATTCTCCCCTCACTTTGCCCTCCTCAAACTCATCCTCCACTATTAAATAACAGCTCACGGAATAAAGAAATACCAATATAAGATGCTACACTGGCAAAATGTGGGCATTTTCAATGTTATTTTTTTTCTTTTTTCACAATGTGATTTTTACCGTGTTGTCAAGTGTAAATAACGTCTTGCTTGTCACATGAGATCAAAGATTTTATTCTCAGGATTCAGTACTTTCCAAAAGAGTTTATGTACTGAACAAACTAATACAGCCACTGAGGTTTGGTTCCTTTGCTAAACAGAAAAAGCAAATCCCTTTCTTAATTTTAATTGCCCATAAGGTTCTGTGCATTCCAAAAGCATGTGGAAATCCAAAGAGCCGACTACACACTCCCTTCTAATGAGACAGTGATTAAAGTTCTACGTGTTTCCATCAGCATCATATGCACTTAAAAAGCAATGACCAGCTTTCCATGGCAAATCACAATGCAGTGATAGCTGCTAATAAACCGAAACAACTGCCAACAGTTTCTTAACAGCAACCCTTTGTGTTCTGGGATCTGATGCTCCAGAAGGAGGCTTGGACTCTCTGAATCAGTCACCTGGGGATGACTGTTAAAAATATACATTCCTGAGACCTACCGTCAACCAACTGAGGATAAAGACCAGGAATCTACATATTTTTAAAAGATTTATTTATTTGAGAGAGAGAACAATGAGCACAGGGGAGAGGAAGAAGCAGGCTCTCCACTGAGCAGGGAGCCCGATGGGCAACTGGGATCATGACCCCAGCTAAAGGTAGACGCTCAACCAACTGAGCCACCCAGGCACCCCAAGAATCTACACTTTAACTAAACTCCTCCAGGTTATTCTTAATCTCATTAAACCTTGACAATTACAATCAACTGAAGCTAAAGTACTACTTCCACCAAAGATGTTTACTATATACCTACCCAATAGTTTCCTAAAACTCAGAGTATCTGTCCTGAAAAGATGGGATTGTTTGAGATTTGGTAACAAGCTTTTTGGTTATATTCCATCAACTACTTTAGAAAGTTGACCCACCTGCAAAATATTATACAAAATTCCGTTATGTTCATTTTTCAAAATATTATTTTAAACATTATTTTATTATTTAAAATAATACTTAAATTTTATTTTTTAAATTTTTTAATTGGAGTTCAATTTGCCAACATATAGCATAATACCCAGTGCTCATCCCATCAAGTGCCCCCCTAATACTTAAATTTTAAATATTTTTTAAATTTTAAATGCCTAAGCTATTTAGGCATCCATACATGTTCCTTCACATCACTCTAAGATACTCCTCACCATATCCTACTACTCATCATGTCTCAAACCACTTGTATTTTAATCCTTTACAATAGTTACTCCAAGTTAGCATGCAAAAGCTACTTAGCTTATAAAAAATATATCTCCCTTGTATATCTGAAGGAATACATTGGATAAACTTAAAGAGCAATCATGTAGCAATCTTAAAACTTCATATAGTTCTATCATTTAAATGTCAAATAAGCCATCGTATAAACACACACACACACACACACACACTAAATTCTCTAAAGACAATGCTATTTGGATTCCTTATTTCTAATAGAATAATTTCTAATAGTACAGCTGTTCTGTAAAAAGATGAAAAAACAAGCACCTGTCAATCGCAGCAACATAAGATCAACTGTTAGTAGTAATGATAAATGTGAAATAAGGATTAATTTATGAATGCATGTGTAGACATAAGAATTAATAAGGATTAGTAAGAAATAAGGATTAATTATGAATGCATGTGTAGACATGCTTGTGTGTACATGCGTGTATCTCCCAAGAATAAGAAAAAAGCAAAAACTTTTATGAGGGAATTAGTCAAATCATGTTCTTTGTATATAACAACTAGCTCTTCATTTAGTTAAATCAATTAATTAACATAGTGTATTATTAGTTTCAGAGGAAGAGGTCAGTGATTCATCAGTTGTATGTAACACCCAGTGCTCTTCACACCACGTGCCCTCCTTAATGCCCGTCACCCCGTTACCCCGTCCCCCAGCCTCTCGCCTCCAGCGACCCTCAGTATGTTCTCTATGACGAAGAGTCTCTTATGGTTCGTCTCCCTCTCTGATTTCGTCTCATTTTTCCCTCCCTTCCCCTATGCTCCTCTGTGTTGTTGACTAAATTCCATGTTTAAGTGAAATCATGTTGTCTTTATGATTGACTTATTTCCTAGGTCTTCACTTAAATTGAGGTAAAAACTTTGTGTTAAAGTTAATAGAGGGAAAGAGAAATTACTTAATCTTCTTGCAGTAAGAGCCACTTTATTTGATAAAACTACAAGCTATGCTCCTTTATTAAGTAGTATAGCCTTAAAGAGACGAACTTTTGAGAAGTTGGCTTACGCCACATTTCTTTTTTATTTATATATAAAACCTGCAGGTGTTCATCTGAGTCTTTAATAGCAAGTTTCTACTGGAAGACCCAAGTAGAAAAATTAACTGCCCCCCCCAGAACTCATCCATTCTATGATAGTACAGTACAGCAAATAATATTTTATATTTTGGCAGATAATTTATTTTCATCTGATTCTTGCCATTTGATCCTCACAACTGAGAGATGGTTATATTATCTTGCCCATTTTTAAAAAGATTTTTTAAACTCATTTATTCATGAGACACACACACAGAGAGGCAGAAACATAGGCAAAGAGAGAAGCAGGCTCCCTGCAGGGAGCCCGATGCGGGACTCGATCCCAGGACCCCAGGATCATGCCCTAAGCGGAAGGCAGAGGCTCAACTGCTGAGCCACTCAGGCGTCCCTATCTTGCCCATTTGTGAACAAATAAATTGAGGCTAGTACAGTTTGACTCACCAAAGTCCCCCCTAAGCTAATTAATTGGAAGGATCAGGCCCCCAAATCAGGTTGCTATTGTCCTATGTCCACAGGGCAGGCACTAGACACTAATAATGTACACTTAGGGGTGTGAAAATTACACACGCGCCTATCAGCTTCTTCTTATGACCATTGATCAATTTTCATCTAGTAACTAATACATGACAGGGCTGTCAATGCTCAGTAACTGATTTAAAGATTGACTGTTGAGGAAGAGGTCTTTGAACTTATTTTTATTTGTCTGCCCTCTGAGCAAGAAGAGCCTACATTTTCTTCAGAGCTTTCATTACAGGCGCTTAAAATGTATTAGCAGAAACCTTCCCTGTAAGTAGAAGGACATGCTTCTCTAAAAGTATAAAACTGAGTATGTGCTAAGCAAGTCTGCATGTAGGAAGGCTGATCTGTATCAACCACTAAAACAGTGTTTGAAAAGCAGTGAAGGAGATAGAATAACTCTAAAACACTTCTAAGCCATGTAGAGTCAGACAGCTCTTTTGACAGCCGCTAAAACCATAGAAAAGTATACTAGAGAGAAAGCACTGAGGGTGTGAAGTGGCATAAATGGCTTTTTTTTCCCTTTTACATGTAACAGACCTGTTCTGTAGTTCTGTACTATATTAGTTTCTTTATGGCACCGAGAAATGGTAAATATTAAGTTGCTTTCTAACCTGAAGGCCCAAAGTCAAAACAATTAAAACATTGCTTATTTATACTTTTATTCATTTATTTATTTAGTTCTCTTTTTCTCCTTCTCTGCTATCCTGGAAAAAGAAATGTTTTCCTAAAAGAAATCCAAAGACACCCAACACATACAATAACCTGATTAAATGGGTAAATACAGTCGTGAAAAATAAACAGTACACAGATAAAATTATTATCTATGCCTTGATTGTGTAAAACCGTTCATTGATGACCCTTTATACCTAACCTAGACAGAGAAGGAATACGTGGATCCCGCTGTGGGAATCTTACTGCTTTAACGGGGAACATAAAGCAAACACACAAAATAACCGAACATTGAAAAAGGAAGTGAGAAGTACACAGTAGAGATAACAATAAAGCCTGGTGAGTTAAAGGGGAGATAGGTCAGGGGTGGTTTCCTGATAGATAAGATGGGGATATTGGGGGGCACAGAATGTGAGCCCTGGGGGACTGGCAGGAAAGAAGGCTGCCCTGGGAGACTGGAACAAATCAGTAAGCGCCTTGAAGGCCAGGCTGCAGAATTTGGCCCTCACTTCTTAATTAATTGGAATTCACCCATCCCAAGGCTTTTTTCCCCAAGGACAGAGCCAGAATATTTAACTAAATACCCTAAGGGCTAAGAATAAGCCTGTACCTGGGAGAGGAAGAGACCCTTGTCAATAAAGTCAGGAATTTTTTTTCTACTTCGGAAAGCTTCTGCTTTGGTTGCCAGAAAGCTCAGAGAGAAATTGAGGGCTCGATCTCATCTCAAGGCCTTGTTTCAACTCTTTTCCCCCTAATTGATCTGTTATGTCTCTTTTTCCACTGTCCTATTTCACGTGCACTTCACTGGTGTAAGCCGACTCCCATCGGTTTTGACGGAGCATACGTCAGACCTACCCAGGAGCAAAGTAACGTCTGGTCCCAGCACCAGGTAAGGTGGGAGATGCACCACTTAAAAGTTTCAGAAGAGGAAAGAGAGGTTAGAATTCACCTTCAAGGAAAGCGCAGTCCTCTCAACATAGGAAAGGTGGTCACACTGGATTAGGATACCTGGTCCCCGCAGCTGACAATTGCCCTAAAATCTACAACTGCTGGGTTCAGCGGCCTACTTTTTTTTTTTTTTTTGGCCTGGCTGTCCAGTTTGACCTTCCATGTGAATCAGTGTTCCTACCAGATGCCAAAATGACCTTCTAAAACTTACCAGGCTTCCAAGGCTACAGATATTTTCAGCTGTATCAGCCCTGGCTGTCACAGCATTCTGCATGATATTGAGTGGCAAAACCGGAGCCTCCTGTACCAGCCTGACCTTTTAAACTCACAATATTGTGCTGCCACTCAAAATTGAGTTTTCTCTCTCTGCGTTACTTTGCGATGCCCTTTCTCTTGCATAATCGTGAAGGGGTACTCTGAGCATTCAGTGGTTCTTTCCTTTACATGAGAATAAACTGCTTCCCTTTTATACACAGTAAACCTACCGTTGATTTAAAATAAATATTTATTGACATCCGTGAATAATATTTTTTAACGACTGAAAGGAGTATTTAAATTTTGTGGCAGTAAGAGCTATAATAATATGTCACTACTTCTGCAAGGGCCAACGTGAAATTGGAGAGATGTCTAAATTTTATAATTGCACCTTTATAATTACATCTGCTTATGTCGACCGTTATGTATTCAATGCCTAGCACAGTGCCCAGAATATAAAAGAACCCGAATTAATATTTAAGTGAATGTTGCAGAATCTGCATATTTAATTATATTTCATTTATCATAGAACTCTTGGACTGAAATGTAGGTGCTTAATTTTCTTGCCAAAAAAATTAGTATATTAGCATGGAACATTCCTCTTAAAAAATATGCCCAAGAATTCTTGGACCACAGAGGGAAAATATTTTCTGAATCCATGACCATCAGGTCATTTATAAACAGAAAAGTATTGCTGGTATGAATTGGTTAGAGTTGAACTCCAGGGGAAGAAAAGAGCTATGGAGAGCAATTCATTAAGATACAGAAGATTCTTTTTTTTTTTTTTTTAAGATACAGAAGATTCTTAATAACAGTCTCTATCAACTGTTGGATCCCAAGCCTTAAGAACTACTGGAGTGATAGTGTATTCAAACTGACATACGTCTACCAGAGGATCTGTCATTTTATTTCCACACAGGGTCTATATTTTCACAAGTTCTACTTGTCATCAGTACAGAGAACCGCAAAATAATATTAAGTATTTCAGAGCAAATTCCTAAACTAACATTAGTTGGCGAATGAACCGCTTAGCGTCACGGTCATCCTATTCTATTTTAAACTATAACCTACGTACTACTTCATAATCCTTTATGGACTACACCGGGACGGATGGATCAATCCACATATAGGCACACAGGACACACACCTGCACATGCTCTAACTACCCTGCTAGGGATTTGAGGGAAAGTGAGAAAGTTTAATCAGAAATCTCCGCATGGATGTAAATTCTCAATGACATTTTTTTATTATTTTAATGTTGGCAGCAGATTTCTATATTTTGGTTATGAGAGAAATGAATTGAATTCTCTAATGCCTCCAATAATGCAGCTGAATAAATTAGAAGAACATTTGCAATACTCTTTGTGGGCTCCAGACGCTTCTGAAAATGTGCCACTGTGAAGCCATCCAACTGAGCAATTGGCAGAGTGCTAGGTCATTCAGAAGTGACATCAGAAACTTCACAGGTGGTAATGATTTTGAGTCTAAAAGTAGATTTTGCTGATCTCGGTGAGTGCTGGGGCAGCGGGTATCAGGTGTGAGTAGAACCACTACTATGCAGACCACACAGGCATATTTGACCATTTGAAAGCTCTTCCTTCCAAGCCAGTGAAACTTCAAAGCCCACTTCATCGTCTCTCCTGGTTTGGGACCACAATGCTTCAAAACCCATCCTTCACATCGTCCCTTCTTCATTTGGATTCATTGAACTTGGATTAGGTCTTGAACCTAAGCTGCTGTCAGTACTGGTGTCCTTAACCCGTACCCCACTGATGGAAAAGAACAAGCAGACAAACAGCAAGAGGGGGCAGGTTAGGATCCCAGCACTCCCGGTAGGGTGCTACAGGACCCCGGGGGCAAATTACCTGACCTTCACCTAGCCACGCCTCCTCTCCTCACCTGTGAACTGGAGAGGGCCGGCGACACATAAATCTCGAAGCCCTGTCCAAGAACTACACACGGTCACCTATGTAAAGAGGATACGTGCCTACCAAAAAAGTCACTAGTTTTACCATTATTACGATTGCTAACCATCTGGTTCTTTGGTTGTCTTCACTATTTCACTAAAAATGGACCTTCTTCTTTAGGCTACCGGCTTCAGAAAGATAGAAGCTACATTTTTTTTTTTTTTCAGAAGCTACATCCTTAATTTCGCTTGAAAATTTCACGCCACAACCTTATCGGGACGTTTTTATGCAGTGGGCATGAAGTAAGTGTTCACGATTAAAAGTGAATAGTGGTAAGCGATCAAAAATAATAATAATTCTGAGTCCTCTCATTGATCCCGCAGCTTAAGTCCTGGAAACGAGGGGCGAACACTTCACAGCTGAACGGGGTCTTACCGAATACTCACGGTTGTGCATCTACCATCCGAAAGTTTGGAAGCGGGCCCACAAAATACAGCTTTATTTCCTGCACACCCAGAAAAAGCTGGAGGAAAACAAAGAGCATCGTGCGCATATCGAAAACCCTTTGTCGTTAAAGTCCAACCCAACACACCTCTCTCTTACAGGTCTTCCTTTTCTGTTAACATTTTAAAAGTTGCAGGCCTCGAAACTCAGCTGTCAACACGGAGTGATTTAATCTCCTCATCAAGGGGTCAGCATGAAGCAGCTCTGGGTGAATTATATACGCCCTCACTTTTCTCCCAAAGTGCCAACATCAGGAGAAAAAAAAAAAAAGTGATCTTTTCTGTCTAGTTCTAGGATGACACTACACTTGGGTCATGCTTGCTTTATCAGGTACTGAAACCGAAAAATAAATGGTTTAAATATTAAGCCGTATCATCAGATTCAATTATGGGCTGATTTTTGTCTTCTCTCCAATATGCAGAGCACGCAAAGAGTTAATGCGGCTACTGGATGGTTTTAGGCAAATTCCACACTCTGCCCACAAGCAGCCTATTCTTGGCTCCCGAGCCTACTTTATTTTGCCCGAACATTACTTGTGAATAGTTCTATCACTACGCTGGAAACCACTTGGAGAGCAGGGCGTATATCTTACTCACCTCTTAATCCTCTGATGGGATAAAGCAGGAGAGGTGGCACATGGACGCTGCAGCCGGTCAGTATTTGCTAAATAAGAGGGTTTTCCTTGGGGGCCAACAGCAATGGCATATGTTTCTTCCATTCTCCTTCTCTAGACATTATATAATTTTATTTGGTAGGTGTTCTAAATAGCTCGGCGGAGAGAGGAATGTGTTAGCAAAGTGACATGCTCCCGACAGAACACATCTTCGGTGAAAAGTCTATCTCTTAAAATCATCAGCTATGCCACGTAGTGGCTGAGGACACAGACCGGTGCGTGAATAGGCTAGAACATGAGAGCATGAAATAACCGCAGGAGGAAGAAAAAGGAATGCAGCATGCCCCCTGGGGTTACCCCCATCATTTCTTGGTGAAAATTTTATGGCATCACATGATTGGTGTGAAAGCACATTATCTTCTGGAACTTTTGCAAAGCTTCCTCTGAGGGCCTCCCAAACGCAATGTTGTAACAGGCCACACTACTGCAAGCCCTTACCCCGTCCGCCGGACACAGGAGGCCTAGTGTGTTTTGTTCGGTTTCTAAACTGAAGAAATAAAGATTATAAGCATTTATCAAACTATGTGCCAACATGAGAGCAAAAGAAGCAAATTTTACATTTGCCAGCCTTTTCTCAAGTTAAAGTCACACCTTCCTGACTTGGGTCAAGCGTGGTACGGGGGAAGTTTTAAAATCGCTGCACCCTAACTAGGCCACACCCATTCCCAGCAGAATCTTTATGATTCTGGGGTAGCAAAGAAGGCCGTTTTCAAGAAAAGCCTGGGCTTCCGTTCAGGTTGCCCGCCCACCAGCTGTGTGACTTGAGGCAAGCACATGAACTTCTCTGAGTCTCTGAGTGCTCACAGCCACCCGGAGAAAGGTGGCTCCTGTTTAACAAACACCACTGCAAGGTGGTTCTTTAATAAAACAATGCAAGCCGGCAATGTCTCATGGAGGAGACACTCCAACATGGTAGCTGGTGCCTCCTTGTCCCTTGTCCATGCGGTTTCCCTCCACGTTCTGAACAGAATGGCCAATTCCCCCTCTCTGCAGCCAGCAGACCTGGACTCTTGGGTTCCGCAAACACTTGCCTTCTTTGGGTTCCCTTCTTTCTTCGAATTTCCTCTTTTGGTGTTCAGTTGCAGGACCCTGGGGTGGCTCAGTCCATGAAGCCTCCAACTCTCCAGCTCAGCTCAGGTCATGATCTCAGAGTCGTGAGATGGGGCCCAGAGCCCCCGTTGGGAGGGCCGCCCGCTTAAGATTCTCTGTCTCCCTCCTGCTGGGCCCTCCCACCACCTCCCGAGCCTGTGCACATGCATGTGCTCTCTCGCTCACTCTCTCAAAAAGAAAAAAAAAAAAAACAACCCTCAATTGTACTGTTACACATGCCTTTCCCCCCAGCCCAGTTACATGCCAACCAAGAGAAACTACCTGATTCTCCTTTGGATCCTCCCCTCCTGACCGACTATGACCCCTGAACTCTACTAGATGCTCCAAACGCGTTTGTGGATTGGCCATTCAGCAGAACACAAAGGATGATTTGCTTTCCCTATGTTGCCTCATTGTTAACATAGTAAAATACCTTTTTAAGTGAGAAGAACCTCAGCATTTAGCAAACTGTAATCCGCTGCTGAGAAACAGACACAGTCATTTCTTCCTATATTAATTGCTCCCACAACGACGCTCGCTTTTAAAAGCCAGTCCCCAAAAATATATTTCTCTGAGTTACCTCCTAGATGCAATTCTCAGTAAATGTGGTCCCCCGGAGAGCATTATGCAGAATTCTGTTGGAAGGATATACTTTTTCAATAATATCAATTGCTCTGGACATTTCGAATTACTTTTTTGGAAAGGTCATGCAATACCTCAGAGAGACTCTGCACCTGAGTCAAAGATTTGCTTTGTGTTCGCTGTCATTCACTTTTGCTATGCTCCCCAAATCTCTTAAGAGTCTTCTGGATGTGGTACTTAAAACCAAATACCTTACCCGAATGCCACTAAGTTGACAATGCAGCTTTCCCTGAAATGTCTGAGCAAATTCAAATAATACGGCTCTAAACAATTTGGAGTAAATTTGTGTGGTTAAAATTAAGCCCAATGAATAGAGAAAGCAAAGAAGGATTTCTAATTTTAACACTGTTTAATCTTAGTTACTTAAGAAATGAACATCTTCTGAACATCACCTTCACGACACAACAGAAGAGATTTTCACCATATCTTTATAGCACAGGGCAAAAATCTAATATGATTTTTAAAAAACCCTAAAAATGGAAAAAAGATGTGCACTAAGTGTGGCTCTGACATAATACTAATGTAAATGAAAGGTGAAATAAAGCCCTGTTAACATTATTTTCTCGAGCTCTACATAAACATGCTGTAAAGACAGAGACGGGTCAATTTTTATTATTTTTCATGGACACAGACCATTGAAATACACAATAAGTGGTAAATATTTATAAATAGAGTCATTGTCTCCAAAACTGTCTTGATTTCCTGGGAATTTTTTTTTTTTTAATGCATGTTAAACACAACACAATCTGCCACTGCTGTGACATTTTCTGCTTAAACCGTGTTAAGCCGTTTACTTGTAAAAAAGCACGTGAGGACCTTCAGCAAAAAGGCCCAGGGGTATCCCTGCCAAGCTTCCTATTCTCTTCGAAGGAGAACTATCCTCACAACCCCAGGAAACTGGTAACTCAGTAGAACTGCGTATCTAGCCCCGTGCATACATCATTCTGTTTACGAGAGTGTCTGATTGTTAAGGAGTCTTATTTCCAGGAAAAAAGGGTATCACAGTTATACTGATACCTTCCCTAAAATAGCAAGGTCTGAGAAGCCTAAATGTCAGTCACAACACACTGCAAACTTGTTTTATCGTGTATCTGGGTGTCACCTGGTTTATCGCACAAGATAGGTGACACCGGTGTTCCTTTAATAGGGGACGAGAACGGCCTGGCCCACGCTGAAACATCCCCTAGCCGGTAATGAAAGACCCCTAGAGAAGAAATTAGGCTTACTTTACAACTGCCAATTTGAGATGAAGAATTTGGCGACCTGCTGCGGTTCATCGGACCCTGTGCTTGACTTAAAAGAGCTGCACACAGAAAGGAAATGTTTCAAGAATTCAGCATGCGCCTCCCACTTGGTTGAGCTCTAGTAGTTCCTGATGAGACACAGTGTGTATTTTCTCTGACTGATAGTTTAAAATATAGTTCTTTATCCTGAGAGAGCACACGAGTAGCAATGTAGGGAACAGAATTAACAAGAAAGATGAAAATGCTTACAGAAGAACTTTTTGATGAAAAGTTAAAAAAAAAAAATTCTTCCTACATGCTAAGAATCGTTTTTAAGAGCTCCCATTGCCTTTCCCGTCCGTCCACATCTAGTCACCTGCTACGTCCTATGGACCCTGCACTGGCACTTTTCCCCCCATGTACGTCCTCCTTTGCATTCCCTGGCATTTCCCTCATTTAATCCCTCATCTCTCTCCTACAATAGCTCTTTACGTGCCCTATCCTCCCTCTGTAAATTGTCACCAAAACCCGTGCCTGTAGGGTTGGGAGCCTAACCAAACACCTCCTGTTGCCCACTGCGTATCCTAGGATATGCTAGCATAGACCATCTGCTCCTCGATGCCCCCCAAAGTGCCCCCCATCTCCTCTCCCACCTGGCTCCTCCCTTCCTCCTACCTTACCTGCTGCCCACCTCCCCCATGCCTTTCCCCTCTATCCTCTTACTTTCTAAATGCTGTCAAAGCGTGACTCTGCTAGAAAATGACACATATTTATGGTCTCCATCTCCCATATGCACCTGATGCAAGTATTTTCTTTTTAATCTTTTATTATTTTGCGTATAAGCATGGGCTCTAGAACTGGACTACCCTGGTTCAACTCCTTGTTGTGCCACTTATTACTTACGTAATTTTGGACAGTTGACTGGTCGGTGCCTCAATTTCCCCATCTGTGAAGCTGAGCAATTAACCATATGCACCACACAGGGTTCTTCTGAGAAACCCATGAATTAAGTCCTAAACCTTACCCTGGCCTACAGAAAGCAGTCTAAAGTGTTAGTAATTAGGCAGCCCGGGTGGCTCAGCAGTTTAGCGCCACCTTCAGCCCAGGGCCTGACCCTGGAGTCCTGGGATTGAGTCCCACGTCAGGCTCCCTGCAGGGAACCTGCTTCTCCCTCTGCCTGTGTCTCTGTCTCTGTCTCTGTCTCTCTCTGTCGCTCATGAATAAATAAATAAAATCTTAAAAAGATTAGTTTTTATTATTAGTTTTATGATGTTAGTAATCATCATAGTTCTTATCCTCCTTACTGTTCCTTATATATCACTGAAGTCATACAAAAAAAAAAAAAAAGGTGAAAAACATGGACATTTGAATAAAGGCCCACAACGAGCCTCATAATTCTGCAAATGACAAGGAGAGTTTTTTAGTCATGCTACTTAATCTTGAGGATAAAGGTCATGAGGCCTATTTTACAGTTGTAAAAGAAAAAAAGATTAGGTGAGATATTTTATAAAGGAATATATAGCAAGTAGAACTTTTATTATTTTTTTAAGATTTATTTATTTGAGTTAGAATAAGAGCAAGAGGAGCAGAGGAAGAGGAGGAGAGAATCTCAAGCAGACTCCACGTGGAGGGCAGAGCCCCACACGGGGCTCGATCCCAAGATCCTGAGATCATGACCTGAGCCGGAAACCACGAGTCAGATGCTTAACCAACTGTGCCACCCAGGCGCCCCCTTGAACTTCCATTACTACTAAGTATGTATGTATATGTTTACCATTTCACAGAGAACTCAGGGATTGGAAAGAGTAAATGGCTGTCCCCAGGCCACATACCCAGTCGGATCTGGTAAGATGAAAGCACGTCTACACCCTGTGAGGCTTGTCTGTGCTAACCTCCCAACAAAGTCTTTCCTTTCAAGACACAGACAAAAGTGCAATAAATATACTACACACACAGTAAGTTTAACATGGCAATAATAAAATTGTTATCACCTCTCCCATTTGCAAAGCCTTCCACTTTTCAAAAACTACCCACCCCCACCCCCACCCCACGAGGTCTGTTTTTGTTGTTCTACTTGCACTGCAACAAACCTTGGGCTTTCCAAACAAACCTAGGGGCTGTTTAGAGGAAGGGATGCATCTTTTCATAATAAGGTTTCTTTGAAATCAAAACTTAGTAAATAGAAACATCAATGATAGGGCCTTTGGCTTGGGAATACTGAATTGCAAGTCCAGCCAATGACTCAGAGCTTTTCCCACCAACTCCCTCCCCCCCCCCCCGCCCCCAAACACACACACACTCCCACAGCTGGCCCTCTGCCTTCCTTTCTTTCTATCTGTCACCCAACTTGACTACCACCACCCTGACCCGGACTATCTTTCTGCTAGGATAAGAGCTATCCATCCACATGGAGTGGTATAAGGTCATCTTGAAGGTAACTCTTTTCTTGCAATCAGAGAAGATAGACACAAATAAAATGTGAATGTGTCATCACTATGATCCCCAAAAGTGCTGGTAAACCCACTGCTAGATTTGTAGCAACAATGGCTTGTTTCCCATTATTTATACATTAAGACTGTTCCCTATATGATTACAAATTGTGGATACAATGAGCCCTGAATGGTCTGTAAATTCTAATACTAAATCAGGTTCCGAGAACGTCTTTAATGATGTTCTAAATATGAATACGAACTGTGCAATGCCTTATTTTGGCATCCCTGCTATTTAACATGCTTATGATGTGTTTTGACTATTAAACTGTAAAGTCTCACTGTTTATATTTCCTCACACTCCCACTGCATATATTATTGTTACCATACTTTTTTGGCATTTTCTGGAAGCATTTACTCAGTCACAGTCACTATAGACAGATGTCAGTAGGCTAGACACTTAAACACAGAAGGTATAGACGACGTTACGTCTTCCACCAACGAGGTACTTAAAGAATTTATTATTTTTGAAAACCCACAAAACTGTATTCTCAACTGGGACACTTCCACCGGTGTCTATACCTTCTGTCTTTATTTCTCCACTTTCCTTGTATTCATTGTCATGTTAACTGGGCTACTCTGGCTGTTTCTCATTAAAAATCTCCTGGCTAATACCTATTTCTCTCATCGCTGTTCATTATGTAGGATACATTTCTTTTCCCAAAGTGAAATCACTGCTTTTTAAATGTATTTTAGCATTATGTCCACTTCTTAACTTCAATATCTAGATTTTTAGCGAACGACCTCATTGTAATTGTCAGCTTACTTTCAATCCAGCCTTTGGCAAATTCTCCACATCTGCCGTTCAACCTCATTACCCACTCCCGTCTTCTAACACATCTGTAACTACCTGGTGACTTCAAAAGGTGGTATTTTATGGTATTCAACAGGAAAATTAATGCAAAAGCTATGGATAGTCTAGTACAGCACATTTGGAAATTTATATATTGAAATAGAACACATACAAAAATCCTGTGTCTGGATGTTAAATATAAATGTATGAAAAATAAGGAAATATCACTGAAGAGATCGAATTAATGCTGGCTTAACAAAATACTTTTTTGCATGGTTGAAAAATGAAGAATAGCTTGTTTCCCATTATTTGTGCATTAAGACTGTTTCCTTTATTACAGTACTGGCTGGAGCTACATTAAGACTTATCTTTCCTCAAAAAAAAAAAAAAAAAAAAAAAAAGACTTATCTTTCCTCATCTGAACTTTCAAACCATGTTACCAAGCCACTGTTTATGAGACATCACTTTCTACTTTATGGTTATTTTAAAGCTCTTACTTCCTCTATCAGACTGCTTTTCTTTGAGGATAAGGTATCTATTGATTACTTTTGGTAGATCTCACTGAGCCTCGCTTGCTACTTTTGCTCCAATATGTATTCACTTATAAATCAACATTACAAAATAAAATATCTCAGATCAGCAATGTGATGTTTATTTCATACGATTAAACTTGTTCCCATGATCCCCGGATCTTGTTAGCTCTTTAAAACAAGTTCATTCTTTTTTTTTTTTTTTTTAAACAAGTTCATTCTTAAGTTAATAGCTCCCAAACGGTTTTAAAAATGAAAAATGTAAAGAAAACCCAGTGTTAAACATAAGTCTCTTTTAAAAATCCTTTGCAGGTAGAAGTATCAGCTTAAGAGGGACTGGAATGGAGTTGATATTTGCACAGACATTAGCCTCTAGATTACATGACACTTAGCACAATTATTTTCAACAATTTGATGTTATTCAACATCCAGATTATTTGAATAAATTAGCATTGTCTTGGGAGCATCCAGCCTTCACAACAAACACTCACATAAAAATTGTGTCCCCATTTCATGAGAGTATTATCTTATCAAGTCTTAATTCACCTCTTTGGGTATATAAAAAAATATAACTCTCGATTTCTGAAAACAATGTCCAAAGAGATGACAGTTTTTCCTCTGGAGCATATCCACTACTGGAAGCATAACAGTTATTTCAGAAACATCTTCACCTTTTTACAAGAGTTGATCTCAGTGCAAAGGGAATTCTTCACCCTATCCAGTATGGCTACATTTCATCCCGAGATTAATACATCCTGAACTGTTTTAACACTGGGTAATCACAGAAACCTGAGTAAGATCTCAAAAACAAGGGGGAAAGTGCCAAAGACATACGTCTAATACTGTAACATAAATGCTTTAAAGATTCCTCATTTTTATGGATGTCAGACACGTGTGTTAAGATGCCTCTCGAAAAATGTGAATAATTATCTGTAAGAGATGCACTTACAGAGTCATTAAAAACTAATAATAATATGTAAAAAAAAAAAGAAAAACCTTCAACCATGTATTTGCTAAGTGTTTTCTCAAGGATATAGCTGTAGTGTTTACATAAATACATATTTTCATAATATGAAAAACACTAAATAAAAATCAATACCCCTATCTCATCTAAAAATATAAACTATGTCTAGAGACACTTAATGCCATATGTCAATAGTTCTTGAATTCTCTGCTTTGCAATCAATAATCCTCCAACCATTAGTGAATATGCTCCATGACTCATCAGAAATGATACACAAAGTTAATGGGGATCAGTGCTCCCCTCACACTCCACACATGCGTTGACACTAATGGCAGTTATGCCTCATAGAGTGGGAGACAGGCTCAGACGGCAGAAGGCAACTCTTGCGAGGTTCTCTATACAATCTGCCCCCCCCCCCCAAAAAAAAGAACTCACTATACCCACCCTGTCCTATATCTCTGGCAACCTCCAAGGAAATAAAAGTAAGCATGCTTTATAAGGGTAGAAAAGAACTGCCTTTTTTTTTTTTTTCCAGCTTCACACTCACTGTGTAAGGCAAAATGTACTTCAGTTATGAAAATATCTGAGGGGAATGTTTCCAGGACCTATGCCATTGTGCTTTGTTTGCTAGTCAGATGCTTTCTCAAGAATGTGTTCAAATTATAAAGACAATATCTCCGTGTATAGAAATCTTTCAAAGCCCCTATTACCACAGAATCCTATTTTTACCTTCTGTGACATTCAAAACAAGGCCTTATACCCTGCGAGTGCAAATCTGGTCCGTGTAAATTTATTAATCTTCGATTAACGTGGGGTCGGGAGCTTGTTTGGATTTACTTGTTTTTTGTTTTCTAAGGAAGGAAAGTCATAGGAAAGGAAAATACATATTAAGCATTTGAGGATAATTGCTATTTACTGAGAACTACATTTTAAAATAAGTTTTAGTGACTCGTTTATGTTTGGTAACTTCAGGACAATGATAACTATAGTGTCTCTAAAATGTTCCTAAGTAGCAATCATACTCTATTCTGGCCTTTGAGAGGTGTTAAGACTCATCCCCTAATTATAAGCCTTCAACTACCTCACCATTAAATCTCTAAACTAAATAGTAGTTTTGAGGAAATAAAAATAGATGTTAGGTAGTGTGTTTTCTCAAATTTTGGTTACAATGGATAAGAAAGACAAGGTATGCCTACGTACAATAAACTTCTTTAGCTTGTAAAAATAAAAGTCGATTTTATTATATTTTAGCCAGCAAACTCTTTCTGGCTTTCTCTCAGAATGCTGCTTCCCTGCTTTATTCTAGAACAGCACTATCCAATGGAAATGTAACACAAGCCACGTTTGTTATTTTAGGTGTTCTAGGAGTCATATTTGTACAGGGTAAAAATAAGCGTGGGGAAATTAATCCAACAGTATATTCTACTGAAACCAATATATCCAGAATATTATCACTGCAACATATAATCCACAGAAAAGCTATTAATCTGGTATTTTTTACATGCTTCCCTTCATACCAAGTTTTCCAAATCCAGAATGTCTTTTACACTTAGAGCCCATCTCAATCCCAACTAGCCACCTTTCAAATGCTCAGCAGCCCCGTGTGGCTAGTAGCCACAGCCCTGGATGGCACATTCTAGATTTCCAAGGAAGCTTCTTAGCCTAGAAGGCCACCACTTCAAAATCTTCCTATGTAACATCCTCTATAACCAGGGCTGCTGCTAGGATCTCCTATCAAGCCAAACATTTAAGTGAATACATTTCACTTCCTATCCTCCACCCCTCTGACCCTCCTACCTACTGCTCACCCTAATGACTTTTCCTTAAAGGGTATAGGAAATCTCATCGACCAGATAGTCCCTTCAGCTTCTCCTAAGCAAGATCTGGGATGTTCTCTAACCTGAGCATCCTTTATCATCAAGCAGAAAAGCAGAAGGTACAGCACAAAAATTCTCTCCCAGCCTCCATAAATAGATCTATCAAACACAGGCCTAAAGACCCCCGACGGTGATAAATGCAAGGGCAGTTTTTTTTGTTGTTGTTCCCTATGATGAACATAGGATATTGTATACAATAAAGTAACATACCCTTATTCAATGAGAAATATGATTTTACTCTCCCCCCCCTCCCCCAGGAGAAACTTTGGGATATTTGTTTCTTGATCTGGAACAGGACTCCATGTTTCATTTCATAGGAATTCTGTGCCCAGAGGAAGGAACAGAATGTTGGAAACAAAATTTAATGAGTTCAACTTGGAGTCTAAGTTTGCCTCAAATGTGGAAATGTAAACACAAGCAATAATATTTTAAACCATAAAACACTCGGGATTGATCCTCCACCGGCAGGGCTGCACAGAGTACCACACTCGATGTGCATCGACACACAAATTCGTTCTTAGTTACATGGGAAGAAAAATTAAACCAGGCACATGTGAGCTTCCCTGAGTCTCCCAGTAATAATAAAGCCTGATTATTATGTCTTAAGTGACACTGTAATTATAGACGGATGGATGAACAGGTTTTCTGCTGCTGACCCAACCTGTTCCCTAAAACACAAAAGGCAACTTTTGTAGTCCTCACTGAGGAGACTCCCCCCACCCCATTAAACAAATAAAACTAAGAACCATGTATACATTTTGAAAGATGGCCTACCAACACAGTAATCCAAAAAAAAAAAAAAAAAGAATTCACCCTCCCACCCCCATGCAAAGGAAAATCAGAACCCTGCAGGGTTTTCCCAAAAACAAAACAGTTTGGAGCTAGCTGTGGTTGTCACCAACTTTAAAGAAAGCAAAGATACAAGCGACAACAACGTGGCTTCTCGGGCTGCAAAAATAACTTGATTCAGAGCCCCCTGGCTCTAGGTCTACTTCTCTAGGTTGGAAGTTAAACGTTCCTAAGATGAAATCTCACGCAGTCGCTGAACTTTCATTTTCACCTGCCTGGGTGATACTAGCTCATCTCAACAGCAAGGCAAGGGGGGAAACACCTAACCGCTCTCGGGGGACCCACACAGGTCCCAGGGAGTGGGTCCCTCGCGCGGTTAGAGACGCGTTACGCCCTGAATCCCCTCGGTGTAGGGACAGACACCGCGTTCAGACCCAGGAGGGAGGAACACCGTGTGCGCGCTGGTGTTGGATTTCAAAGCGCCTTGCACAGGGCCTGCAAATCCAAAGGCATTAATTAGCAGGACTTCTCTGTCTCGGTGCATTAATTTGTTTAAGAAATTCCTCCGAGTGCGGCCCACTTTACCATCCCTTTGCTTAGGAGGGCCTGTGCCCGCGGGCACACCGAGGAAAGCCAGGGGTGGGGGGTGCGGGGTGCAGGGTGGAGGGTGGAGGGTGGAGGGGGGGTGCAGTAACCTTTCTGGCAGCTTCTTAACTCCGGCTTAATCCTAGGGAAGCACACTCCACGGAAACACACCGCCAAATCCCCGCAGCCGTAGGTGCCCCCCTGGGCGGGGGTGGGTGCGCAGGGTGGAGGCGGGGAGGGGGGCACCTAAGAACACTTCTACTGCGCTTGCAACACCCCTGGGGCTGGGAAGCGCTGCGCGAGGGGCAAGCGTGAGCTCCGCCGTCTACCTGCTCGTGTTACAGGCTCCGGCATCAAAGTATTCTCACATGACACATTACTACCAATAACAGATTCCGGCTCCGTTTAAAAAAAAAAAAAAAAAGTGCGGGGGTGGGGGGTGGGGGGCTACATATTTGTCCCGCTTTTGTCTAAAAGAGCAGAACCCGAGCCCTAACTACTTGTGGTTCTTTTGAACCATCCGGTGAAAGCGATTCGATCCAGCGGCTGCGGCTCCACCCCGAGAGCGTCTATACTTACTTTTCTTACAGTTTTTGAGTGACGCACTACCAAACGATGGGAAAAAAAAAAAAAAGAAAAAGAAAGAAAGAAAAGAAAAAAAAGAGAGAGAGAGAGAGAGAGAGGAGCCCTCTCCTGCAGGGCGTCTTCCGCCCTGTAAACTTGGCAAAAGGCAAACTGGACTGAAATACAGCCCTCTCCATATAAGGCAGCCCAGCTAAACATGTCATGCGTAATTTATGGGTAGCAGGCAGAGAATTAACCTTTGCGTGCACATATTTGGCCCAGATGAGAACCGGGCCCGATGGCAGCCCCCGGGGACCGGGATGCGGGGTCTGCCGGGGCACACCGGGGCTCGCGACTCAGGGACTCGCATCCTCCCCTGGCGAAGGTCATTAAGTTGTGAGTACACTTCCACGCACCTGTTTCTTCCATCCCCCCCACACGCCCCCCCCCCGCCCCCGTCCCCACCCCCCCCCCCCCCGCCGCCCATCTCTCTTTCTTTCTTTTCTTTCTGCCTCTGCTGCCAAACTGGAAGCTGCCTGCGCGCTGACAGCGGCCGCGGAGCCCGGGGAAGGGCGGCCCCGGCCCGGCTGCAGCTGCCCCCGCCCGCCCCGAGTTAGGGACCCAGAGTTAGGGACCCGCCGCCGCCGCCGCCGCCGCCGCCGCCAGCTGCCCCCCCCCCCCGGGGAGGGGGAGGGGGAGGGGGACTCCGAGCCCCCCCTCCCCCCACCTCCTCCTCCGGCCCCCGAAAGACTCCAAACAATGCCGAGCCGCGCGGCAGCGCCGAGGAAACTGTGCAAAACGGCAAACTTACCTCTCACATTTTTTTTTTTTTTTTTCAGAGGCAGCCCGACTGCCGAGCGGGTGCCCAAGGCATTGTGGGAGTCCTGATTCCGAGAGGCCCGCGGCTTAAAATTGAACTTGTCGGCCCCCAGGTCACGGGAGCATGGTGAGCGCCCCGACTCATTCAGCTGCAGTGGAAAGGCTGTTGCATGTCGCCCGCAGCCTCTTATCGCCGGGCCCGGCTTCCGCCGCCGCTGCTGCGCGGCCCCTCCCCCGCCCCGCCGGCCCAGCCCCACCAGGAAGCCCGGGGCGGACCGCAGGCTCCCGGACGCACGCGGCGGCGGCGGCGGCGGCGGCGGCGGCGGAAAAAAAAAAAAAAAAGAAGAGAAAAGAAAAAAAAGCCCGCCGCTCCTCCAGCAGCCGCCGCCCTCCCGGCCCCCGGCCGCTCCGCCGCCCCCTCCCCCTCCCCCTCCCCCGAGCGCCGGCCGCGGGGGTGGTCGCTGCGCCGAGCGGGCGATGCCGATGCACAGGCGCATCCCCGCGGCCCCCCGGTGGTATCGTCCGTCTGCACGTTCTGCACGGGGACGGGGGGGCCTGGCGCGGACCGGGGGCTCCAGGGCGGGCGGGGGGGGGCTCTAGCGCGGACCGAGGGGCCCTAGGGCGGACCGGGGGGCTCTAGAACGGACCGGGGGCGGGGCTCTAGCGCGGACCGAGGGGCTAGGGCGGACGTCGGGACCCTGGCGCGGACCCGGGGGCCCTAGCGCAGACCGAGAGACCCTAGGGTGGACCGAGGGGCTATAGGGCTAGGGCGAACCAGGGGGCTCTAGGACGGACCGGGGAGGGGGCTCTAGGGCGGACGGCGGGGCTCTAGGGCGGGCCGGGGAGGGGGCTCTAGGGTGGAACGCGGGGCTCTAGCATGGATGGGGGGCGCTCTAGCGCGGACCGGGAGGCTCTAGGGCGGACCGAGGGGCTCTAGCACGGACGGCGGGGCCCTAGCGCGTACCGGGGGGCTCTAGTACAGACCGAGAGACCTTAGGGTGGACCAAGGGGCTCTAGGGCGGACCAGGGGGCTCTAGGGAGGAACGAGGGGGCTCTAGCGTAGACCGAGGGGCCCTAGGGCGGACCGGGGGGCTCTAGAACGGACCGGGGTGGGGGGCTCTAGCGCGGACCGAGGGGCTAGGGCGGACGTCGGGGTTCTGGCGCGGACCCGGGGGCCATAGCGCAGACCGAGAGACCCTAGGGTGGACCGAGGGGCTATAGGGCTAGGGCGAACCAGGGGGCTCTAGGGCGGAACGGGGGGGCTCTAGCGTAGACCGAGGGGCTCTAGGGCGGACCGGGGGGGGGGGCTCTAGCGCAGACCGAGAGGCCCTAGCACAGATGGGGGGGCTCTAGCACGGACCGAGGGGCTCTAGGGCGGACAGCAGGGCCCTAGCGCAGACTGAGGGGCTCTAGCACGGACGGCGGGGCCCTAGCGCGTACCGGGGGGCTCTAGTGCAGACCGAGAGACCTTAGGGTGGACCAAGGGGCTCTAGGGCGGACCAGGGGGCTCTAGGGCGGAACGGGGGGGCTCTAGCGTAGACCGAGGGGCTCTAGCGCGGACGGCGGGGCCCTAGTGCGGACCAGGGGGCTCTAGCGTGGACGGTGGGGCCCAAGGGCGGACGGCGGGGCCCTAGCGCAGACGGCGCGCACCCCTGCCGCCTTGGGCACCTTCCCAACAGCCGGGCGCACACCTAGCTAGCTAGGTCCTTTTTGGTCCTTTTTTGAGGGGTGGGGGTCTTTTTTTTTTTTTTTTTTTTAAACGAGGCCGGTGCATGGGGCTTTTGTCGGGAAGCCAGCAAGGTTAGGTTGAAGGTGAGAGTCAGATCTGCAAATAAGACGCCGAGCCTCTGATGGGGCTGCCGCCTGGAGATGCGCCGCAGGGCTTTTGAGCCCGGCTGGCCCGCAGGACCCCCGCCCCCCGGGGTCCTCTCGGGTCAAGTTCACAGGGTGCCCGCAAGTCCTGCGGTTCCTTAGCAAGACGGATTGCCACACAGGCATGAAGACTCCCATCCCGCCTTCCAGTCTGGCTTGCCAGTAATATTGTAAAAATCCCCCTGCTTCCCCAACTCCGCATGTCACGGTCTAAGGAAAGTAAGGAGAGAAAAAGAAAGAAAAGAAAGAAAGGAAAGAAGAGAGAAAGAAAGAAAGAAAGAAAGAAAGAAAGAAAGAAAGAAAGAAAGAAAGAAAGAAAGAAAGAAAGAAAGAAAGAAAGAAGAAAGAAAAAGGGAAGGAAGGAAGGAAGGAAGGAAGGAAGGAAGGAAGGAAGGAAGGGAAAAGAAAAGAGAAAAAAGAAGAAAAGAAAAAAAAGAAAAAAGAAAAAAAAAGAAGAAAGGAAAGGAAAAAGAAAAGAGAAAAAAGAAAAAAGAAATGCCTTTTTTTTTTTTTTTTTGGAAATACAGGAATAGTCCAAGGCAAATAAGTCCTATTATTGTTGGAGCAGAAGGAACCACGGCCCCAAATCGTAATTCACTGGGTGTTAGAACATGCAACTTGGCTTCACTTTGAATGGAAAGAATTCTGGACTAACGTGATGTGATCATGTTTTGGAGATTTGGGGGCAGAATTTCCTTTGAACCTAAGAGACTTCTGATGACTTGTGCAAGGACGGTTCTAATTGAAAACACTGGCTCCATGATTTGGGCACACCTCGGAATGCAGTGGTAGATAGGGTGCCGCGTTCGCGCCCTACGACTGTTGAGTTGTGTTAAGGAGGGTGGGGCCGGCTTTAGGAGGAAAAGGGAAAACATCACGGAAGGTGCTAAAGTTCAGAAATACGTCCAGAGGCTTTAACAACACACTTGAGCTCTCACCCTTGGCTAGATCCGCAAAACAGTTCCTATTGTGCGTTGCTCCCTTCCACAACAAATGCGTTAATTAAATGGTCCTACTTCTCAGTGTTAATCATTAAAAGGTACCCAAGTGGCCACCCGGTTGAAGCAAATTAAAAGGACACAGACACCTTCTCAGAGGACAGGAATGGGCACTCTCTATCTGCCAATCAGCAGCTATGAGGAATTCCTTTTTTCGCCTTCAGCATTCATTTCAACAACTACATCAAATGCCTGCCACGTCAGAAATACAAGGATGGATAAACATGATCCCTACCCTCAAGGACAACTACTACTGCTACTAGGGAAGAGACAAACCAATTAATTCTGCCTGAGGGATAAATGCTAAAATGGTTGTAGGCCAGCCAGAGGGCGGCCTGAGGAGGGTTAGGGAAGGCTTCCTTGGAGGAGGTTTTTTGTTTTTTGTTTTTTAATTGAGGTGCCATTTGCCAACATATAGTCTAACAACCAGTGCTCATCCCATCAAGTGCCCTCCTCAGTGCCCATCACCCAGCTACCCCGCAGGTGCCTGAAAAGGGGTAGAGCAAATAATGAGATGGAAAGGGAGCCGAGTCCGGTCAAGTGAAGAAAAGAACATGGCAAATACCACGTCCCACCCCCCCACCCCCCCAGCTTTCCTGTTAGAAGTGAGGGAAAGCTAGTGTAGGGGAGTGGCAGGAGACGAGCTGGAAGGAGGTTTGCTTTCATCAGAGGAGCCTCAGCTTTGCTCTGAAAACCATGCTCCACTGCAAGAGTTTACACAGCAAGGGAATGGGGAGAGTTTGGACTTGTATTTCAGAAAGATCCTGAGGCAGCAGCTTGAGGGTGAATGGGAGTGTGGGGTGGCGGCCCCTAGAAGAAGGGTGAATGGGTGTGGACAGACTGGAAAAATGACTCATGCAGGGAATGAGGAAGGGAGGAACCCTGGGAGGCTCCCAAATCCCTGGCTTAGCCTACTGGATTGTTTGCTACTTGCCTTTTAATGTCTTCAATTTGCCTTTCATTCTCCATGACAACGGACCCTGACTTCTGAGCTGGGCCACCTATGTGTCTGCTGGCAGGTTGGTGCCCTAGCTGGCTTCCAGGCACCTCTCAGAATGTCCAATGAAGCGCTACGAGCTAATCCCCGTTGTAGGAATTTATTTCCAATTGTTCTCAGACCCTTGTAGACTTCCAAGTTGGAACTTGGGTGGTGTTTTTTTGTTTTGTTTTTGTTTTTTTTTTTTTCTTGTGGGTTAGAAAAATTGCCGTTTGAAGCATCATGGTGTAAAGCAGGATTTTGAACCTGTGTATGGTGCAAGAGGGGAAATTATTTTTCCACTTCAGCATTGGAGGAGGGGGGAAGTTCTGGGAACAAAAGAGAAATTGAAACTGAGACAGATTTTCTGCTCTACCGAACAGAATACAAAGAAATACAAGAAAGACCCTTGAATGTTAGAAACAGTAAAATAAACATCCTCGTAAATGACAAAGAAGAGGAAAAAAAATGTTATTTTACATTAGCTAGAAGAAAAGGGGATGGTTGAGAAGACTCCTATAAAATAATGGTCAATCTAGGGGTCAAAAATAAAAGAAATCATGGTATAAAACTAGCTTGCCACTGATTTAGCTTAACTTGCCATTATTGATAATACTGTAACATGAGTAATGACAGTGAGAAATTGAAGCACCGTAACAAATACCAGATCATGTGTTAAAAATATTAAATCATGTTGCCAGCTTTCAGCTACCAGTGGCATTCTAGCCCCACTTTAAATGGTGGAAATTACTTAAAAATCGTTAGTAATAAAAAGTAAATAGTTTCCCATTTAGAACACCACCGATATCCCCTCAGTGCCGGGGACAGCATGAGCAATACGGTTTCTTTTGCTTCTGTGAAGTGTACGTATAGTTCACTGGCTCGTGAGTGAGTAGATCCATAAGTATAAAAAGAAGGTCATTTGTGGGTGGAGAGGGAAATTATAGAAAACAATTTCGGATGAAATAAAACTACATTTTCAGATAAATGAAAGAATGTTCACTGCAGGTTCCTGAAATATTTCAGACCACTCAAGCCTTAATTATACCAATGAATCCCACTAGAAGTGCAGTTAAGGAAGATGGTTTTTAGAGATAATATCAATTGCCTGGTTTACCAATAATACAGATAAAGCAAATGGTAGCATTCATCTTTTTCACTCAGCTGGGAGTCTTTAAGGCACCTGTGTGTGTGTGTGTGTGTGTGTGTATGTGTGTGTATCAATTGTAGCTTCCTTGGCCTACAAACCACATTCATAGCTCAGTACGTTGTCACTGCTTCCCAAATGCAAATTGGCTTTCCTGGCAAGACAAACAAACAAACAAACAAAAACTTCAATGTAGGGATCCCTGGGTGGCGCAGCGGTTTGGCGCCTGCCTTTGGCCCAGGGAGCGATCCTGGAGACCCGGGATCGAATCCCACGTCGGGCTCCCTGCATGGAGCCTGCTTCTCCCTCTGCCTGTGTCTCTGCCTCTCTCTCTCTCTGTGTGACTGTCATGAATAAATAAATAAAATCTTAAAAAAAAAAAAACTTCAATGCAAATATCCCAAGAAGGTATGCTTTTTGAAAGTTGAAATATGACTTTGAAAACAGCAATGCTGTTTTTATTATACTGGCACAAAAATAATCCATTGCAAGATACTGCCAAAACTGAGACCCAGATGCAGTTCTTTCGCTTTCTAGTCCACATTTAAATACATATGGTTGCGAGAAGAAGCTTCTGGAAGGCAGGGAAGAGTGGGAAATGTTTTTGTATGGAAAATCCACTTTAAGCAGATACATTAAATGGGTCCCTATTACATTTCAGAGGGGAGGAGGGAGCCTGGATTCAAACTTGTTATAGGTATCTGAATAAATATCCTGATAGCGTCACATGATTTTAGTTTACCTTCAAGGACCTTACATATTTCACACACCCTGTAAGTTTTTTAAACCATAGTCAGTACTTAAATATAAATAATTTATATTCTATTATATATTATGTAAATATATAGTATGCTCTGTGATACAACATGTATTTATCATGTACATGTATGCCATTTAATGCACAAATCACATAAGTGTGAAAATATTATATAAAAATCAACAGATTTGTCTTAAAATATTTATAGAGACTAAAACTGAGTTACAAATATTAATTTGATTTGAACATATCTCAATTAAGCTATTTTACCTAACAGAGGAATCTAAATCTTCAATATAATTTTTTTTGGCACCTGACAATAGGGCAATATAAAACATACATTTCAGAATTAAAAGTTTAGAACCACAGAATTTTAGCTGGGAATGGAGCGTTAGAGACCATCTGGCCCTGTTCCTTTGTTAGACCAGAGAACATCGTATAAGTAAACTGGCATCGTGACAGAGGAGAACTGGCATCAGTGTCTTCTGACTCTCTCAGGCCGTTTAAGTCCATTGTTTTTCTGAAAAACCCTGGGGGTAACAAGAAGCTCTAATATAGACAATAAAAGTTCCCCAAGTTTAATGTAAAGAAGGCCACACTAGATTTTCGGTATTGTTCTTTATTCCTCTATTTGTACTTTCTGGTTTTTTTTCTTCTTCTTTTCTTTCTACCATTTTTTCCATTCTTCCTTCCTTCTATCAGAAAATCCTTTTCACGTAATCCCTCTATCCTGTATCTCACGAATGTTTGTTGAGCACCCACTGGGCCAAGTGTTGCTCTGGGTGCTCTGGTTTGAGAAATGAGCACAGCCCAGTCACTTCCCTCAAGGAATTTACAGGCTGCTAGGGGGATCCAGGCACTACACAAGGAAAGAATAAATATAAAGAAACAGGTGAACCTAGGACATGATTTCAGATGGAGGGAAGCACTGTGGCATAAGAGAAAGCAGGTTAATGGGACGAGGGAGGGTGGGGAGGGTGTGTATTTAGCAGCACTGTCAGGGACTGAGGTGGTCCCGGAGCAGCAGAGTCCTCAAGGATGGGCAAAACACTTGTGGAAAGACCATCCCAAGCAGTGGGAACTGTAGGTCTATGGTCTCGCCTCCCAATTTCCCTAGGCTAGAAGGCTAGAAGTCCAATGGTGAACAAAAAAGAACCAGATAACCTAACTTCAAGGAGCTCACAGTCAAGTAGGAGAACAATGAATCCTAATCACATGAATCACACTCTAAATGTAGACCTGCGGTCATGAGACTTGTGGTCAGTGGGACACCATGCAAGGGTTTGGTTGTATTAGGGCTGGGGTCGGGGAGGGGAGGATGGTGTGTGATCCAGAGTCGGTTTTCACAGATATCAGGAGAGCACTCTCTTGACTGCTAGTGGGGAGGCCAGTGGTCTAACCCCAGAAGAGAATGCAGTAGGTGCCCCCCCTCTGGAGGTCAGGGGGCAGCAAATGGCTGTAGGCCCGCGAAAAACCCTGAGCAGTGAGAGACAGCAAACCTTAGAATCTTACATCTGACAGCTGAAGGAGGATCCATACGGTGCCACCTCCAAGCCTTGCGGGAAGTGAGATGTATGGTGTGTGAGTGTGTGTGCTTCCCTTCTTTCTTAAAGTCAACACAGAATAGGGAATTCAAAATTCCCGAAAATGGACTATTTTTATACAATTCGGCAGTGATTTGCAGTTCCCAGAGATAGTCGCTGGTGATCCTACGGTTTGTGTCCTTCCAGGCCTTTCTCAACACATCTTTGACTTAGCTGATACCGTACTACACGTGCAAATTTTTTATAAACCCAGTGACATCTCTCATGTCATTCATCTTCACTGTCATGTACCACGCGGGGTGATGGGACCCGGAGAATTGACCCTTTGACCAAAACCTCACAGCTAATGAGGGGTCAAGACTCCTGCCCCACAGTGTAGTGTTTCACAACCTGTATCCCAGATCCTGAATTAATGCGTCTCATTTGCAACATATTTCTAAACTAATTCGACCTGGCGTGTGTGCTTTTTTTTTCCTAAGAACTGTCACTAAGGAAAAGAAAATATACAAGGATGGCCTTTTAATAAATAAAAACAGTTACAAAAATAAATACAGACAGCCAGGAAGCCAAAGTGGACATATTACGGTTAAAGTACATAATTACATGTAATATTGTGAAATGCTTTCTACCATCTCGTAAAATTGCGTGTTGTGGCTTAGCCCAGAATCTCCTGTAATCTTTTAAAAATAGTATCTAATAGGTCGATGGCATAAATGTTATAGCATAACTATCTTATGTGCCATAATGCAAACATTGCTACCTATTAACTCCGTCCGTCCAAGCATCTGGAAATATGGCCATTGCCTTCCCTGTTCCTCAATGCAAACGGATTTCTGAAAACTGCCAATAGCAAGGTTGATGTTTCCTTTCCTGAATGTCTATTTCATCTATCCAAGCATTTCAGTTTTGGGGTTCTTTCTTTGGGCTGCCGTGACGATCGATGTCCCTCTCTTCTCTCGTCCCCCTGCTCGATTCTCTCTGGACCTTGCCGGCCCCTCTTATTCCCTGGCACCCCCCTTTGTTTCCTGGAATTACCTTCAACAGGTGTCCTATGGGACTTTTGAGAAAGAACAACTTTTGTCACATTAATAAATGGTGGGGGAGTCATACACACGTCTTGTCTCCCTCTCCCCTCTTTGCCTTGTCCGGGAGCGTGGAAACTGAGAACACAGTCATGAATTAACCCTGATATCGTGGGCATCAGTATGCTGCCTATTGCTTCTTAATTCATTTAACAAATATTTCTTGGGCACTGATTAGAGTTCTGCTTGGCACTGGGGATACAGACATTTTTAAAGATTTCTTCAAGGTACTCAGAGTCTAGTTTAGCTGGTGGGGTGGGGGCTTGGGGGGGCAGATGTGGAACAAAACCTCACATTTTTTGGGGGAAAAAAAGTGTAGCAAATGAAACAATTCAATTCAACAAACCCTGAGCGCTCACCATGTGCCAGGCAGATGGCTGGGAGGCTAGGGCTGCGCCAGGCTTTGCTCCTCACAGACTCCCAGGCAGCTGGCAAATGGCAAAATCACCTGGCACATGTTAAGGGCTTCATGGCACAAAGAAAGACAGAAACGTCATAAGGGGCCATGGGACAGACAAGCAACTTGATCACATGAACACTTCTAACAAATCACTGGGCCTAGCGATGCGAGGAGAAAGTTTGCTTTTCTTGTATTTTAAGCTGCTATTAGCCTACCAAGTGCCCTAGCTCCCAGACGGCAGGCTTCCTCACCTCGCCCCCAGCCAAGCCCTCAAGTGAAGCCCTGGCTGGCCTTGCAACCCTCCCTTGAGTCCCCCAGGCCTTCAACCAAATCCTCCACTAGGTGATAGGAGATTATCTGCTTAAAGTCATTCACACTAAGGTGAGACTGAGGCTTAATCCTTCCAAAGTGATTACTTTGACAAAAGATAGCTGGTTAACCCTAATGAACCGCTAACTGGCAGAGCATGGAGGGCCCCGGGAAGGGCCCCTCCTCCTTCTCCGCCCAGCCCACCAGCATGTCTTTCCCTTTCTATTTCCTCCCCAAGAGATAAAGGAAGAAGGGAACCTGGTGAACCCTGGACTGTCTCTTTGCACTCTTTCAAGGGGCAGGTGAGGTGGTATTTATGAGCCCAGCCTAGGAATGGGGAGACCCCGAGTAGGGCAGTTGTTCCTGACTTTGGCTTCCCTTTGGGTGCCATCCAGACCGATCAAATCAGGATTTCTGGGAATGGCAACACAAGCATTGGTGTTTCTTTTTTTTTAAAGTTCCTCAAAAAAAAAAAAAAATAATAATAATAAAATAAAATAAATTAAAAAAAAAAGTTGCTCAGATGGCTCCAACGTGCAACCAAGTTGTCCTACTGAGCTAGAGTTGAGGAAATCAAATTCCCCAGAATCAGCGGCAATCCACTGACCTGGTCCACGTCCTCCCATTGGCAAGCAAGGTCTGTTCACCTCAAAAGAAGCATCATTCTATGCTGCAAATGCTGTCTCAAATAGAGTTCAGTTTGGGTAAACTGGTCACATACCAGTTGTGGGCATCTGGACCAGTCTGGAGCTAAGGTGCCCACAGAAATGTGGGCATCAGGACCAGTCTGGAGCTAAGGTGGTAGGGCACCTTTGTCATGCACCTGGTGGGACATGGCGCTTCGTAGGCAACCTAAATATGTTCTGCTTTATACCAGGTAAGCGTCAGTGGTCTGTGGGCTTGAAAACAAACTAGACACAGTCAAGTGCACACAGAGGTTAATCCTACATATTCTGTAAGGTTCTCAGGCTGTGGTGTGCTTCTAATTCCATATCCTCCTGCCTCTTTCTAAGAAATCGAGACTCTGAGTGCCCCCTGAGGGCATTAGGGTCTCTGAGAGATCAAAAGTGTTCTAGGCCACTTCCTTTTGGATTTATTCGTATCAAACTATGGAATAGATGTGTGTGCGTGTTGCATCAAAGTGTGCCAGTATACACACATGTGTATGCACACGTGTACGTATCCATAACTTTCTTAGAAACGAAGTCTTGCAAATTATTTTTTTTTGCAAATTCTTATGCACTTTATGAATTCATCCAACAAAGAGGCATGGTTAAATCATAAATACAAATAAATTAACAGGACATTTCTGACTCGAATCTCATTTGCAGGTAATGTTAGAAGTCCTGATTTACAGTCCTCGTGAGTGCACCATCGGTCCCAGTGGCTGCACCTGGGTGGCTCTGAGCCCCCATATTTCTGCCACAGGCTTAGCAATGAGTAACTGCCGACAGGACCTGATCCCATTGAGCCTTCCCAGTACGGAATGTATTTTTAGACAATGTTCAACATTCTTTTCCCTTCTCAAACTTTCCCGGCTGCAGGTCACCAGCTCACCAGTAACTGCCGCATTCTCACTGTCTTTTTGCCGTCGACTTTCCCACCCAGTCCCACAAATAGTCACTGAGCCCCGGGCATAAGTCCAGCCTTTCCTAGAACCTGAGACTATAGAATGAGCAAAACTAGACCTCGAGGATCTTGACACATACAGTCCGGCCGGCTATAGACATGAAATAGTAAATAATCACGATCAATGAAGTCAACAGTATGAATGTGCAATGTGTAGTGACAGAGAACAAGAGTGTGAACAGGGGACCCAAACTCCAAAGATAGACAGTTATCACTGTCTTTGTGACCTCTTTTTTTTTTTTTTTTTTTTTTTTGTTCAAATGTCCCGACTTGCAGCCATGTGAGAGCCAGCACAGGGCTTCCACGTCTTCGGTGCTGGAATTCCTTTTAAGTTTTAAGACAAGAGTTCCATTACTGGTTGCATAAAACAGCGACTTTATTTCTGTCAAGATGCAGATTGTCCACCACACAGCCCCGAGGGCAAGGTTTGGGGAAATCTGTATCTGATCACTACTACACACTCCCCTTGCTGGTGTTTGCTTTCATTCATTTCCTGGGTTTAGTGTTTTAAGGTTATGACACCTACCGGACGAAGCCAGCTTCTCTCTCGTACTTTCAGAGAGGGTAACACTGTCTTTTACATCAACATGTGGAACTCCAATCCGATCATCTTTTGTTTTGTCAAAGTTAGAGGCTCTTTTCTTGTTCCTGGATGTAAAAATCTTATTTTTTTCTGTCCCTGAATATAATAAGTGATATATGTACTTTTAAAAAATAATCTATCAAGTGCCTTTAATAATAGGAGTCCATTAATTCTGTTCAGGTGCCATTGAAAAGATGTTTATGCACGGTTATTCTAGACGAGCAATAGAGCAGTCGTCTGTAACTCCTACCCACATGCTCACTCCCCTGCGCAGGGTAACTTCCTTCTATAGCTTCGAGACTCCCACGTTCCCACAAAAGCACTTCCCTACCTGTCATTTAGTCTTCACGATTAAATAAAGAAAAAGCTAACTGTTTAAAAGAGGCTGGCCACTCTGGGTCTGTCTTTTCATGAAGTCATTCTTCTCTGAAGATCGACTAAATTATAGACTTAGCCAGAACAGTTTTTCCTCTCGTGAGGGCTTTGAGGCCTGTCTATTCTTACGACATTTCTGGTAACGTCTGCCTTGGAAGAAACTGTAAATAGTTTGTCAGGGTCCCTAAATACCCAGAACTCTATGTGGGGCCTTGGGGGGGGGTGTTACCTTTCTTAGGCTAGACTTGAACTTGGGGAAACAGGCATATTTGGCACCAAATAGCTAATGTATGTGGGACAACCAGAACTAACTACGAAGAAAAAGGAGTGTGTGGATGATACCTGGTACAGCTCTGGGTACTCTCCTTCCTGGGATGGAGGAAGCCTGCTGAAAGCACACCTATTTTATTTGTGACCAAATTCCCAGGTGACTCAAGGGAAAAACACCATCTCTTTGGGGGTCACTGGCAATAGGTATGCACGTGCCAAATGCGACACATGGGCCAGCTTCCACTGGCAAGAGTCAGAGCTGCTACAACCTTGTCCTTCTGCCTATGACGTTGGCGCCTCTTGGAGACAGCATGGCCACCTGTCCCCCTCCAAAGTGGTGCGATGGCTTGTGTCTGCACCAGACCTTTTAGAAGAATCAGGTTGCAAAATAAAGGGGTGTTACTTCAAATAAGGGGGCTGCTGCTCTGCCTCTGCCTCAGCTCCTATCAAACAAAGACAGTCTGCAGTCTGTTACCTAATCAGGCACAAATTTCTAGACAATCTCTCCAACTCTCCGTTTCCTGCTAACGCAAAATATCTGCCTCATAGAATTGTGCTCATGAATGATTCCACAGGAATTAACCTGACCTAGGTCAGACCTTTGACAAATTACAGCTATTATAATGATTTTAAGTAGATGGTAATTGTGAGTTTAAAAATTAGAATATTTAAAAAAAAAACAAGCTCACGTTAAACTCCAGGTCTCTTCAAAATATGAGAATTAAAATCAAATTGCAACTTTAAGAAAGTTACAACTTTTTATGAGATAAAAGATCTTTCTACAGTTTTTTTTTCTTTTTTTTTTTCTTTTCTTTTTTTAGTTTTTTGAATGGACAGGTAGGATGTAATCCAAAGGGAATCCAAGATATTCCCTGGAATGATCAACAGGCACTTTAGAAACATGAGTCTTAATTGACCAGAGCATGGCTTTCTTTCGTCCAATTCCCCGCCACCCGCCCCCCAACGACATTTTGTAAGAAAAAACATGGGAAGGACAAACCAAGCCCAGTAAAAGGCATCTATCACTTTAAAAATGAATGTATAATGCACAGTTGCATAGAAACCACATCCTTTGGAGCCATATGTGATTTTTTTTTTTTTTATTGCAGTCAGAGCTGTTGCCACAGGATAAAAATTTAGTTGTCTACTTGCTTCTTTTAAGTAACACAAGTCAAGAAATTGTTCCAGGCACAGCTTCCCTTTTTTTCAGCTCTTACTCCTACCTCCCTGAAAAATGTATCTCTCAATTTCATCAGAACAAACACCCTCAGAGCTCTAAGTGGAGAAAATAATGATTATGTGTTGCTAAGTACTATTTAGTAACAAAGGCTTGGGCCACAGGAATGGTGACATCACCCGCAGAAAGAGGAACATTTACACTTTTGAAAGGGATTCTTTTCCAACGTGATGGGTCACCAACCAGGGGAACAAAGCCAAAAAAGGCAGGAGCAGAGGACGCCGGGCCCTGGACGAGGCATCATTAACGTCCGATTCTGGAGTCATGCCCCAGGCCTACGTGGTCTTTCTATGCTCCCCTCCTGATTCTAGTTCCTTCAGCAGATGTGTGCCATTCCTACTGTAGAAAACCTGCTGCTCTCCTACTTTAATATATTTGCTTCTTGGCTAGTCTGTCCACCTGTAGTAAGCAGCAGGTCAGGAAGTGGCTTCCTGTTTCACGAGCATTCTCTAAACATTCACACATCGAAGATACCCATGCGTTTACACACGCGTGCGCTTGGAAACCACACACCAGCTTACATTTTGCACTAATCCAGTGATACAGTGAGTCATCATACCCACATGTCTGTGTGATACAATGGACTCTATCACTTAAATAGCACATAAGTCATCTCTACCCTTCCACACTTCCCAAATACCAGTAACATAATGATGGTCTATTTGGGCGCTGTAAGGAACACTCAAAAGTCATCTTGTGGCTCCTACAACAGTACTGTGTCTGCTAGCCTTGGGGAAATTATGATTGTGTTCCTCCCCACCCACCCATGGTCATCCTTCTAGCTACGCCCAGTCCAAAGCAACTGGTAGAGTTTATTTATTTATTTTCCATGGTCAGCCCTCAACTCAAATCAGAAATAGAAATAGCCATACTAGTTGTCATTAACTTCTCAAATATATGGGATGCCATTTGTTCTTGTCCTTAATAGCTATTAGGTTTGTTTAAATAGTAATGATAATAATAGTAGTAGTAGTAATAATAATAATAATAAGAAGAAGAAGAAGAAGAAGGAGGAGGAGGAGGAGGAGGAGGAGGAGGAGGAGAAGGAGAAGGAGAAGAAGAAGAAGAAGAAGAAGAAGAAGAAGAAGAAGAAGAAGAAGAAAGAAGAAGAAAAGAAGAAGAAGAAGAAGAAGAAGGAAGAAGGAAGAAGGAAGAAGGAAGAAGAAAGAAGAAAGAAGAAAGAAGAAAGAAGAAGGAGGAGGAGGAGGAGGAGGAGGAGGAGGAAGAAGAAGAAGAAGAAGAAGAAGAAGAAGAAGAAGAAGAAGACCTAAAATAAGATACTCTATATTCCCTTCCCAAATCACACTCAATCTCCCAACTCCCCTCGCCCCAAACAAAGTTGTATCTATTTAATTCTGGGATTTAAAAGGTAATAATTGGATAGTTTAGATCTCTTGGGATAATCCAAATAAATCAGAGGAAATTTATAATTATTCTGAAAATGGAGTGTAAGTAACAGTTACTTATAATAGGAAGAGGTTGATGCTGTAAGGGTCCCTAATATCACCAGAGCTAGGACTTGAGAAGAATAAACAAGAGAGCATCTGTTGTCTCCAGAGACTGGGAAACAGCCTTTTCTCTAGTCTTATCTGCTTCATATTCATACAGAAACTAATGTGCTTGATGACCCCATTACCAGACGTCAGGGTACTGATTTTCAATGGTTGTGATAAAGTCAGTTATTCCACAGCAATTTTGCTGAAAAACCTTCAGTTGACTAAATCAAATAATATTTAAGCCCTTTTCATTTTTATCAAGCCTGCAGCTTCAATAAAAATGAAAAGATAAGAAAATAAGGTTAACCTCTGGAGATAAACTCGGTTTACTTGAAATTCATCAAACTATAATAATTTTTCACCTAAGCAAACTTTTGACTTATGTAGTAATTTCTGCTTCTCTTCAAACAACAGTTTTTTCCCCAGGCTGTGTTAAACACAGAATGCACGGGTCATTCATTGCACCCACTCCCACAGTACATACATGTGCCTGTCCTTGCAAATATTTGTTCACAGTGTACAACTCCTTGTCTTGGCCCTTTGTCAACCTCAGCCCCTTAGCTTCGGCTCCCACTACCCTCTGAGACCTGCACTTTTCCTTTCTGCTTCTCAGATATGCCAAATTCATTCCTGCCTCTGCTGCACTTGCAAATCACTCCCCCAGCGCCACTCTTCCCAGGGCCCTCTGCATGGCACACTCAAACTTGTCATCATCGTTCATGTCTCAGCTTCAAATGTTTTTTTTCCCATTCAGGGACACCTGGGTGGCTCAGTGGTTGGCCATCTGCCTTTGGCTCAGGTCGTGATCCCGGGGTCCTGGGATCGAGTCCCGCATTGGGCTCCCTGCATGGAGCCTGCTTCTCCCTCTGCCTGTCTCTGCTCCTCTCTCTCTTTCTCTGTATCTCTCATGAATAAATAAAATAAAATCCTAAATAAATAAAGAAATACTTAAAGACACACACATACTCACATACACACACACTTTCCCTTTCAGAGAGGCCACCTCGGGAGGCCAGGTAGGTAAAGAAGCAGCCCTTCTCTGTTTCTCTATCCTTCTTCTTTGCTGAATTGTCTTCCTGCTGCTGGCATCATCTGAAATTCTCTTTTTAAAAATTGACTTGTTTATTGGCTTGCTCATTGCTTTTTCCCACTAGACTAAAGTGAAGCTCCTTCAGGGTAGAAACTTGGTCTTGGTCACTCTTTTCCTAGCACCTAGATGAATGCTTAATGCATACTGCTTGATATATGAATACACGAGTAGATGCACTTCAACCTGCAAAGAAGTTTCTCACAAGAATTAAAATCCTCTCTCTTCACATAACCCACTTTCTGCGAAGAGTCACAAAGGCAGAGTCACCAAATACTGGCAGGACCATAGGATCCGTAGGATAAGGGGGAAAAAAAGTGACTCAATGTTAAATTCATGTAATATTAAAAGGCTTTTCCAGGTCTTTGAAAATGTTCTGAAATCTTTTGAAAATGTTTTATCCCAATGTGTTTCCACTTGATGAAAACTTTGATAATTCAACCTTAATGCCGCCTCCCCCAGGGAGCCTTGTGCCATCACTGCATCAAGAAGCATAATTCTCCTTCTCTTATGGTCCCTTTCACTATTTCTTATATTCTACATATGAGTGGGGGAAACTGAATGGGGAAAAATTAGAGAGAAAGACAAACCATGAGAGACTCCTAACTCTGGAAAATAACAAAGGGTTGCAGAAGGGGAGGTGGGTGGGGGGATGGGGTGACTGGGTGACCAGCATTAAGGAGGGCACATGATGAGATGTTATACTATATGTTGGCAGATTGAAATTAAATAAAATATTTAACAAATTCAGGCTTATAGATCCATATATTGTTACAAAACTGAATTATGTTATGGTTATCTATATTTTAATGATCGACACTTATGTTATTAAACCTCTTTTCTTTCCTAACTTGCTTTGATTACTACTCTGATGTGAAAGTCTTTAAAAGATACTTACTGCAAATATTAAATTCTACCTCCCAAAACTCCAAAACAAACAAACAAAAAATAGTCTCTTTAAAGAGGTGGACTATTTATAAAAGTGATTTATAGTCACTACTTTAAAGAGAATATTTTTACATGTTTAAGATAATATTATCACACTTAACAAATGTGACAATTCTCCAATATCAGCTAATATAAAATCCACTTACAAATCAAATTTAAATAAAATTTTCTAAAAAAGAAAAATAACTCTCAAGTATTTCAATGTCTCAGGTGATACCTTACATTTTTCATAGTGGCTGAAAATCCACGTCTTTTGAGATTTTCCCTTCTAGAGTGTGAGATTTCCAAGGGGTCATGCCATATAATCTATAAGTGTCTAACAGTATCTACACCAAAGTTTTGCCTACCTTGCTTCTCATTGTAAGTACTAGAGGCAAGTATATTAATGATAAAGATCCAGACACACCAGGATTGGTTTTTTGACCATTATCAAACTAACTCTCTCTGAACCTTTCTTTTTTTTTTTCTTTCTTAAATCTGTAAAATAGTAATAATGGTACTTATTTCACAAAGTTAGTGAAGGTGTTTAATTCATTAATTATGTGAAGCACCTAATATATACAATGGTATTTTAAAACTGGCACTAAAACCTGGTAGTAAAAATGATATGCAATGGTACTAAAAACCAGTACTAAAAAATGTGATAGTAGGGGTGCCCGGGTGGCTCAGTTGTGTATCTGCCTTTGGCTCAAGTCATAGTCTTGGAGTCCTAGGATCAAGCCCCAGGTTGAGCTCCCTGCTCAGAGGAAAAGTCAGCTTCTCCCTCTGCCTCCCCCCTCACTCGTGTTCTCTTGCTCACTTGCTCGCTCGCTCACTGTCTCTCCCAAATAAATAAATAATAATTAAAAAATGTAACAGTAAATCTATTATTATTAACATTATCACGATCATCATCATCATCACCATCATCATTACCATCCTTTAAGACCTAATAATCTCAAGAACCAAGTCCTATATTTATAGTTTTAACTTGGTATGTTGGATACAACATGAAACAACTCCAAACAGTTTTCCTGGAATAGCTTTAAAATCTATTTCAAGATGAAAAATAGAACCAGGAAATAATTACAAAACAATATGTGAACTATATGCATAGCCATGAGGCCAGCACAGGCAGATGGTTAATCAGGAAAGAATTCTGGAAGGAGATTGCTCTTCCATCTGGCTTGAGGGAACCAATGAACCCTAACTGGCAAGGAAGGGTGGGCACATGTTTTTTCTTGGTGGTGAGGGCAAAGGCAGGACAAGTGCAAAGGCAGTGGGGCAGCAATGCAGAGCAATTGCCCCCAGGATTCTAAGAGATTAGGGGCACCCACTGTGAACCCATCCCTTTTTAGCTCAGTGGTGGAAGAGAGCCAATACACACAAAAAAGAGAACTTCTCGGTCTATTTGTTGTCTCCAGGGACCATTTCTTTTGTTTCAGTTCCTTTCACTCATGTTAACAGAAGTATCCCACCTGACAATTGTGTGGCAGCTTAGGCCATTACCATAACCATGGCCTCCTCCACAAGACCTTGGGAGATAGCTGTTATTTTTGTCATGTTTGTGTTATTTGTACAGGAGGCTCAGAACTGTTGAGGCCTTGTGCTTACTCATCATTTGAGTACCTAGTATGTTCTTTGCATTTTTCTAGACACTGAGGATGTAACACGAACAAAACAGACCAGATCCTGCCTTCACGGAGCTTACATGTTAGTGGGAGGAACAAACAATAAATAATTAAAGAAAGATAAACATTTTATGTAGCTTTAAGTGGTTATCAAGAAAATGAAAATGAGTTAAAAGGATAGAGAGTGACTGGGTTGGGGAAACTAATAATAATGTGTAGTTGGTCATGGAAGACATCCTTTGGGAGGAACGTTCAAACGTCTAAAGAAAGGAGGGTTGTGCCACAGTAATGTGTGGGAAGAACATGCCAGGAAAAGAGAGGGAAGAGCATTTGCAAAGTCCTGGAGTCAGGAATGAGTTAGGATGCCCCAGGGCAAAATAAGGAGCGGAGCCAGAGCATAGTGAATGAAGGGATGAGAGGAAGGATATGTGAGGGCAGAAACCTAGGTAGAGGAGAAGATATATAAGCAGTAGAAGGGGAATTTGGATTTTTTCATAAATTTTTAAAAAGATTTTATTTATTTATACATGAGACACACACACACATAGAGAGAGAGAGAGAGAGAGAAACACAAACAGAGTGAGAAGCAGGCTCCATGCAAGGAGCCTGATGTGGGACTTGATCTAGGACTCCAGGACCATGCCCTGGGCTGAAGGCAGGTGCTAAACCACTGAGCCACCCAGGGATCCCCCATGATTTTTTCATAATTAACATAGGAAGCCATTGAAGAATTGTGGGCAGGGAGTCACATGATTTGATTTCTATTTTAAAAGGTCCTGCTTGCAGGGATGCAAGAGTAGAGAAGGAGAGATTTCTTAATAGGGCTGCAACGGGAACAGAGATGTCCAGAACAGAGATGATAGAGTCTTATACTGAGCTCAAGATGGCGTGAGGGGTGAACTTGGGCAATATTGGGATATATTTTGGAAACAGAATGGACAGACTTGCTGATACGTAGGGTATAGGTGAGAGAAAGAAAGAAATTAGTGATGCTTTTGACCTAGATCACTGGGTGTAAGGTGATTTAAGAATAAAAGTATCAAAGAAGACCGGGCATGCAGCAGAGAGAAGGGTAGGCAGTGAGGGCCTTTCTTCTGGACATGTTAACTTCAAGAGGCCGGTTAACATCTGAGATTGAGTAATCACTTTGAGATAGGAGTCCAAAAGTTGGCAAAGAGTTAAGGAGGTACAATTTTTTTTTTTAAACTTACAGTTATAGGGCTAGATATCTGGAGAGGGAAGAGGAGCAACCATCCAAGATTCACAGTCAGTAAGTGACAGAATGGAAACTGAAAATGAATCTTGACGCTGACCCACTTTCTCTTCCTACCACAAATACCAGGATGCATTCATCATTATGAGTACTGGAGTAGAATATGGAGGAGTGCTGGGGGCAGGAACCTTCTAGAATCACTTATAGAAAAGGGTGAGAATTTGCCCAGTGCTTACGGACTATACAAATTCATGATTGCTTCTTTCCTTACCTATTTTTCTATAAATGTGGTGATAACGTGCACATTTAACTTTTAAAAACCACTTAGTCTCCATGGCTTGGAAAACAATGAAAAGCCGGTCAATTAAAAACATTAAATTAAACCGATAAGAATGCAAAGGGGGAAAACAATTCCCAACCTGGAAACAAATAGAAACAAATGAACCTAATTGTATTTCAAATGAATACTATGATAACCCCACATGGAAAGAAAGAAGAAGGAGGGATGGAGGGAAGGGGGAGGGAAGGAAGAGAGGAATCATCCTAGTAACCCACAAACGCAGTATTTGGTGGGCTATGGCTGTGTGGGGGAAGAAGTGCATGCAGACCCGAATTCTTTGTCAATAGGTTTGTTTATTGCAGTGTTTAGGTAAAGTAATTCAGAAATCATTTTAGATGTTTTATAGAAATGAGTAAACATGTTGATGTTAAGATCCAAGGCTGCCACCGTGGAAGAAGGAACACACAAACATTGCACAGGTGAAGGCAAGGAAGACCCTTCTGGGGAATGGGTTAGAACTGGAGATATCAGATGAACTCATAATGTCCAAAATATACCTGTATGGATATCAGCGTTTCTATGAACGCATGCGTATGCATTTGGGATATGCATACTTATATGTTTGTGTCTGCATACGTGTATTTTGCATTACTATATTCTTGCCAAAAGGGTCAACAAACCCAAACACTCCAGGAGCTGTGAGTATACCTCATCCGGATCTTGGCCTCTCCTGCCATTCCCCATTACAAGAAATGAGAAGTGGGGCACCTGGGTGGCTAAGTTGGCTAAGTGCGGACTCTTGATTGTAGCTCAGGTCATGATCTTAGGGGTGGTGGGATCAATCCCTGTATCTGGCTCTGCGCTTAGCAGGGAATCTGCTTGAGATTCTCTACGTCTCCCTCTGCCCCTCCCCTTTATTTATTTATTTATTTATTTATTTATTTATTTATTTATATCTAAATAAATCTAAAAAAAATTAAAAAGAAACAAAAACAAAGAAAAAGAGAGAGGAAGAAAAAAGAAAGAAGAAAGAAAGAAAGAAAGAAAGAAAGAAAGAAAGAAAGAAAGAAAGAAAGAAAGAAAAAAGAAAGAAGAAAAGAAAAAAAGAAAGAAGAATGGACTGATTCTGGGGTTGGGATGGGATAGGTACCAGCTTAGCCTTGAGCATCTTCTATGCCATAGAGTGTTCCCAAACACGAGGGAGGCATGCCATATGGACATAGAAGCCAGAATAAAGGGGCTTCCTTCGTTAAATGTGGACAATCTGAGCACCATAATAATTAAGGCAGTAAGGAATTCTAAACCAGTGGAAAGACAGAAATTCACAACTTAATATCAGTAACAGAGATACATATTAGTAATTGAAGCAGGAGAGAAGGGAGTTCTCTTGCTTACGAGGATGCGAGAGACTCTCTGAACTGTGCAGGGAGTACTGGCAGTGGAGAACCACGAGTGTGTAACTCTAATGCCTTACAACGAAGACTACATCAGATGAGAACATCGATTTGTATGAAAACCAAAGGGAAATTTTCCTGAGGAATTGTCATTATAAAATGGAGAAATGAGGCGACACTTTGGCGTGGCGACCAAAAGTAACATTGCTCATGGGGCATAGATGAGCGTCCTGTGGCTCTCGGTATGACAGCATGGGAGGAGACCTAGCCTATGCAGTATTCTAGCAAAACATGCATAACCACAATCTAATCATGAGGAAATGTCAGACAAATATAAAAATGAGGAACACTCAGTGGAAAAAAAAGAGAAGAAGAAGAGTTGGTGGATAGACTTTAAGGTTTTCCATTTTATAACAAAGAAATGATGTGAAAATGTTCCAGATTAAGGGAGGCTAAAGAGACATGGCAACTAAATGTAACACACACGACTCTGAACTGGATCCTTTCCTGGAGGGGAAAGTATTATAAAAGGTATTATTAGATAAATAGCAAAATTGGAATATGGGTAAACATTAGATAAACCTATTGCATCGATGCAAATTTGTGAAGTAGATCATTGTAATCATTACATAAGAGACTACCTCTATTTTTAGCAACTACCAGCTGAAGTCAAGGGTTTTTTATAACTTACCCTCAAGAGTTCAGAAGAGAAAATGGAGACAGAAAGAGAGAGAGAGAAAGAATAAGAGCAAATTATAAAGCAAATGGAGTAAAATATTAAGATTAGGCAAATCTGGGTAAGGGTATACAGACATTCACTGTGCTATTTTTATTTTTACAACTCTTTTGAGCTTTGAATTATTTCTTAATAAAAAATTTTAAGTAACTGAAGTATAATAAGCATTTCCAGCGAGCATCTAAGAAACTCCAATGGCATTAGATATGATTTTTACTCAAAAGGCAGCCTAATTGCCTAGAGAATGTCCCTGCCTCTCCTCTAATTCAGATCTGTTCACCAACACAGGAAAAGCATAAAAGCATTCGGCCTCGATTTTTTTCTTATGCAAAGTGAAAATAAATCAAACTGAGGCATGCTTTGGAAAAAAAATGCGGCTAATTTTACTTTTACTTTTTTCAGAATCAGAACTGTGGTGATTTTTTTCACGATCATATTTGTGTTTGTTTCCAAAGTGAAAAGATTTTTGAGACCGTGATAACCACTAACTATTGAAAAAACTGGGAAGTGACAATGAAATATCTGTAAAGTAGAATAATAATGAGCTGTGACATTTTTAATTAGTTCATGGAGTAAAACCAGTAGGCTCACTTCATTTCTGATTTGTTTTCCATAGTTCCAATACAAATTAATGGCTTTGAGGACATTTTTCTTTCAATTTGGACATAAAACTACAAATTTGCTATTTTCCTTAGTAATACTGAAAAGTTAAGACCCATTTTTGTACACGTATAAAATGGTGAACAGGCCAAGCTGGAAAGTATTTAGAAAACATCAAATCTAAGTGCCTAGTTTTAGTTTGTATAAAATGAAACAAATCGGGGATGTTAGGGAAGCAATATTGGAAACGATCAAACACCAAATAATTTACATTTTAAAGTTTTTGAAAATTAATTTTCAAACACCAAATAATTTACATTTTAAAGATGTAAAAATTAAAGTTTTTATTTTCTAGAGTCCTTGTGTACATCGCACTGCATAAAATGTATCTTTTTAAAAAAAATATTTTTATTTATTCATGAGAGACACGGTGGGGGGGGGCGGGCAGAGACACAGGGGAAGAAGCAGGCTCCATTGCAGGAGCCTGATGTGGGACTTGATCCCGGGACTCCATTATCATGCCCTAGGCCAACCGCTGAGCCACCCAGGGATCCCCAAAATGTATCTTTTTAAATGGAAATATTCATAAATGTAAACGAACTTGCCTTTATTCTTTATATTTGCAGAAATTATTCCTTGTATGTGAATGAGACACATATTCTCTCTTACGGAGCACCTAGGCTTCCAAAGCACATATTTTTGTGTACACAATAATTTTCCCATGTAACACATATTTTGATTAATAGAATAAATATGAATATGTTACATATGGCACTTATTTGAAAGTCACGTCCACTGAAAATGAACGGAAAATCAGTGGTTGTAAGTGGACACAAATTTGCGTTTACAAAGTTGGAAGAGGCACATTATCCAGATTGAGAGGATTTTTGTTTCTGAATTCAAAACACACCATTCCTCTTAGTCTACACCAAATCATAATCTTTCTTTTGAGCCACGAACTCTGATCTACTCTTGCCAATGAGACAATGGCCGAAAGAAGGGAAAAACCAAACAAACAAGTGTTCCAATGTTCTAAAAGTTCTTTGGGAAGTCCAGTTATTGATGTTAAGAGCAAACAGCATCATGGTTTCGTGGCGAATTTATTACTTGAGAAGTAATGCATTTGCCAAGGTGGACTAGAGCCCTCAAGCAGCAGGCCTTTCTCCTGCACAGGTGGGCAGCTGTAGAGAGTTCACACTGCAGGAGGGGGAAGACACCCACTAAACTGTGAGATTTGTTGGATCAACCCTGGAATTCAACAATCCGATGGCTACCCAGCAAGACCACGCACACATCACACAGGCCACCGTGTCTTATTAAGACAGATATAAAATTTTACGATGCTATACAGCAGTCATCCGTTTCAACTTCTATTAGATTCAGTGAAAATTTATGTCTTTGTGTGTCCCATGAATGTAGTCTTAATGAAACAGTAAAAAATATATATATATACGTCTCTAGTTGAGAAGTAACAATTTATGTATGCCAGCAATAAATTATTTACAATATTGTGTCTAATTTCACTTCAAAAATTGGGATTTGGGGCAGATTCTGAAACGCTTGTTCTTATTACACTATGCGACATAAAACCACAAGCAATGCATCTTGCTATTGTCCCAATAATGGTAAGATAGTCCCCATTCCATGTCTCATGGAAGGTCAGCCGGGTAGCTCTAATTCTTTTTCTGCAAATATGATTTTGTCATAGAACGAATTCTAAACTTATTTTCCACAATCTAGAACTAGGCTGTTCGTTCAGATTTTAATGGTTCACAAGAACGACGACCACAACAGCAACACAACCACCTTACCAGCAAGATAGGGTTTTCTCTACTTCTACGGCCTTCATTTGCCACTCGGAATTACAGTGTTGATCAAATTTAGATTGTAAGTTCCTTGGGCTATGTTTTTTTCTCAGTTGTTACCAGTTATTCAGTGTAACACCACACTGTATGACAAACACACAACACCTGATAGCTTATGATATCAAAATATTATCAAAATATCTCATACTTAAAATTCTGGACATTTAAAAGTCCTTTTTTTTTTTTTTTTTTTTTTTAGAGCGAAGCATTATAAGCGGTGTTGAAAAGAACCATAATCAAGTTCTGGTGAAGTAGCTGTGTTTAATCAGTGTGATACATAAAGATGAACATACAATTTTAATGGATTTCTCACAACTGTCAACTTAATTTTACTTAATTTTAAAATTTTGATCTAGTTAAGAATATTAAACTTGAGTCAACAGTTCATTTCCTAAATTTGTAACACTGACAATCTGTTTTCATTCTCTCTGTAATCAAAAGACAGCAACTTCTATCACAGTGCATTGCATGAAAATAATTTTTTAAAAACATCCTATTCTCTAGGTAATGTAATAGAACCAATGTGATAGCGTTGTTTACCCAAATTGATTAAAATTAAATCCATTAATTTATGGAACAGTGCAGACTTTCTTTTTCGGAAGCCATGTGATTATTCTAATTAAAGCAAACCAAATTAAGTAATCATTCAAATATATTATTTTCTTAAAAGAAGATTCAAAAATACTGTATGAGAATTACAATTATATTAAATAGTTAATATTTATATACATTATTCTAGCTTGGCAAAAATTTAAAAAAATCTGCTGGATTTAGATTACTTTAGAATTGCCTAATGAAATTAGTTTCAGCTTGATTTGATTCCCAATTATGAATCCAAATGGTCTTTTAGTTCTCGTCCCATTTTGGGGCATCATAACTGCAAATTAATCTTAAACATAAATTTCTAAAACTTGAGTTACTTACCTTATTTACATTTTAAAAGACTATCTACACTACAAATAGCTTTTTCTAAAGTATTTAAATTTCATCATCATATGATATGAAAAATAATACTGAAATGTCACAGTTTAATACTATATATTTTCACAGTGGGTAGAAACAAATTCAAGAATATCTTTTTCCTGGAAAATGTCCAACTAGTAATATGCAAAACAAACAAACAAATATATGTAGGATAACTTACAGATGTTAGGAATTTACTAGAGCTAGGGGAAGAAAAAACTCTCAAAATTTAAATTAATACAAAAGTTCTGTCAGCATTAAATTGTGTACAAAATTTGAAAAAAAAAGTGAAATATTTTTCCTTTTCAGTTAAAATAATTTGGAGATCAATAAGAACTTTAAAATTTTCCAGCTTTTTAAAAGGTTGTACGTGAAGTTGAAACTGTAAACGTACTAAACGTTGTCATTTAAAATATTGAGTACTCGCTTTAAAATTATGAAATTTCTTTAATCTATTTTGTAATTCAGCCCACACTGAAATCGTTGTTTCATGAACAGTGATCCAAATAATTAAATGAAAAATAGCAAAACTTTCTTCTTACCTCAGTGTCTTTTTTTCAGTTGCTTGTTAAGCTGCTTAAATAGTTGAGTTAACCAGCATCTCAAAGGGCTCTGACTCCCCTCAGCTTTTTTTAGTCAGTTTTTTTTTTCTCTGCAAAAGGACGGTCTACCAAAAGAGGAAGTTGTGAAACACCAGTCATTTTGCTTTATAAATTCTATGCAGGATGAAAAATTCTTCACAAACCTTACCTTTGGAACCATGGTGACAGGCTATAATTTGTGTGCGTATACATGTGCAATTAATTAACATATACGCAAATTTATATGTGTAAGCGAGTTTTCAGAAAGTTCTTGAAATCTATACATTATTATGTAATGCTCATTTACATAAGGAAACATCTCCTCTGTGGCCAAAAGATAATCATAGGAAAACAAAATACCGCTCTTTGCAGACAAAACCCGTCAAGCTCATACGTGAGGACTAAACTTGCTTTTATAAGGTTAATTAATTTAAACTCTTTGAAGTATGACCTAAATGCTAATCTGACTACAGACATATTGTAAAAAGAAAAAAAAAAAAAAAAACTTCAGTAAACGGGCATTTTCCTGGAATCTGAGTAGTGGTTTTTTACCTACAAGCCTTAAACTTCCTTTCTCATGAATAGCTGCCTGTTACATATAGATAAAGCATTGCAAAACTGAAACTGTTGCTTATCCATAAGCTCTGCTCTCTCAACTTCAGCCACAAGAATGCAAAACAGGTGCAGGTCCTGCACTGCTGAACACAAATGGTTAAGTTTCTAACAGGTTGGAGCCCTGATGGAAAATAGTTATGGGACAGTAGGGACGATGGTAGAAAAGGGACAGAAAAGCAGTTGATCAAAGCCAACACTACCTCCAACCCCAAATAGAAGGAAACACTCATATATATATATACTTCTCCCAGGTTACTGAATAGTAGAAGCAAATGAACAGCTGCAATTTGCATGTGGCAGGCCCTCCCACCCGGCCTTGCTGTTGGGGAAGGGAAGGGGGAGGGTGGTTTGCAAGAATAACAGTAATTATGCAAACCTCCACGCGCTGCAAGAACCACTTTCTGGACTTTGAAACTATCATGTTCCCAGGGTATCACACTCTGCTTTTTTACTTAACCATATTTTCAAAAGGGCAATAAAGAGCAATTAGGGGGTAATGAAAAATGGAAACGTTTTTCCATTTCATCTACACTCCAACTCGATGGGAATCTGCAGGAAGTAAAAACAAAGGCACAAACAATACTAAGAAAGCTACCACGACAACGGCCAAACACCAGAGTGTCATCAATGTAAAACTAGAGTGGAATTCTTGCCCGAGATACTTCTACGAAAATCCCTGAAGGGAGTTATTGAATGTGGTCAACAGTGCTTAGATTCTGTGTGTTTTGAGAAATTTTAAGTATGAGCATATTTGACTTTTATTATAAAAACACTAAGTCCACCTGACTGCCAAAGACCCAGGCTCAGCAGCAGAGGCAGAGTGCTGGGTATCGGTGGATGGTTTAATGCGCCCGCTCAGTATTTGTGTCCCTTTCACCTGGTGGGTGGATGTGTGTCTCTGTTTCTGTAATGATCCTTTCCAGACTGGAGAATATGCTCAAGAGTCTTCCCTCTTAGACAGTTCTCTGACTGACCTGTCCTATCACTTTCCAATTTGAAAAAGTTGTCATCACCGACGTCCTGCAAGTCCTCCTAGCTGGTATGTGTATGTGCATACGTGCATGTGCACGTGAGCATGTGTGTGTGTGTGTGATAGCACATACATAAAATCAATGAGCTTATCATTTTATACATATAGTCTAGAGATGTTAGGTATATGCAAGTTATGGTACAACCTTCACCAACCCCCACCTCTAGATATTTTCATCCTCCCAAACTGAAACTCTATACTCATTAAACAATAGCTTCCCATTCCTCTTCCATTCCCTACCCAGTCCTTGGCAGCCACCATCCTACTTTCTATCTTTATGAGTTGACTTCTCCAGGTACCTCCTACAAGTAGAATCATAGAGCATTTGTCCTTGTGGCTGGCTTATTTCACTCAGGTGCTTCCAGGTTGCAGCATTTGTGAGAATCCTCTTCCCTTTTTAAGGCTGAATAATATTCCATTACGTGCATGTGCCACATCTTATTTATCTATTGTATTCTTCGATGGACATTTATGTTTGCTTCCTCCTATCGGCTATTGTGAATAATCCTGCTAAGATCATGGGTTTACAAATATCTGTTTGAGTCTCTGCTTTCTTCTATATTCTTTTGGGTATATACCCAATAAATAGAAATTGCTAGATTGAAATATTATCTATTGCTGGAGCATGTCATGATTCTATGTTTCAATTTTTGAGGACCTCCCATACCATTAAATTCCCCTATCTTCTTCATGTTTCATCTCTCTGCATTCTGGTTTCTGCGGCTTCTAGTCACTAAGATTCTCTTGCCAAAGTCACCCGATGACTATGTTACCAAATCCAAATGATACTTCAAAGCCCTCTTGCTTGACTCCTTTGCAGTATATGCCACTGTTGACCATTTCCTTCTTGTAGAAATGCTCTCTGTGCTTGAGTTCTTCACTCTCTCCTTCTGATTGGGTAGCAGTCTCTTCTTTGACTTTCTTACGGGGTTCCTTAACCATGTTCATCCATTAAATGTTGCTGCTTCTCAGGATTCTGTTCTGGGCCTGCTCCTCTTCTTATGCACAATGTCCTCAGCATACTTCCATGGTATCAATGGACAGAGACTTAATTGCACTTTCATTTCTGTTTCCAACCTGGATATCTCCCTTGAAAAATTTTGGTCAGTACAAAATACAAGATGGTTTTGACCTGTGCTCTAGAGAAAAGCATCTGCATAGAGGGCGTAAGAGCAACCAAATTTTTAACTTTCATTGTTTAACCTTGGACAAGTCAGCTATTATTTCTGAGCCCCGTTTCCTTATCTGGAGCCACAAACAACCACTTCGGAGGATTATTGAAAGTTCATTTTCTTGACATTTAAAAATTATAGAATAAAGAATACTTTGTTGTGTTTATAGTATAAAAAATACAGGTAAAGTAAAAATTTATACTATTTCCCTATAGCATGATTCTCCATATATATATATATATATATATATATGGAGAATATATGTAGATAGATAGATAGATAGATAGATAGATTCATATATCCATATGATATATGGAATTAAGTAATTTTGTGGGCGTTTAAATATATATAACATCACAGTGTATTTTTCACTGTGATCTTTTTTTAACTTTATCTTTTTTTTCACTGCGATCTTTTTTTAGTTGAAGCTATCCCCAAGGTATTCTTTGGAACTGACTCATACACATCTAATACCCCCATCGATAAAATTTATGTAATTTCTTCACAATTAAAAGCAGTGTAGTCAATCAACAGTGTTATAGATGCCTCCCTAAAAGTATGGGGAAGTTTTTAAGTATAGGGATATAGAATTGCTGGGCCAGAAGGTATACACATTTATTTTTTATTTTTATTTTTTAGGTATACACATTTAAAATGTTTTTTTTTCTTTTTTACACATTTAAAATGTTAATTGTTACTACCAAATTGCCGAGTCAAAAAACCTTTACCAGTTTGAACTTCCAACATTTCCTGTTTTTCCACTCTATTGTCACTACTTGACATAATCAAACTTTTAAAGATTTGCCAATCTGATGGGCAAAAGAATGGTGTCTTCATATTTTTAATTTGTATTTCCCTGATTACTATGGAAATTGAACATATTTTAATGTTTGTACCTTTTGTATTTCCTGTTTTGTAAATTGCCTGTTCATTCATTCCAGACATTTGTTCATTGGACAATGGTCAACTTTTTATCGATTTGTAGGGTTCAATATACCTTAGGTTTTAATGTATTGTAATCACTGTTCTTTTTTTAATGCTACAGTCATTGAATAGTGTAGCTTTTTGAGATGATCTCAATATTGTTTGATAATATCCTTGCGTTTTGGCACAAGATGTCTCAGGCTCATTTTGTAAATTTCCTATTCCAGACCTAAACTTAGCTCTTTCTCTAAAGGGCTTTGTTTCCTTTCAGTAAGACAGGGTTTTCTGAGACTGAATTTAGACATTAGTGGTGCTACAGGGTTATCATTAGCATTAGGAATAAACTGGGTTTTGTAAGCATTAGCAGTTAGTCAATATAATGTTAGTTATTTCTATATGCAAAGCAATATGTATTTGGAATATATATTTAAACATGTGCTAGGAGTTTGTAGCATGCATTAACATTACATCATATTTTGCATTAAAGTAATTTAAGAATAACATACCTCATATGAGAAAATATTTTCTCTTGAGTAAAAATTGGGCACTGTTTTCCTCTGCAAGGATATTTTGATAAAGAAAGGCAATAACATAGTAATTGTCATATCTTGCATTTGGACCTTTCCAAATACCCTTCCAAAGAAATTTCAAAAGTCATGTAGAATGGAAAAATATTACACAGCTTCCATATTTTTCATTTTTCTCATTTGCTTTTTTTAAAAAGATTTTATTTATTCATGAGAGACAGACAGAGAGAGAGAGAGAGAAAGAGAGGCAGAGACACAGGCAGAGGGAGAAGCAGGCTCCATGCCCGGAGCCCGACGTGGGACTCAATCCCGGGTCTCCAGGCTCACACCCTGGACTGAAGGCAGCACTAAACTGCTGAGCCACCCAGCCTGCCCCTCATTTGCTTTTATCATTATGATTCTCAATCTGTTTTCTCTTTCCTTTTTTTGCTCTTATGCACTTACCACTTAAAAGTAAGCAAAAATCTTCGCATTTGTCCTTGAAAAAATATTTCAATAAAAAAAATATATATTCATGGTTTTAGCCACCATTTTTTTTCCTAAGACTTATTTCACGGCCACTTTAAAACTACTGAAGTAGCACGTTTCTATTGCTATCTGCAGAGCTCAATGGTGGGAGAAGTACTTCTGATTCACTGATTTTATTTTTAATTTATTAAAGAAATGACTTTAATATGTAAGTGCGCATATAATTGTTTTGTTTTGTACAGCTAGATAATTGAAGAGGGAAGCACTCTCTGATCATTCTTAAGTACCTTTGACCCTCAGGTTCCTTATCTGTAAAAGAGAATAAGAATATCTACTTCACTGGGGTGTTGTGAGGATTAATTGGCTATTATAGGTAAACGGCCAAGCACATTAAGTTTCCTGATAAGTATGATGCTGATAATTCCAAATCTAATTTGAAAAACACAACTGGACAAAAAGTTTCTTCTAGTTTGTGAATTTATTTGAAAACACTACAAAAGGTTTACAAATTAAAGCACATCTCGTTTTACATTTATATTTATTGTGCGTTAAGAGAAATAAACGAAAGGAACCAGGACTATAGGAGATTTGCGGAGAGTCATTCACTCATTCATCCACTCAATAATTATTATCTGTTATAAGTAAGAAGATATACTAGGGACTGGGCCTACACAAGGAACCATTGGACTGTGCAGATTATTCTGTTGGTCTTGCCCTTTGCTGCCCTAGAGGTTGGTCTCTACACACCATTTACGAGGCTCCTTTGCCCTCTTCCTTCTGGTTACCTTTAGCCAATGGATGCATAAGCATGAGATAGAAAGAAAAGAATTTGAAGTATGTTTTTGTATCTCCTTCATCCTGTCAGGCCACAGTTTGGGAAGCGGCTATATCACTCTCCCCACATCTATGGCCCCTTTCTGGTTCCTTCTCTTCCTCAGCTATACCTCTGGTCAAGTTCTAGCAACATGGTTCTTCCTTGCCTTTCATGCTTAGGAGTGACATCCGCTTCCTACCACTGCTAACCTACAGGTGCTTTACCCTACCTGGCTGACTCTGAATCATTTCGATACCTCTTAATAATCCTCTCATTAGATGCACTTTTTCAGGCAGAACTTATTTTACATTGGTCTTGTCATGCAATCAAATTACACATGCCACCTTGAAAGTGATATACTGGGAGGTATATGGTTTCAGAGGAAACACAAAGGTGGAAACTTATAGAAGATGTACTAGGCTTCGGGAATCCAGGATTGCAGTTCAGGGAAAGTGACAGTTGAACTGAGACTTGAAGGATAAGAATAAGGAGGACTTCATGGGTATTTAGCAGGGCTGGGTCTGCTGGGCAAGGGTAGGAAGAAAGAGGGAACTGGAAAAGGAATAGAATTCAGAGAGAGTGAGAGCATCCTATTCATGGAATTGCCTGTACTATGCTCATTGGAAGGCATAAGCTGGGTGGGTGGGGGTGGTGCTAAAAAGGGGGGTGGTGAAGGCACACTTAGAAAAAGCCAGAAAGAGCATCAGAAGATGGTGAAGGGTGTGGTGAGGAATGAGCCAGGAAATAGGACTCTTGAAGAAGCAAAAAACAAAAACAGAAAACCAAAACAATGAAAAAAAAAAAAAACAAAAACAAACACCAAACAAACAAACAAAACAAAACAAAACAAAACAAAACAACCCTTGTAGCATAAGCAATCAGGGCTTTGGGGTATATGTATCTTTTCTTATTCTTTATTGATTCTCTTTCTTTTGGTAATAGGTTTTGTGATTTTTCTCTGAGACACAAACCCATCCTCAATATCAGCCCATGTGACGGGAGGCACTGATTTTCCTCACATTCTAAATTGGTATGACCAACTGACCAATGTCTGGCAAAAAATTTTAATTTTTTTTCTTTGCCACAGTGATGGTTCAAAGATGGTTAGGTGATTCAAGCCATCCAGTGAGACTCATTTCTGGAAATTTTAAATTCTGGTTTTGCTGGGATTGGCTAACTGTAAGACCAAGTTCTGATGACATCATCCTAGTCCCTGACTCCAGCTACGCCTAAACTCTTATCTCTCTTCTTTTCATTTGCTGAGCCAAAAAATCCTGTCACTCACAACTACAAAAGTCTTTTACATCAGGAAGAAAATTATGCAGGACAAGACATGTTTTATTTGAAGTAGAAGTATCAATATCAAGAAAAGCAAGGTTTTCATTGTCCCTGGAACAGCACTGTCCCATAGAAATATAATGCAAGCTACATATATCATTACAAAATTTTTAGTTACTACATTAAAAAGAAACAGGTGAAATGAATTTTAATAAAGTAGGTTATTTAACTCAATATATATAAATATTATTATTTCAATGTGTAATCAATATAGAAAATTGTATCCAGTTTAATTTTTAAATTTAAACTTAAACTAATTAAAACTAAATACAATTAAAAAAAAAATCAGTCCTCAGCCACACTAGCCACATTTCAAGCATTCAGTAGCATCAAACAGCACAGCCCTAGACTAGATCCTAAAGTACAGGAGTTGATAGGAGTCCAGTTGAAAGTGAGCCTGTGCTCAAATTTTAGGCCCTTGGAATGGGGAACTACTTAATATTTTTGAACAGGGAAATGATGTAAGCTAAACAACGCTTCAATAAAAATAATCTGGCAGTTATAGCATCCTTAAAGCTTTCCTGATTTCCCAGTCAAATTAATGATGCCTTTCTCTATAATCCTCTTGCTCAGAGTCGTAAGGACACATGTCAGACTCTCTAGGGACAGAAACACTTATCCATTTTGAGACAGCAGCCAGAAAAATAATCTGCTGTTGAGCAGGATTCTCTCAAGACCTTGCCTATGCATTCTTCTGTCCCTAATGCGATTTGGAACATTCCCATGGCATTAAGTAGTGTGCCAGTTTCTGACTCTTGCTTCTAGATGGTCAGGTACAGTGGAATGATGAAATCAAAGGTCAGATGCAGAAACGATTAAAAACTTTTTCTTTCTAATGTTTGCATTAACTCAAAGACCAATCTCAATTCGAGACCTATTCAAACAAAGAAACAATGAGAATCTTAGAGTCCAGAAAATACACGACAACATACTGTCAGCTCCAAAGGGGGGAAATATGCTTCACTTTGTTCTCGTTTCCTCCCTGTTTCTTGCCCCTGGTAGGTTTTTCAAAACGGTATTTGTTTAATGGAACTAATGAATTATAAACTACAAGTCATAGTCTTTCGATTCTTTTTTGGATAACAAATATAAAGTAAAACACTTTAAAAAGTTTAATTTTTAATCGACATATTTGAATAAATTCTTGATTACATTTTTCTGATCAACGTCCCATTGTCTATTTTTTACAAACGTAAAATGATTTAAAGATAACACTTGTCATTCCTGAAACATTCATTGCAATTTTAATCAAATGATTGTATCAATTCTAAGAGTCTTCATGTCCTAGCAAATAAATCACGTTAACAGAAAAATTTTTTATAACACCCTTTTTTCTTGTAAGACTATTTTAAGTTCCTGAACACAGGCATTTTATATGGTTAGTGAAACATTTTGTTTCAGCTAACTGGGTGAGGGCTATGTTTATTATTTCTGTGGTGAAACAAAGAAAGGATATGTTCTCTTTCCACGGTACACAACCGCTACAACAGAGGAGCACGTTTCCAAATGGGGGTTAGGTCAGGAAAAAAGTCCCTGGGGGAAACTTGTTACAGACTGGCCACACCTAAACCTAGAGAATATAATACAACAGCCATAGGTGAGGGCCACCGCAAACCATAGCCCCTGTGAGTTAGATGTGACTGCTTTCAGAACAAGATTTCAAGGGGACAATGGTGTCATGTAATGATGGAAGCTCTCATAAAATTATAAATTCACTTCATCTATGTGCTTTTTATTTGGAGCAATGATGAGATGCATATTCAAGAATGTTGTGGGGATTCACGGTTTTGGGGACAGTAAGCATCAAGAAGAGAAAAGGTATTTCCTGGGGGGGGGGGGATTTAATTTCTGCTTTTTGAAGGTAGATGTCTTTGTAATAGACCTAACGCTTTTTGACTTTTGAAGACCAGTTCTGACAGTTGATGGCAAGTATGGATATCCATTTGGCCACTACTGACTGAGTACTTGGTAATCCTTATTGGAAAACTTTACAATGTGCTATTTTGTTGTAAAACATTTGCATGAGCCTTAATGCATTCTGTTCTTCCTAAAAGCCAATTTTACCAGCAGTTACACAGCTTTTAGAAGGCTTCAAATGGAGTCACTTATGTTTCACAGTGACTGAAAATTCACAAAAATATCAAAGCTCAAATCTCTTATTCTGTGTTCTCAACTACATCGGTGGTTTGCAAGATTTTCTGAGTGTTTTGTTTCCTGGAATTTTTTTTTTTTAGATGCACACACACATCTATGGATACACATGTAGATAATATATGTGTGTATTTACATACTACATACATAAATGGATTTTTGGTGGATGGGGAGTTATAGAAACATGTGATCATCATAAATCTACAAGGAAGACAATACAGATCGCTCTTTGTTTCAATCAACTGGGGATTATTACTATTTAATTTTTGCACAAACCCTTTCAGATTCATATATACTTATGTGTTTTTTTCAAAAATGGATGAAAAAAAAATCAAAAATGGATGATAACATAAAAATATAGCAGAATTCTACATAACTGAATTCTATTTTTAATATTCACAGACTGTGAAAATACATAATGGCAAAGTATTATCAATTCAACAATACTTCTTATTCACATCATCACCTACGTACATTTGAACAATAATATCATGTGTTCTTTTTTTTTTAATACCATGTGTTCTTACAGAACATATATATCCAGGCTGCTAAAAATACCTGTGGTTATATGATTTGGAGACCTTTTGTAAAAAGTATATCTCACACGTTTAGAACCTGTGACTGAAGTCTTTTAACAACAAGCCACACTTGTGTGGCTGTTTTTGATTACTCTATATTCAAAGCAACTTCATCTGTCAGAGCTTCTGCTGTTATCAACAAACACACATGAAATATTTGTTATAAACCAGGATAGGCCTCAACTTGCAAGAGAAGAGCTTGGGAATCAGCTTGTCTGATTATGTAATTATATGACTTCAGGAATTAAGTATTGGTGGTTCTTATGCTAAGGGTGAGTGAGATACATCAATAATTTTTCTCTCCCAAACTTGGGAAGACTTCTAAAAAGAAATAAGATCTGGAGGAAGTCTTTAAGGAAGGAGCTATGATAGTTAGTTGGGCAAATGAAGTTTTCATGGAAATGTGTAGTGAGAATCTCAAAGAAATAGCCAGTGAGTATTGTATTGAGGCTAAGCAAGAAGTTAACATTCAATTCATGAAGGAATTTATATCAGAAGCAGCAGTAGTGCCATTCAGAAAATGAAAGATTTGTTTTTAACTTAGAAACAAAATTTTAGACAAAGGTTAGTTCAGAAAACAATGTGTTGAACACCTATGTACCCACTATCAGAATAAAAACTACTAATCTATGGGTATCTCTTTGTCAGGTATTTTCCTCTTTATATAGCTCCTATATCTTTAAAAACCAAGCCTTGAAGCACAAGGAATAGTTGAGCAAAGTGTTGGGGATGTTGTAAAAGAGACTGGAAAGGGGGGAAAGCACCTCGGGACAAGTAACTCCTATATAATGTAAATGACACACACTCAAAAAATTTTTAGAAAAATGACTCATTGGAATTATTTAAAATTGCAGACTCCTCAAAGACGGGAGGTTAAGTATGACATGACTTAACATGTTGTAAATAATTTGGTCTCCACAGTCATTTCATTACAAGTCATTAACTAATTTCAGAAATACATACAGACTTTGAGTCCTAATGGAATATGGTCCAAAAGTTTACTTGTTTCTTAGTTGTCTGGATTCCCACATAGTTTTAAGATTATACTTTGTTGTTAACGTTCCCAAAGAGTTTATAAAAGCCTGCTTACATAACATGGCAGCCAAGATTACCTGCTCTTTTAAGATTCTTCATTCATCATGCATAGTATGCAGTGATTGTTAGATGTGATCATAGTATGGTGATTATATTTAGAAAAAAATGATTAGTTTTCTATGGCTATGTAACAAATTACTACAAACCTAGGAGCTTAAAATAACACAAATTTACTATCTCACAGTTTTTGAGGAGTCTTACACATCATGGCTGGATTCTCTGATCAGAGTCTCAAATACTGAAATTAAGGGACATTCTGTGTTGTTCTTCTCATCCGAGGCATAGTTGTGGACAGAATTCAATTACCTGGGGTATTAGGACTGAAGTCCCCATTTTCTTCCTTGCTGTTGATCAGAAGCTGCTCTCTGCCCTTAAAGACCACATTCTTTGCTGCCTGGCCTCCCCTATCATTAAGCTAGTAATGGAGACTATCTAGCATGACCAATTACTCTCATGGGATGAATTTCTGACTTCCTCTGTCTCTGACCTCTAGATCTAGATTCTTGTGATTAGGCTAGACCCACCTGAAAAAAATCTTCCTATTTTAAGGCCAGTTGATTTAGGATCTTAGTTACTTTTGCACAATTCTTTACAGGAGAGCCTATGTTAGTATTTGATTGAATAACTGAGAGAAGATGTGTATACATAAGGGCCCAAGAATCCAGAGGGACCACTTTAGAATTCTACCTACCATAAACCCTATCAATTAGAGATACATACTGACATACATGAAATGGAATAACATGCTGTGTGGGATATGTATTCAAATAATCCAACAACAACAACAAAAAAGAGTAATGAATAGATGCAATAAAATAGGGAAAACATTGAGTTATTGAAACTGGGTGGTGGGCATTTAGAAAGTTATTCTTTCTGCTTCTGCTATGTTTGTGAATGTCCACTAAAATTTTAAATAAATAAATAAATAAATAAATAAATAAATAAATAAATAAATAACATTATCTCTCAGCCTTAATCCTGACACGCAGCCTTTGATTCCACTAAACTTTTATCTTGTGACTGTACACTAATAGTTTGGATCCTTCCTTTCTTCTGGGTCTCTCATTTAGTCTTTCCTCAGCCCTTTAGAGCTGTAAAGGAAACTGAGACTGAGTAGATTCCCAGACATTCCTGGGATAGCCAGAATCCTGGATGTTAGTGTGTGGACAAGGACTAGAGCATTTGTCATGGTAAAGATGTGGAGTGAAATCTCTGGTCAAAGGGACAATTGTGAACAAGTGAGCCCTTATAGTGGTTGGAAGGGGTAAGGAAATAAGGAGGCCTGAAAAAGAGGAACTATATTCCATATAGAGGAGTGTTAGCAATAAGTGTAGAAAGAATGACAGAGTTGGCAAATCACCATTATGAATCCCCAATGTAACATGAAATTTAGACAAGGATAGAAGAGATATGCATATAACTTGGTGAAAGTTTATTAAAACAACAGAATTTTCACATAGTTTTAAAGTAGCACCACACGGGTTGTCTTTTTTTAATTACAAAAGGAAAACAGATCTTTATATTAGAAAGATTTTGTGGGGACATTTGGGTGGCTCAGTGGTTGAGCTTCTGCCTTCGGCTCAGGACGTGATCCTGGAGTCCCAGGATTGAGTCCCACATCGGGCTCCCTGCAGGAAGCCTGCTTCTCCCTCTGCCTGTGTCTCTGCCTCTCTCTCTATATATATGTCTCTCATGAATAAATAAATAAAATCTTAAAAAAAAGAAAGATTTTGTAATTCCTACCTTTAACTGGGCAATCTAATAGTTTAAGATCTTAAAAATTTAATTTAAACAATTTAAAATCTTAATAGTTTAAGATCACTGTTAGTGACACACTGTAACTTTATGTGACTCCTGATTAATGCAATGTGAGTTACATGCTATCACTTATATAATATTTTTGCTCAAAATGTTTAACTTGAATCTGATCATAAGGAAATAATCATCCAATCCAAAATGTAGAACTTTTTACTAGACACCTGGCCTGAGCTCAAACAAAATTCAGTATCATTAAAAATAAAAACTAAGAAGCATAGGGATTGTTTTGATTAAAATAGACTCAACCAAATAGAATAAATGAACTTTGACTGGATCCTGGTTTGAAGAAAAAAAAAGTTATAAAAGACATGTTAGGGAAAGAAAATTGAACAGTACATGTTGTAATTGAAGTATTGTAAATAATCTTGAGGTTTGTAACTGTATTGTGCTTTTGTAGGAGAATATCTTAGTCAGGATATGTTCTAAAATGGTTAGAGATGAAGTGACATGACGTTCAACATACATACATACATACATACATATACACACATATGTGTGCAAAGAGAAAGAATAAACAAATTTGACAAATGTCCACAATTAGTGAAAATTATCTTGTGTTTATTGTACTATTCTTTCAGCTTTTCTATAGGTTTAAACATTCAAATATAAAGAAAAAAATCATGCCACCTTTTCTGATTTTAGTTTCTGTATCTGTAAAATGAGAGGGTTTAGAATAAATCATCTCTAAATTCTTCTTCTTTTTTTAAAGGTTTTATTTACTTATTTGAGAGGGTGTGAGCACGAGAAGTGGGGAGGGGCAGAGGGAAAGGGCTGAGCAAGGAGCCCAACATAGGGCTTGCTCCCAGGACCCCAAGATCGTGACCTGAGCTGAAGGCGGACACTTAACCAACTGAGCCACCCAGGCACCCCAATTATCTCTAAATTCTTGACTATTATTTGATTTAATGTAAATTGGAACAAAGGAGAAGGAAACAGTTAAATTATTCAAGAATTTAACAAAACAGATTAGAATGATAAAAAAGTGCTGTGATGACTTGGGCAATAATTTAAAATGATTTTGCAAATTACAGGTAGTCCACTGCCTTGCACATAATTGGTTTTGGCTTTTTGATTTGTTGATAGAATTATGCTAAAGCACTTTAATTCTTTCAAAACTTATAATAGAGAGCCCAAATTATCTCTACTTTGAGAATAATATTTACATGGTTGATATATATAAAGAAATTTATTTATTTTATATCTATAGCATAGTTTTTGAGAAAAATAGGAATTCATTAATGATTCCCTATCAAATATTATGGAAAATTTTTTAAAACTGTAGAAAATATGTATTTTATATATTATTCAAACATTAAACTGATTATTTTCTGCTATTACTTCTCAAGGAAGAAATTTTAATTATTTTTTATTTTATTTTATTTTATTATTATTTTTTTAAATTTTTTTATTAAACAGATTAAATCCTTTGGTTCCTTCACCATGTAATAAATTAGAAAAAACTGACAATTCTCAATTTATGAGCATTGATTAAAAATTGTATCTTATTACGTTACATTTATTATTAAGTAGCGAGATTGAAGGATAGAAATATTTCAAGTATATGGGAAGTACAAGAATTTCAGCTATTTTATTTGAAGATTCTGAAAAACACAGAGCTGAAATAAAACATGCTAAATTGTTAATGAATCATCTTGTTCCATGGTGACATAGAATATTATTTGGAAATATAACAATGAAGTTTCTTCTTCAGCTAGAAAGAAAATTTTCTACAAGTAAAAGATATTTCTTAAATGATTTCCTGTCCATATTGTAAATATTAATTATTTCTTCAGCAATAATTTTTGACAACCTTCTTTTCTTTATTGATTTATACATATTTGTGTAATTTATTAAAAATCATGATCTAAATCTATCATAATTTTTTGTTTAAAATTATGTTCAAGGGGAAGAAAATGAAAATTAACTAAAATTCAGATTTTTTACTCACTATTTTACTATATATAAAGTAGTGTCTATGGGAAGCCCAGGTGGCACAGCAGTTTAGTACCTGCCTTTGGCCCAGGGCGTGATCCTGGAGACCCAGGATCGAGTCCCACGTCAGGCCCCTGCATGGAGCCTGCTTCTCCCTCTGCCTGTGTCTCTGCCTCTTTCTCTCTGTCTCTCTGTGTCTCTCATGAATAAATAAAATCTTTAAAAAAAAAGTAGTGTCTAGCTAAGCATAAAAGCAATAAAGCAAAATTGCTAGGGTAGGACATGACATATCCTGGTAAAGTTCTGGACAGAGTATCATTATTGAAATATTGGTCTTGAGTATAAAAAGAAATACCATTCTTAGAATGAAAATGGCATATGCTTCCCATTTAATCCTCATAGATTCTTGATAACTAATCCCAAGATCTTGCCAGTATGCTTTCATACTATATGTAGATTTTCTTGCTAAGCAAGAACATCACAGTCCATGGACCTGAGCATCAATTGGCTATTTTGTGACTAAAACTGTTTTGTCTCATTTGAAAACATCCAAACTTATGGATACATTAATTTTTAAACATTGGTCATATAAGTACATTTTGAAATTATTCTTTATTCTTGTAAAACACAAATGTAAATTTATTGAGAATTAAAAATAAATTCTGCTTGTCATGTACTGATATAGTCTCACTCTTATCTCAACAGCAAATACTAAAATGCCTACGTTTTGACCAAATGTAATTTGCAGCCTCACATCACATTAGAACATTAGTTATGATTATATATGTATATAAATACACTCACATATTCAATATATATTTGTTAAGTGGGTGATTCAATGAATGGATTATCCTTGTAACTTAGTAGGTATTCAGATTAAGGGGTAAAGTTCTCATGTAAAAAGTGGCTTTTAAAAAATTTATTTATTTATTTATTTATTTATTTTGGCTTTTAAAAAAATTTTTTTTTTTTTTTTTAAATTTTTTTTAAATTTTATTTATTTTTGATAGTCACAGAGAGAGAGAGAGAGAGAGAGGCAGAGACACAGGCAGAGGGAGAAGCAGGCTCCATGCACCGGGAGCCCGACGTGGGATTCGATCCTGGGTCCTCAGGATCGTGCCCTGGGCCAAAGGCAGGCGCCAAACCGCTGAGCCACCCAGGGATCCCGTCTTTTAAAAAATTTAATATGAGCATTAGCACTTAAGACTTTAAGTTGAGACCAGTAGGTCTTCCTGTCATCTATTAGATTTCCCAGATTTTAGTATCATATTTCTCTCTTTTTCTAATGCTTCATTTATTACAAATGTCAGAGTTACCAAAACTTAGCAATTTTTACTACAGAAGGATTACTCTTTGCTTATCATAACAGAATATGTTTAATATTGGTTAACTAAACACGGAAGAAACATTAATTCTACTCTCTGATTACCCACATGCCAAATTCACATCTTTGTCTGATTTGCTTGCATCTGTTTTATTTTAGCTTGGTCAAGAAAACAATAAAATCTTGAATGGCACTACAAAAGACCAGAAATGTGACTGAATCAGTGAACTACCATCCATGAAAATGGTTATTTTGAAAGGGATATTGTTACAAAAAACTCCTATGACTAACTATAGGGGAGATGGGAATGTAGTGGTACCTTCGTGCACAGGGCTTCACAGCTCTCCAATTCATGAAATCTCAAGATTTCATGTTGGATTACATAATTTGCAGCACCCTGACTCTTTCTAGGCAATTTTCCAAATTGTCTAAGACAAACTTACCACTGTTTCTGCTGCTGGATGTTTGAAGTTTAGAAGAAATCACAGAGTGAGGCACTTGACGGGATGAGCACTGGGTGTTATTCTGTATGTTAGCAAATTGAACACCAATAAAAAATAAATTTATTATAAAAAATAATAAAAAAAGAAATCACAGAGTTACTGCACTCTGAAATATGTTGCAAAAAGGTCTTTGCTGTTTAACTGAATAAATTAGTAATTTTACTTAGGATGACTTCTACTCATAAATGAGCATATTTAAAAACATGATTCTATTTACTTACAAGATTTATATGACCCAACATTAATATAAACTCTGGATCCCCTTGAATAAAGGTTTAGGTCAATACCCCAAATCACTTGAGTATTATTCTCCCTCTAGGGCCTATAGTATATCTTAATTCTGCACCTAAAAATCATTTTTTTCCAGTTAAATTGTATTATGGAGATATGAGTAATAATATAAAAACATTGATACAATGCAATCCTTGCATCATTTGCCTTCCACAAACCCTGTGAATTTTCTGATTGAGATGGAACAAAGTTATTAAGTCACGGGTTCACTAAAACTTCATGATGATGATTATATTAAGATCAATTTTGGTAATAGTGCTGTATTTCTCATCTTCTAGCTAAAAACTATGATGATTTCTGACTATCTAGATCTGTGGCTACTTCCTCTTCCTGATTTGGAGTGAATAGTAGTTGCTCATAGTTATATTTAAAACCAGGTTTCAAAAATTTTTCATAACAAAACTTTCTGTCCCATCATCTTGAGTTTCATTGAAAATGTAGAGGTGCATAAACATCTAGAATAGGAAAGAAAAATCAGCCACCATGGGGACATTTCCTTTCTGTTATAGTAAATTAATTATGATAAAAAAATCTATGTAATATCATGCTTTTTTCATTTGGGTATTTTTGTTTATTTCAGGTTTTAATTTAAAGCCTATTTAACATATAGTGTAATATTGGCTTCAGGAATAGAACTTAGTGATTCATCACTTACACATAACACCCAGAGCTCACCACAAGTGCCCTTTAACACCCATCACCCATTTAACCTATCCCCTTGCCCACTTCCCCTCCAGCAATTCTCCATGTGTTCTCTATATTTAAGGGTCTGTTTCTTGGTTTGCTTCTTTTTCTATTTTTCCCCGTGTTCATGTTTTGTTTCTTAAATTCTACATATGAGTGAGATCATACAGTATTTGTCTTTCTCTCACTTAGTTATTTTTCTTAATACTTTGCATAATACCCACTAGCTCCATCCATGTTTTTGCAAATAGCAAAATTTCATCCCTTTTTATGGCTAAGTAATATTCTGTTGTGTATATATACCACGTCCCCTTTATCCATTCATCGTGTGATGAATGTCTGGGTTCTTTCTACATTTTGGCTATTGTTTTTTTTTTTTTTTAATTTTTTTAAATTTCTTTTTATTTATTTATGATAGTCACAGAGAGAGAGAGAGAGAGAGAGGCAGAGACATAGGCAGAGGGAGAAGCAGGCTCCATGCACCGGGAGCCCGATGTGGGACTCGATCCCGGGTCTCCAGGATCGCGCCCTGGGCCAAAGGCAGGCGCCAAACCGCTGCACCACCCAGGGATCCCCCATTTTGGCTATTGTAATATCATCCTTTAATTTTCACTAATGTTTAAGATTCATTGTTATGGCAGCCTGCAACTCCCAATTCTGTCCTGCCATGCATCTCCACCTGATTCTTCATTTAGAGTACAAATGACTCAACCCAAAAGTGGTTTCATATAGTCAGTCAAAATTTTAGATTAAAGATATCTTAGACTCTCTTGAGAAAAGAGCAACAACTCAAGAGAAAACAATCAGTTATTCTGGAACCTTTTATTTTGTATACATATAAGCACAGTGGTGAGAGAGGATCTTATATGTTAAAAGCAACTGAAGTGAAATCATAAGCATAAAAGGAAGTCATGCTTGAAAAGAAGGATATTTCTGCTTTTGGCCATGAGGGAGTAACAGAGTCTAGAATTAACCTTAATCCATAAACAACTAGGACACTGGGCAAAATATAGAAAACATCTATTTTCAGAAACTGGAACATAGGCAGTGCAACTAATATTTCTGAGAAAAACAAATGAGTTGAGCTTCTTGTGTGAAGGTCATTTCTGGGTGGTAGTATAGGAATGGAGAAATGAAAATGTGCAATCTCATTGACTTGGGGAGATATTCCAATTTGAGGAGGTTGTAGAAGCTAGTTTGCAGGACAAAACATCTGAGATAAAAAAAAAAAAAAAAAAAAACTGTATAGAGAAGGAGCTCCAGTCTATGAGTCTTTGGCTGAATACCAAATACATACTAGTAATATGAAACCCCCTGAGTCCAGACTAGCAATGTCATCCAAGGAAAGAAAAATTATAAGATTGTAAGATGAACAATTCCCAAAACTCACACAGAGCTGGGAGTTATTTGAGTTCCCATCAGCTAGAGTAGAGATGCCTTCTTGAATACACAAAACATTAAGTAGACTCTATAAAAGGACCCAGGCATCTTAGAAGTGGGGCTAAAGTTGCCCAGAGTAAGTTTTATTCTAGATTTTCCCTAAAATGACTTAAAAAGAAGATTCAAAAGATTAAATTTCTAAAATGTGGACCACATCTAATAATCTTTAAAGGAACAAAACAAAATCCAGCACTAGGCAACCTAAAATTGACAATGTTTAGCACCTGATTAAAAAAAAAATTACTAGATATATGAGGAAGGATAAAACTGGACCCATAATCCAAAGAAAAATCAATCAGTAGAAGTAATCCCAGAAATTAAAGGGATGACAAAATTGTGACATGAAATTTAAGATATGTAATATAAATAAATATGCTCCATATCATCAAGGAAATAAAGAAAAATGAACATAACAAGGACACAAAGAGAGTACATAAACAAGAAACCAATGGAACCTATAGAGATGAAAATTAAATATCTGAAATTAGAAACTCACTGGATAAAATTAACAGTAGTATATGCATCTCAGAATAAAATTTCAGTAAATGTAAAGACATAGCAAAAGAAGTTACCAAAAATGAAATCAGAAAAAACAAAGACTAAACAATACAAAGCTTCAGAGCTCTGAGGGACAATATCAAGCAGTCTAGTTTATAGGTAACTAGAGACCCAGAATGAAATGAGAGACTGCAGAGGACAGAAATAATGAACAGAATTCCCATACTTGTTGAAAACTATAAATTCTCAGATCCATGAAGCTCATAATCCCTAAACAAAATAAACACAAAGAAAACTGTCCTAACATGTAACATAAGCAACAAATTGCTAAAAAAATGCTATTGAGAATGAAGATGGGTCTAAAGATAGGAAGGAGATGGAGCTAGAGTCATGACTGAGAAAAGCCCCGGATAATTGAAGCATTCTGTTGCATTCTGTTGCTACTCTCTGGTTTACAACAGGCAGAGATAAATACTTAACACTGGCATATATTTTTTTTTAAGTCTGCCATTAAAAGTGAATAAAATTGAGGGTATTGACATATAGCTAATAAAAACCTATAGAATACACATAGCCAAAAATATTTATTGGAGGCATATGGGGGTGTGTGTGGGTGAGGTCAGAGAATAGGATAGAGGGAAGCTACCGACCATGTGTCACTTATTGTAATTTTTAGCTACTCCATCAGAAGAGTCGTTCTTGAATATGCAGAATAATGCTATCCTCTTTTAGAATTACATTTCTGTTGAAGTCCTCTCAATTAGATATTTTATCCTGTAAGTTTTTCCTCTCCACCTTTCTCTTTCCTCATCTGTTCTTTTTTAAGGGTAAGGCATAATGTTGAAGAAAAGAAAAGGGAGGATACAAAATTCTACCCAACAAGAGGAACAACTAACAGATCTTCTGGGAGTCATATGAGAGTCAAAGAGAGAAATGAAAGGCGATCCTAAGGATTCAGACTCTGACTGGGCCTCAGAGTTGAGGATGGGAGTTTCATGAAAAGATAAAAGTGTGTGTATAGACGGAAAGATCTCACAGAATAAAGGGCTGTGGCCTAATTCCCCAGAGTTTATAGGCTACGGGCCACCAAAGAATATCTCAGTCATGTAGGTACTGTTCATACTGTGGGGCTGCAGTATAGTTAAGCAAAGATATCTTGAGTTACCGTTGACAAGCTTCCCTCAAAGACAAATAGCAAGTATGAATCCCAAAGTCCTTGCATTCTCCTTGAGGTAAGAGGATGCTGGCCATGAGGACACCATGAGAACTGAGATAAGAATGGCCTATCACAGGGAACAGATAAACTAGGGGTTGAATGTGAAGGTGGGAGAGATGTAGGGGGTTCATTGTGATGAAGAGTGGCAAAGACAGGGGTTAAAGGGGAGCCACAAAGCCCTAACAACAACAAGAGAGAAGACTAGTAATAAGTAGTTCACTAGCCACTCAGCAGGACCTTAACACCCAGTTGTGTTTAAAGAAAAGAAGGAAGTTGAATATTTCTACATAGTTGGCCTTCAAAATATTTTAATTGAATGAATAAAACAATGCTTGAAATAATCCATATTCTAGAAGTTTTAAGAGGCTAAGCATATCCTTGATAAAATTTTATTTTAAAGTAACTGTAATTAACTGTAAGTTTGAACAGTTATAGAAAACAATTTTATCTGAAGGATTTTAGGTAACATAATTTTTTAAAAAACTAAAAGAAATGCAGGAAAGTTTTAAGAAAATATCTTCATTGTGGAATGAATATGACTGATATATGTCATTTCCGCTATCTTTATGTAGCCTTTCCACCTGGCTCATACTTGATGTGAGATGCTTACTTCTTAGTAGGGAGTAGAGTGTTTTCCAGAGACAGACAGCTGGGAGCTGGGCAGTGCATTTATGACAGGACATATACTGGGGCCTGGAAAGACCATGTGATGTGAAGAAAAAGAATTCAGAGATTTATATATTCCCAGGTGCCCAACACATGGTCTCATTATCCACATGAGTGTATTGATTCTTACCATCTTGGATTCTGATGAGACCTCTTGGAGTATTGTGGCTGAGGCATCCACTGGAGTGGAAGGAGCCGTGCATGGGGATGCTGGGTAGACTGACCTCTACATCAGTTTTAGCCATCAACCAACCATGTCAGCTTCAAACCATTGAGCTTAGTTCTTCCACTTATAAAAGTTGAGATTGGGGCTATTTTTAAGCTCTTCATCAACTCTGATGTTTTTTTGAACTTAAAAAAAATTTCTAGCTAATTTCACAAACCTAGAAAACCATATAATCAACACCCAGGTTTCAAAACTTCCAAAATATGGCATTTAAGAATGAATGAAAAGAGTCAAGGGCCTTGTCTGTGTCCTTTCCCAAACTCCCACCCCTCTTGCAAATTTTTTTCTTTTTCTATTCTTTTCTTTTCTTGAAAGAGAGATAGAGATAGAGATAAAGAGAGAGAGAGAAAGAGAGAGAGAGAATGAGTAAGAGGGTGGGGCAGAAGGAGAGGGAGAGAGAGACAGTATTAAGCAGGCTCCATGTCCAGTGTAGAGCCCAATGTGAGGCTGTATCTCAGGACTCTGAGATCATGACCCGAGGCAAAATCAAGAGTCTAGACGTCCAGCCAACTGAGCTACCCAGGTGCTCCTGCAATTTTTTTTTTTTCTTTTCAGATTCCTTCCCTAAATTTACATTGACAGAACCACCTATTTTATCCATTTTCTTTCTCCTTCTGAAAGAAAGTATCCGGTAAAGTCAATAATTCTAAGTTATTAGTGACTTCATGAATAGTGTGATTCATTAGGAATGTTTACTTTTAAAAAGATGTAATGCCTACCATCCCCTCAAACACACCAATAAATTCCTCGTGATATTTTTAAATTGTGGACCACTACAGGGGAATAATTTTAAATTACTGAATGTGTTTTCCTGGCGCCTGAAGATTTTCAAATTTTCAATTTTAAAAGTACCATCTTTTATTTTTATTCTAAGGTATTCAAATAGGAACCTAAGAAACCTATTGCAAAATGAGCCATCAAACCACTGCATGATAAACCACAAACTACACCAAAAACACAAATTGAAATGAGCATTGTCATCTCAGAAACTGTCCTAATCAAAAGATTTAGAAGTTTTCTGCATGAAGATATTGGGTAGTTAGTTCTATTGGGTAAAAGTTTGATTTCTCTCATTTATAGGAATCTCAGCAACATTCTTTCATTCAACATTCATGGAGCACCTATGGTGTTCTTGGGCTTGTCTGCAGGTGGATAGATGATGGTGTTATATAAAATGTAAAAGGCATACATATTACTAGTTAGGTCAAGGCCATGGTGGTCCCCTAGATTGGAAGTTCTGAGCTGGTGTGCAAATAAATAGTAAATAGTGCTTTACATAGGAAAAAACATTTGCATATAATAATCTCCAAATCCTCATCCCATAAATACATGTAGTACTTATAAAGTTATCCTTATGCATCAAAACTTCAAGATAAAGCATTCTGATTAAAACAAGACTATCTGCCCCTTCCCCTAAGATCTGGACTGATACTCTCAGAATCAAAAGGTGCTGGAACTAGAGGAAACTTGAGAAATCAGTTAGTACAGTGGTTTTCAAACTCATCTGACCGAGGCCAAGTGGCTGCCCCAGATGGGTTGGGGGAATAGTGGTGGTGTTGGGGGCAGATTGGCTGAGTACCTGGACTCCGGACACAACCAGAGCAGTAAAAATAACTTGAGGGAGGGTGCAGCGCTCTCTGCTTCACCTTTAGCATGGCTTTTCAAGTCACATATTTACATCATTTGTCTAGGCCTTGTAGACATTGAATTTGCAAAGCTTGTATTTTATCCTCACCTTTCTTTTTATTCATTCTATCTTTTCTCCCAGTGTGTAACCACTAAGGAAGGAGGTTCATGTCACAGGCTGATGTTCTCCTGGATAGCACATTCTTCTACGACACAGAGGGAACCACGGGTTTAAGTAATTTTTACTTTAACTCATTCATACCCTGTGCTTCTTTGTATAAAAGAATTACACGCTTTGTTTTTGAGTAGAAATTCTTGATGCACACTTTTGGAATTGTTTTTCTTTTCTTTTTAAAAATTTTGTAAAAAGATTTTATTTACTTATTTGAGAGAGAGAGAGAGAGAACAAGCATTGGGGAGGGGCAGAGGGAGAGGGATAAGCCGACTCCCCACTGAGCAGGGAGCCTGACTTAGGGCTCCATCCCAGGACCTGGAGATCATGACCTGAGCTGAGGCAGATGCTTAACCAACTGAGCCACCCAGCTGCCCCTTATTTTTCTCTTAATAGTACCATTTGTGATAGCTAAGATTATGGAACGAAGGTTGGAAATCTGCTCCATCTCATTTGCTTTAGATTTTGCACAGATAAAAGCTAAGTTGTACTACTAGCTATAGAACCTCAAATTCTTCATAAGCCTTAGAAGAAATAAAAACTGAACAAAGACTTATCTGACAGAAATGAAAGGTAGAGGAATGGTTCCAACTTCTATTTTGCCTGCTGAATTATTCAGTAGGGTAGCCACTAGCTATATGAGACTATTCAAATTTATTTTTATTTTTTAGAAAAGATTTTATTTACTTATTTGAGAGAGAGCAGGAACAGGGAGGAAAGGTAGAAACAAGCTCCCCACTGAGCAGGGAGCCCGACGTGGGGCTCAATCCCAGGACCTCAGGATCATGACCTGAGCCGAAGGCGGACACTTGACCAACTGAGCCCCCCAGGGGTGCCAAGACTATTTGAATTTAATAAAAAATTTAAAAATCAGTTCCTCCGTTGTGCTAGTTACATTCAAGTTCCCAATAGCCATATGTGGGTACTGGATATTTTACAAGATAGCTGAGATGGAAACAGTTTCCATCATTACAGCAATTCTATTGAACAGCTTGGAGAAATGGAGAAATATTGTAAATTGGAGAAAATTGCTTGTCATCTATAGGCGTGAAATCTTACTTTCCCTCCATCTCTTGTCATGGTAAGGAAACTGTTACTCTGTGAAAAGAAAATCTGGTGTGTTTGTTTTCCTTTTGACATTTCAATTGTCATTTCCTCCTGCCCGCCTTATACTTCTCATGTTTCATCCTTCCTGCTCAATCTGCATGTTCAACACAAGATATCTACCATTTCCATCCATATCCTTCTTCCCTGCTAAAAAAAAAAAAAAAAAAAAAAAGCAACGTTTCCACTTCCACCAATATTTGCTATAAATTGTCATTCTGTGACTGGAAAAGATTGGATCATACAAACCTCAGGGAACAGATTTCTGCCTTTGATGGGTCTCCAGTAAATATCCTTTCCCCCAAATACCTTCCAAGAATCTGGTCACAGTGCTTGAGATCCCAGCATGTTACTGAAATTTAGTTTTTTCAAAGTTCACTAAAATGCAAGTTCCTGGCTGCTGTGCACCAATCTGGTGTCCATATGCAGCTGTTTTTATTATAACAGATTAATCCCCCAAGGTATGTAGAACCTGGAAGGAAAGAGGCATTGGCAGTTAGGGAGGGCAGTTTGTCAGCAGGAGCTTTCATGAAAATGTCAGGTTGCTTCTGGAAATAGCCTTCCTCACAAGAAAAGATGAGGCCAGGAGACACAGTGTGCTGCGTCTAGCACCATGGGAGATAAACCTGGCTTTGATACTGAGCCTACGGATTCTCTTTTGTGCTCTTGGAATATTACTTAACTTCTCTGAACTTTGATTTCCTGTCCTTAAAATGGGTCTAACAGTAACTTAGGACACTAAAGGAAGTGGACACGAGGTGTAGCTTTGTACACAATACACCCTTTCTGACCCAAATTTTTGAAAGTTGGTGGGTTGGAGCTGGGGCTGAGTCCAGAAGATTTCAAAGAAGGGATAGTAACAGAGATTCCATGGTGTAGACCGATGAACATGAAGAACTGGCATACCTGGAACAGAGAATCATTAAATCTTTATCCAGAGGAGGCTGGATAAGGAGATTGAAAGTTAGAATAGGGATAAAATGTAGGGCTTGGCGGAAGTTGTGTTTTCATTTTCATCTAGCAGATTCCCTCAAGGACTGAAACCAGGAAGAATGGATTATTTTTCATTGTCTCAGTTTCTTGCATCTGTCTGGTTTTATACCAACCTTAAACATTCTTTTCAGTTACAGCTAGAAAATAAGTGCATATTGGATAAATATTTGTGTCTATGAAATCAGTGTATCTTTCCCTTTAGGATTTTTTTTTCCCCTAGAGGAGTAGAAAGATTCTAAACAGAAATTTTACCCCAAAATGCTTGAACCGTGATATAGGGCAGTGTAGAGTACCATGGGAACACAGGGCTACCTGCTCAGAAAAATATGTTTCCTTTTAGCTGCTAGTAAAATCTCCAACACAGAGCAAATGCCATTCCATGTGGCCATGACTCTCAAAACCACGGTTAACTTATTTAACTTATTGGGATATTTTTCCCTTTGTCCTTTCTATCATATCTTCAAACATAAATCACCTAGAATCAAATTTAGGTATTTAAGTTATGACTGTCTTAGAGAATTACAGCAATAGTCCACTTATCAGTAATCATCATTCGTTGACTTACCCCTTTGAGGGCAACATGACAAATACTAATAAAGTACTTCTGATCACCACAGAGCCATCGCCAAGTGGTCCTAAAGATCATCATTTATTTTTGACTTTATGTGCAATTGTAACAACCTTTTTTTGCTTGTTTGTTTTTGCTGTTTCATAAAGCCTGACTAGTGGTAGCAAATGAGACACTTTGGACCTAGAAATGGCCAAGTATGAGCCAAATGGAATTTGAATCTTGAAGAAGAGACTTAAGAAGAATTTTGTCAATAATACTGTTGTTCTGATAGCAAGACAATGTGGAATGCATTTTAAAAGACTTCCTGAAAAGTGATTGAAATGGAAAAAGAAGACATCAAAAGTGATATGCTTCCACTATTTTTCACTTATGAGATATTACTTTTATTGGTGATGATTGATAGATGAGGTGCTATAAAACCTTTAGACAGAGTATTTGTGCCTTCAAAATATTGCCTCTGATTTCTAAAGCCTTGCAACAAAGCTATTATAAGCTTTCCTTTTAAACTCTGGTGCCAATGTCAGATGAAAAACTTACTCTTTAGGAAAGATTTTAGGAAAATTGAGATCCTATCTTATATTAAGTTTATGTAACAGAAAATGGAATTAGAAATTAAGGCATTTGAACTCATTTAAACCAAGTTATGAAAACTTTTATACATTTAAAGAGTAACATGTGATGTATATCTTATTTATCTTATACTGGAAAGAGTGACTTAAGAGTCTTTATAAAGCAAGAGCTAAACAATCAAAACCCCAAAGGAAAAAAAAAAGAAAAAAAGAAAAAAAATCTTCAGAGCAGCTTTTCCAACCAAACACTATCCTAAAAAAAAAAAAAAAAAAAAAAAAAAAAAAACTACCTTCTAGAATAATTACAGAAGTTTCCATTTCTTGTATAACAGTTAATTTCCAAAGAACTGAAATTAAATAAAACAACAAAATTTTTGTGTTTAATGTAGGAGTCATAATAGCAATAGTATCGTTAGGACAGTGAAATCAAAATAGGGTTTTTTCATTAGAAAATAAAATTCCAATTTAAACTAGGATGTTAATGAATACCTCTGTCGCACCCCACCTCAATTTTGGGTTCAGCCGCTTTTGTAGTATTTCAACAGTCTGCTAATTAAAAGATCCCCTTCTCTCTAATCTTTTTTTTTTCTTTCCAGTTTATCATTTTATAAGATTCATTTTACAAGACTAATCTTCATAGAGCAGTGCTGTCCTATATCATTTTGCTTTAAGAAATCTTCAAAGGCTCCCATTTTTTAACTGAGTTTAGACAAACCTGTCAGGCTGCACTTCAGATTTCTGTATCCCAGTAGTTTTTCAAATGAATTCTTTGGAATCCTAACGATGCAAACAGGTGCTTCAGGAGTTACGTGAGATTTTGGCCCAAGTGCAATGGATGTCGAGACTGCAACTCTTTTGTCCATTATCCTGGGATTCAAATGTCTACACTCATTAGACCAAAGCATTATGGGAGTAATTGCACTCAATTTGAATTTACAGAATAACTAATTATTACTTTGAAAAATATTTCAATTTTACATATTAGGGTCATGCGTAACATTTTATTGAAAATCTTTTGATTTATTAAAAGAGTTTGGGAGAAGTGGCTCTACAAATGCAAATTTTTTAATTTAAAGTATAATTGACTTATTATATTAGTTTCAGATATACAGCAGAGTGACACAACAATTGTGTACATTGTGAAATGCTCACCACAATAAGTGTAGTTTTATTACCAAATATGCAGGGTCCTATATCTATTACCATGCGGGTTCTTTACCAGGAATTCCTTCCTCTTCATCCCATTCCCCAGGTGCCCATATTAAATCTTTCTGTGCCATCAGAGCCTTTGCTGATCCTTCCATCTATTCAACAACTTTCTCTTTGCTCTGTATTATGTTGATGACACCTATTACATCTTTTTTTCCCCTCTGTTTTATCTATACTCCATGCCAGGTTTATTTTTCTTTAAGGCAGGAATTGTCTTATTTTGCATTTATTAAATGATTAAATTTTAAAGAAAGAATTAAGGTACAAGATTCTGAAAGTAAAAATCACCACCATTACCACCATAAAAATTCCGTACATTCTCTGCCTCTCTCTCTCTCTCTCTCTGTTCCTCATGAATAAATAAATATTTTTTTAAAAGAGCACTACCTTTTGGAGAGTCTTATCCAATGATAGGTGTTCTTTAATTAGGGAAGTATATAAAATATGATAACTTCAAAGAACACGTGCAAAATCACCAATATTTTAGAGTAAGTTGACAGCATGGTAAAATATGATTGCTGTAACAGGGATAATGAAAACAATAATTTATTGAAGGCTTATCATGTGTTAGAGCTTTCGTATATTTTCTATCACTCTAATAGTTCTCCAAAATGGGCAACATCTCACTTTTATAGAGGAGAAAACTGATACTCCAAGAGGTCTTTTGCTCGAGGTTCCAATGAGAGTTAAGTGGGAGAGTCAGAATTCAAACAGTGTCTGTGTGGCTCAGTAAGTAATGTCCTTTCCAGTTCATCGTACCATCACACAGAATGGAAATAAAGAAAATAATAATAACAATGGCATATGTATGAATTCTTCATGCAAAGAGATTTGAATGTTACTATTTGATGCCTAGAGTCTAAGATTTTTTCATATGTATCTATATTAAGATTTTATTTATTTATTCATAAGAGACACACAGAAAGAGAGGCCGAGACACAAGCAGAGGGAGAAGCAGGCTCTATGCAGGGAGCCCGACATGGGACTTCATCCCAGGACTCCAGGATTAGGCCCTGGGCCAAAGGCAGTCAGTCAACTGCTGAGCTCCCCAGGCGTCCCTATGTTGCAGGTATTTTGAAAGTAGCTTTAGTGACTATCACCTGGAGACAACCCTGAGGGTACCAGCAGGAAGGAAAGAGCCCGAACAACAGCAATGCCCAGTGGAGGATGTTCTCTGGGGAGGGAGCAGCAGAGGTACAATTGCTAATCAGCCCCAGTGCTGAGGTTTCAGTTCCAATTACCTAGAAACCAGTTATCCTAGACTGTTTACAAAGCCTCCCCCTCTTCGTCTCTTTTTCCTCCCTCCACTCTGCCCATTCCTCCCTTCTCACTCCTTACCCTTCACACTGATTCCCCTGACCTCATCTCCTCTCTGATCCTATATTGATGACTTTTCATTTCATGAGAACATTTCTCCAAAATCAGAGCAAGCAGGGCCATGTGAAACCATGATGCTATCGAGAAAATGTTTTTAACTTGCAAATAAGAAACCCTGTGATGTCTATGTCTTCCTCTGTGAGATTTCTGTTCATGTCTTTTGCCCATTTCATGATTGGATTGTTTGTTTCTTTGGTGTTGAGTTTAATAAGTTCTTTATAGATCTTGGAAACTAGCCCCTTATCTGATATGTCATTTGCAAATATCTTCTCCCATTCTGTAGGTTGTCTTTGAGTTTTGTTGACTGTATCCTTTGCTGTGCAAAAGCTTCTTATCTTGATGAAGTCCCAATAGTTCATTTTTGCTTTTGTTTCTTTTGCCTTCGTGGATGTATCTTGCAAGAAGTTACTATGGCCGAGTTCAAAAAGGGTGTTGCCTGTGTTCTTCTCTAGGATTTTGATGGAATCCTGTCTCACATTTAGATCTTTCATCCATTTTGAGTTTATCTTTGTGTATGGTGAAAGAGAGTGGTCTAGTTTCATTCTTCTGCATGTGGATGTCCAATTTTCCCAGCACCATTTATTGAACATGCACATGAGAAAATGCTCTGCATCACTTGCCATCAGGGAAATACAAATCAAAACCACAATGAGATACCACCTCACACCAGTGAGAATGGGGCAAATTAACAAGGCAGGAAACAACAAATGTTGGAGAGGATGTGGAGAAAAGGGAACCCTCATACACTGTTGGTGGGAATGTGAACTGGTGCAGCCACTCTGGAAAACTGTGTGGAGGTTCCTCAAACAGTTAAAAATAGACCTGCCCTACGACCCAGCAATTGCACTGCTGGGGATTTACCCCAAAGATACAGATGCAGTGAAACGCCGGGACACCTGCACCCCGATGTTTCTAGCAGCAATGGCCACGATAGCCAAACTGTGGAAGGAGCCTCGGTGTCCAACGAAAGATGAATGGATAAAGAAGATGTGGTTTATGTATACAATGGAATATTACTCAGCTATTAGAAATGACAAATACCCACCATTTGCTTCAACGTGGATGGAACTGGAGGGTATTATGCTGAGTGAAGTAAGCCAGTCGGAGAAGGACAAACATTATATGTTCTCATTCATTTGGGGAATATAAATAATAGTGAAAGGGAATTATAAGGGAAGGGGGAAGAAATGTGTGGGAAATACCAGAAAGGGAGACAGAACGTAAAGACTGCTAACTCTGGGAAACGAACTAGGGGTGTTGGAAGGGGAGGAGGGCGGGGGGTGGGAGTGAATGGGTGACGGGCACTGGGGGTTATTCTGTATGTTAGTAAATTGAACACCAATAAAAAAAAAAAAAAAAAAGAAACCCTGTGAATAGGATAACCACTACCTGCTTACAGGATTTCACTTCTATTTAGACATTAAAGGTGATTTACATCTATTGAAACTAAGCCATCATTTTATTTCAAAATAGAAAAGGTGTAGCCAGCCCTTACTGAATTTTCATCATGTGCTGGGCACTTGGCTAAGTATTTTTCATGAACTTCCTTATGTAATCTTTAAAATCAGTACCTATTGGGCAATAGGTACTATTATTATTATCCTTACTTAACAAGTAAGGGCATTGAGACTTACAGAGATTAAGTCATTTGTTCAAGGTCACACAGACAGTAATTATTTGGACTCAAGACTTGAAACTAGATGCTTCAATAAATAAATAAATAAATAAATAAATAAATAAATAAATAAATAAATAAATAAGCAAGCAAGCTCTTAACCACTTACACTGTCACAGATTTTCAATTATTAATATTAAGCCATATCTGATACTCTTTTGGCCAAAACTACCCTCCTAAAGCTATTATAGAATAAACTGAATGAAATGCAAAAAGCAGGCTGGTCAAATTTCACTGAGAATTAGTTTGGGTCAATAACAGAGTCAGTTCCAACAATAAACTCTGCTTGCATTATATTTCAACATATTATGATAAAAATGGCTTTTTTTTTTCCTTCTTGTAGAAATGTTCTCCTGGAGCCACGGTAAGATGGTCTAAATACCATTCACCAATTCTCCAGCTAATTTAAAGTCTTTCTCCAGAAATGTTCTTACAACTGGAAAAGTGAGAATTTGGGTGTTTTTTTTGGGGGGGGGAGGGGTGACTGGTGATAATCTCCTAACTTTAATGAAAACATCTCCTTAAGAGCATGGAAATGATATTTTCACATTCAAACACTGCACTGCCCTTTGGGCACGTATTTGGAGCCGCAGTGTTACAGGGGATTTATTTATATTACATCGTTTTATTATGTCCTGTGAGCCAGACAATTAAAAGGTCATCTGGCCCAGTGTCAGACCCTATGTGCTCTAGCCAGGCTCTCCATGATAACAGGAACTTGCATATGAAGATTAACTCCTCTGTTCCAGAAGCAGTCTGATCAGGAGCATCCCCTCCTCCACCTCAGAGAGACAGGGAATTACTTGCGCAGCCTCAGCCCAAACTAAACAATGGCTTTAACCCATGAGGTCACAACCCACGTGACTTTGGCTGTCACTATTTGGGAACTCTAATTGCTGTTCCCTATACACTAGACTGAAATCCTGCTATCTACGCTGATCTAGTCTAGGTTTGTGATTTGTCTCAGTGCACTGTTCCTTGGGGCACTGAAGACTTTTGGGGAGCTCATCTACTTGGATAATCAGTTCTTTAGCCATAGTCCCAGCTGGTCCCAGCAGGTGGAGATCCCAGCATGTTGAGATGAATCCAATTAATTATGACACTTAATTGTTAGAACTAGAATGAAACTTTAAGATTACTTGGTGTGCTACTTGAGTCAGTAGATCCATTTCTTCAAGTGGAATTTAATGGAAAACCTCAATTTAAAAAATACAACTAAAGAGAAGTGAAGGTGAAGCTGAAAAAAAGAGTACAGAAATGAGAAGGTCTAGGGATGACTGGGTGGCTCAGTGGTCGAGCAACTGCCTTCAGCTCAGGTTGTGATTCCGGGGTCCTGGGATCAAGTCCCACATGGGGCTCCCCACAGGGAGCCTTTTTTTCCCCTCTGTCTATATCTTCTCCTCTCTGTATCTCTCATGAATAAAATCTAAAAAAAAAAAAAAAAAAGAAAAAGAAATAAGAAGTTCTAAGATTCCCTGACTTCCACCATAAACACATCTATTCAACATTGTTAGAGCACAACCTTAACATCCCTGATTTATTTCAGCTAATCTAGAGTCCCAGGTACATTGTCCAAAGTCACTCAAAAGTCTGGGACCCAAAACTTAGCTAGTAAACTAGCTAAGGCTTTATTTATTTATTTATTTATTTATTTATTTATTTATTTATTTAGAGGGTACATGAACAGAGGGGAAAGAGAGAGAGAGAGAGAATCTCAAGGAGGCCCCCACACTCAGTACAGAGCCCGATGCAGGGGTCAATCTCATGACTCTATGGTCACAACTCAAGCCAAAATCAAGAGTCAGATGGTTAACCAACCCACCAGGCACCACCCCAAGGCCATGTACTTTGGACACATAAAAGTATCCAATACATTCAGGGCTCTTAATGCAAAAACTATGTTCTTTCTGTTATGAATAAAGCTGTAGGATCCAATAGGAGAGAAAGGACAGTATAGTATGTGTTGCTTGTTGCTTATTAAATATTCTTTCTCCTTTCCTTGCTCCTGACGAAACATAAAATTTGGGGGTGAAAGCCAATAAACCCATCTAAAATATCAAACTTTCTAATCTCCTCTAGAGTAATTGTTGGTCAGTGAGATCTAAGTAGAGGTCACTGGGTACAGTTTGGGAAAACCTCTTTAAAGAGAGGAGCTGATTTGGCTGTGATGTGGCCACGTGGCCTTTCCCTGCCCTCCCTTGTCTTGCCTGGAATTTGGACCTGGTGACTGAAGCTAGAGCAGACATCTTGTGATGGCAAATGTCAAGAGGATCAAGAGACACCTAGGTCCTAACATTTTGGAGTCAATGAACCTGTATTGATAACTATGTCCAGATTTCCTGGTACATGAGAAAAGGAAAAAAGGATCTTTTTTCGAAGCCTCCCTTAATATATGCAATCTAAATCCTTAATTGATACAGACAGGGACACAGATAACTACAATGAGGATCTTGAAAACTGAATAATGATGAGAGCTCTCAGACTTTGCCTAAGGAAGCAAGGCAAAAGAAACAGGGTTGATATGCGGAGACATAATGAACACATCAAACGCTATGGGAGACCTAATTAGGCAGGAGCACTGGGAGACTGAACAGCTGCCATGAATTCAGCAGAAAGGTAAATGGACAGACGTAGCTACAGGAAGAAAGAAAGTGGCCATTTAGAAGACCTAAGCTGGAGCACCTGGGTGGCTCAGCGGTTGAGCATCTGCCTTTGGCTCAGGTCGTGATCCTGGAGTTCCAGGATCGAGTCCCACATCGGGTTCCCTGCATGGAGCCTGCTTCTCCCTCTGCCTGTGTCTCTGCGTCTGTCTCTCATGAATAAATAAATAAATAAGTAAAAGACCTATGCTTCCTACCTACAAGACGAGAGAGGTCCTGGCATGGATTACAGTGAAAGCCTGTGTTTGTTTGTTTGTTTTTACACCCTCTGAACCTTTCTGGGAAGTGGAAAGTCAAGAGAAGGGCAGGAACAGGTAACTGCCTTCATTAGCAACCTCCACTGTAAGATACCTCCTCCTGATAGACCCTTTGAAGAACTTTACCTGGCCTGATTTAGCAATAAAAGCCCCTCCTCGTCCCAAGGCTTTTGGCACAAGGCCTAGTTCACTAAACCTTCTATCTTGTAACTACAAAGCCCACCTTAGTGCGAGAGCTGAATCACAAACCACATGTAGGCATTATATTTTAGAAGAGTGGGGTGCAAGGGGGGAGAGAGCAAGCTGGTCTGCTTGAGAGGATTTAAATGAACTCCTACCCTGAGGCTGAGGGATGTCTTGAACTTTCCACAGTCATCAGCAATCTCTCCTAAAGGTACCCTTCTGATGAGCATCCAGTTTTGCAGAAAGAATGAGGGGTTCCCAGTAGGGGAGAAGGTATAAATGGGAAGGTTTGTGATTTAAATTCTCCAGACAGAGTTGCGATGGGGAAGTTTAAGTAGGTGGAGGATGACCTCCAGGGCAGGACAGTCATTGGCAGGAAGTAAGCACAAAGTATCTTGGGGGAAAAGAGAATAAAATAGGACAGGTTTTAGTCAAGTTTAACTTCAGAGATGTAAATGAGAACCCACATGCATCTAGCAATACATGATCACGTCGGCAGGAGTACTTAATCTGCGGGACAAGAGGCAAGTGGGAAGCAAATACAGGCTCAAAATCCCCAAAAAGGGAGATACAGCCTATCTCCTTTTCTCTGTCCCTCCCTTCCATGTTTCTGGGCCATCAGAAGTACCTCGCTCATTTTCCTAGCCAAGTTGATTTCCTCCTAGTCTCTCAAAACCCGGGGAAAAATGGCTCTCTTTCGTAGTTCCCCTTCCAGAAATCTTTTAGGAAGCATAAAAATAGAAGGTATTTCCTCAAGCTTATTTGTTTATTACCCTCCTTCCCTCATCTGCTGTCAGGAACAAATTTACTTTATGCAAAAATACATTAAGTATGATTTTTGACAAGCTGAGATACTTGCTCTTATAATTTCCAAAACAATAGAACATGAGACTCAAATCTTATTATAATGTATCTATAAGCTATCCAAATTTCTTCCAGTGAAGTGATATTTTTAAAATAAATATATATTCCTGACACTTGTTTATTAACACATATATATTTTCAATATTCTGACAAGAGCCCATCTAACTCTCTGAGTAAAAGACATCGAAAAGAACTTGATTGGTACGATACAACTATCTGTATTTCCTTTTTTTCTTTTTTTCCTTCTACCCTTCAATTCCCTGTACTTTTGTGGCCTCAATTTCCTTTTGGCCAAATGATAAATCAGTTCATTGGAATCTAACATTTGTTGAGAATCTACTGTACAAACATGGCCTCATTTAATACTTGAACATCCCAATCCTTTTCTCTCCCTTTTTCCCCAGAGGTTTAGCCACTTGTTCAAACACACTCAACTAGTAAACATGGTAGAGAATTTTCATTTTCCTTGAATTCAATTAGCAACTTAAAGAAGAAAAAGGAACTTTATTGCATGAGGATAAATCTGGGTGCTACCTCAAGTTGTTTTCAAAGGACCTGCCTGAGTGGGGAAAGTGTAGGCAAGAGTTAAAACAAAGAGCATTTTTGGTACAGACCAATTTGAATAGAGTCATTATGCCAATTTAATAATGAATACCTGGGACTAGAGGAACTTCGGTGGTAAAATAATCATAGAAAATGAAAAATTAGCATTTTTGTTTAGCAATGTTCTTTCTCTACGTGGAGAAATATTGCTTTGTACAACAGAATTTGTAAACATGGTAGATTCAATTTCCAGTGACCCAGTTAGCAAAGCCAGCAGCCAGCATGATAATGAAAGAGCTTTCTTAGCAGTCCTCACCGACCCTCAGCCACTGCTCCTATATGTCTCTATGGCTCTTTGTCATTTGCCAGCCACATACCTGTGACTTTTCAGAAAGGCAGAACAGGGTTAATGAGCTGTTTGGTCATTGTTTCATCATAAAACAAAACAATTTTCCTGCTTTTACTAACAGGACAATTATGTAAGAGCTAGATTGCTTTCTGTATTTAGCACAACAAACGGACAACATGTCAAACTCTTTTTTCTTTGGTGGTTCAATGGTTTTGTTCTTTAACTTATGATATCCTGGAAGCTGAAAATGCATTAAGTTTTTGGATAATATGAAATCCACAAAAATTTATAGAAGCTTCACTTAAGACATTAGAAGTACGCTCTGGGGCAGCTGGGTGGCTCAGCCAGTTGGGTGTCCAACTCTTGGTTTTGGCTCAGCTCGTGATTTCAGGGTCATGAAATTGAGCCCTGCATTGGGCTCTGTGCTTAGCCCAGAGTCTGCTTGAAATTCTCTCTCCCTCTCCCTCTGCCCCTCCTGCTCTTTCTAAAATAAATCAATCAATCTTTTTTTTTTTTAAGTAGTACGTTCTGCTTGCTTTCCGAAGGAACTAATTTCTGAATATTTGTTTAATTTATAAAACAGGAATAATTACAAATATGACCGACACACACCCATATTTTCCAGATCTTCTCAGAGCATAAATATATGAAGTACTTTGGATTTAAGACTTTCATGTGTAACAATTCATAGACAACCTAGTTTTACTATATCTTAATGTTCTAAAATAGTGCTATAATCTCTTAATATTATTTTATGTTTGAACCATTTAAGTATACCTATTAAAAATGAGGTCGAAGTTCAAAATAATCTATTTCTAAATGCCACAACATTTTCTGATTATGTTCAAATATTATTTGCATGCTTACACAAATTTAAAAATAGGGTGAAACCTCAGCATTCCTAAAAAAAGGATTATTCTCTCATGGCCCCTCTCAGCATCTTCAGTCCATGGCCCAGTACCCAGTATATAGTTTATATTTAGTAAAATTTAGTAAACTGCTAAATGTACTGAACTACTGTACTGTCTTTAGGTATGAGAAACCCCTGTTTCCTTAGCTTCATTACCAAGTTAAAGATTCCTATGGTCAACCACATATGCTTTCCTTTCCTTAGCACTATTCCCCAATCCTGGACACACTCTACAGTCTCTTTCTCTACTCCTACCCCACGGCTGCATATTGCTCAAGGATATCAGATAGCGATGTGTCTTGCAGGGACGCAGCATGAATTTATGCTCCCTAACCTCGTCTGGGTTTTCAGTGTTTCTCAGTAATATTCTTGTGATTTTTGCTGGCTTATTTTCTATTGATTTACCCTTGCTTGTTATATACCTAAAACTTATTTCTGACTGTCTCACGGTCAGCAGGTGATCTTTATACCCCTTTCATGAAGAGGATTTAGACTATTAAATATGAACTTTCTACTTGTCTCCTGTAACATCATATGGTCTCAGCTCCACTGACCTTTTCTTTCTGCTCTTGTTATAGAGAAAGAGAGATTTCTCCATTTTCCTTGCTAAACCTTATCACCCATATTTTTGAGCCTAATTATTTCCATCTCCCTAGCACACTGTCTCCTAGATCCTTTAATTTCTTTACTTTGGCTTTTTTCAATCAATCCTTCTCTTCCCCCGCCCTTGAAGACCAACCAAAGTGTCACTGAACTAGATAAACTTTTCTCATACTGCATTCAACTTAAGAAGCCATCCTCCTTCTCTTCCTTCGTAGCCTGACTTCTTTAAAAGGAAGTCTGCTCCTTCTGTTCTCTCTTCCTGACCTGGCATTCTCTCTCTCCAGCAACTGAGAGTCTAGACTTGGCCTCACTGGTGTATTAGAGCACTTTTCCCTCAGACAATCCACACAAATCCCCATATCCGGTGTCTCTCCCTAAACTACTCTTAACTTTAATCTAACACCACAGACCACTCTCCTTTTCAAATGTCCAAATCATCTTATTAACAATTATATAAACTGCCATTACATGCAGTACATGCAACACAAAGATAAATATCATATGGTCCTTTTCTTTAAGAAGCCTACAAACTAGAGTTGGGACATACTACCGAAGTTATGAGCTCCCTCCTTTACAGGGAGCAAAGGGAGTGATCAGCTCTGCCGGGGGGGAACTGGGGGCAGCTTCACCCGTGTGGCATCTTCCCTCTGTGTTGGGACTGGTTTGGGTTTGCTGGGTGGAGAAGAGGAAGGCAGGCACCGACAGGAAGACCGACATGCCCGAGGCACCTGCTTTGGAAACTGCTAACAATGTAGCTATTTCAGTAGCCGTAGAATATCAGACCTTCAGGTGCTGTACGGAGGCTAGAAAGGCAGTCTGACCTCTTACATTAAAGGACTTTTTAGACCAAGTAGAAGAGGTTACAATCTGTTCCTTGGGTAGTAGAGAGCCAAAAGAGACTTTTCAGATGTAAAACTTCATAATGAGATTTGTTCAAAAGAGAGCAGATTATATATAGGTCCCCTGAAACTAACTCTTCATTGACTAAAATTTTAATTAAGGGACCCCTTAGCCTCCTAACCGTTTAGTCTTTAAACCGTATACATCTCTGTCTACTCTGTCCTGCCCCGATCTCTCTCTCTCTCTCTCTCTCTCTCTCTCTCTCTCTCTCTTGGCTGCCAAAGCCTACCCATTCTATTTTGCATCATCTCCTACATCTTGCTTTCCATTCTTTCCATCTTTCACATCCAGAGTCAAGCCTCACCTAGTAGCTCCTGCCTAGATTTTTGAAGCCATCATATATTGGGTCCCCAGCCTCTAGTGTCTCTCCTTTACTAATATACTCCCCATAGTAGTGGTGCTATGGCAACTCTGCAAAGAATAAGCCAATATGCCAAACACTTGTCCAGTTCTGCTTGGTATGAGAAGGCTTTTCTTTCCTTTCAGTAAGCCTTTGTTGAGAACCTACTATCTAGATGCACTGTGCTGGGTGGGGCTTTGTTATTTTACATTTGCATCTAAGAACACAGTTTGCCATTAACACAAAAGCATATCTTAGCTGTATATACCACCTCTGCCAACAGTTCCCTCTTCTGAATTCCTTGCCTAAACTTTAATTTGGTAGTTTTGTCCCTAAACACACGGGATAGGTTAAATCCTTATTTCATGTCATCTGTATAACCAGAGGACTTGCCCATTGCTGGCACTAACTCAGAGAAAATCAGATTCCTACTGCCCCAAATAAACCACTGTTTGACTCCTTCGAAATGTTGGTGCATGGTATAGATCAAGCTGAGCCTGGAAGCCACTGAAATTTGCCTAACTGCTCAGATATAGGAGCATTTAGGAATTGCGTCAGTCAGTGTTCCATTTTTATGACTTTTATAGTAAAACTAATGTCATTCCTATAAAGCATGGTTTAACTCTCCTTCATTTAGACTTTTTAAATTAAGAACTCATGCAATGCCTATTATTTGATACAATTGTTTTGTTAATGTTGTGCCTATGTGCATATCCTGTAATATCAGAAAAATCCAGAAGCACAAAGTGGTATGGTAGGTAGTAAGTCATAATCACCAAATGTTAAAGTGGGGGCCATCTAAGTGAACATCTCCTTGGAGCCCATTGGCCCTGAAAAGTTAAGAAACAAGATAGCTAGACTGACCCCTTGCCTTCAAGAAGAACAGAAAGCAGAAGTATCCGATGGCAAGTGCCATTAAGATATTTATCAAGTCCAGGATAAAAGTTGTGAAATGATGACCATTGGGCTGAATCGGCTCAAAGCTGTATGTCACTTACACTGCCTAATTTAAGTACACATTTACAATTTGGGAGAATTTACATAGAAATTACGTTTTGTGGTTTCTGTTAAAACACAGAAGAGAACACAGAAAACAAAGCAGGATCAACAATCAGATGGTCCTAAGTAGGGGAGGAACAAATTCTTGAAAAGGTACTAAATGTCCCTGCCTTTGCATCTCATTTGGTTTCTGTGCCCTAATTCTGCTCCAGGGTCAAGGAAGGGTGAGGGGAGGGAAGGGTGAGGGAAGGGAAGGTAGGCAGCAATGGGTCTTTCCTATGGGAAGAGGCCTTAAGAGTCATAATTAATTTTTTAAATTATGATTGTAAAATATTAGGGAATATTGATACATCAATAGAAGCAGTGAAGTGTAAGGAGGGAAATATACAGGACATGGATGGTCTTTAGCATAGAAATTCAAAGCAGTAAGTTAAGGTATATCATTGGTGGAAAGCCCAAGGGGAAAAAAAAGTTCTTGAGCAACTGAGATGGACAGAGAACTCTGAGTGTGAGAAGAAGCTAATACAGAACCGAAAACAGAGGTCTTGTTTTTTCAGGTGTTTGAAGAAAACCAAGAAACATCATGGCCTAGAGCTAGATAGCTTGTAGAAAAGAAGTCTAGAGAAGTCCTCAAAGCCATAAAAGAAACTACTTCCCCAAATAGTTAAAGGGTGTTTGCCTTTGGTTAGCCAAACCACTAAAATAAGGAAGTAGGCAGGGTTAAGATTTTCTCTTCTAGGTCAGAAGCGCCAAGTTTTGCTGTTTTGATTCTGAAGCAATTGTCTTTCCCTACAGAACTTGGAGTTGTATGTAAATCCACCCTTTGCCTAAACCTATCCCACAAATATGTGATAACCCGGGACTTGAAGACAAAGAAGCCAGCTGGGTCATAGCAGCGCATCCGTACCTTTTATGAACATGTATCCCAGAAACTCATTTGCAGAACATTTATATTGCCTTGGCCGTGAGCAACCCATAAGGCATCTGCAAGGCACTCGATCTAGGGAGGAAATAGTGTGTGGGTTTGTTGACCAGAGGCCTGGTTGAAGTGTATGTGAATAAGGGCAGTGTAGACGAGATGAATTAGTAAATCCAGTTAAGACAGAAAGATTCTTTAAAACTACTTTTCCCACTTTAAAACTATTTTGGGACATAGAGCCTCAATAGTAGAAATTGTTCTTACAGGGAACAAAGTTCTCTGAAAGGAAAAAAAAAAGTGCTAAATGCATATCTTGGCAAAAGGTTTTATATTTGAATTTAAATTTTAAGACAAATTTGTTTTTCAGATTGTATAAGCAAGCAATCTCAGAGAAAAAGACAGAAAATTTTCATTTTCTTTTTATTAAAAAAAACCCACAGAGATATAAATTGATTTACATTCCTGTTATGTTCCCTTGGGTATTACGTAGATTGAAAAATTATAATTAGAAAAGGAATGAAAAACAATTCCATAAAGCTTTCACATTTACACTTGAAAAACCCACAAAAATTTAGTGACATAATTTAGTAGGTCAAAACTGGGAGTCATTTTTTAAGGTGAACTGAAGTGTGTATTATTGCAACATCAGGAAATAAAACCTATAGCTGGCACTATTTTTTTTTTTTTTTTTAGAGTTCTAGCAAAGTGGTATTTTATTCAGACTTTCCCTATGTGCCTTACAATTCCAAATACAAATCTGTAACTAAAGGCTATGAATTTTATAAATTATGGGCAATCTGTACAAACATATACATGTATTTGAAAGGGTTATATTACTCAAGCCACAGTCAATGAGCTACTTTAAAAAAGAAGAATTCACCGTATGAATCAAGTTATCTCCTACTATAACTAACTAAATAGCTAACTTGCATATGCTAAAATTCGTTTTAAAAAATTTAGAATTTATGAAATCAACAATGTACAGTTTTACTGCCCTTCTGGTCGATCAACCTGAAATAGAAGTGAATTATTTCAGAGCTATTACTTGAAAACTATATTATCATACTTGAAAACTATCATTGCAAAAAATCTGATTCTCATCAGGGAGTAAAAAAAAAAACGAATTACCATATTTCAACTTAAAGCTAAATTTTAAAATGCTCCATATCACTGTGTGGAATACATTTTGAGAAGCATATTTAGATCTTTCTGTGCTACTTAATTGTTGTCTTTTGCTCCAAATAATCTTCAGCTAAACAAAAGTTTCAACGCCTCTAAAACATAGTTAATAACACAGTAACTACAACATTTTTACAATAACTTACAATCTTCTGAGATGATGTTTCACAACTCCTTCGGTTAGAGCTGGCAAATATGATTTCTGTTACTATTCTATTTTAGCTTTTCAGTAAGTGCCAGCAAACAAAATTATATTCCTTCCCTTTTATGGCTTTCTGCAAGGCCCTGGCTTGTAGAGAAGGCATTTGCGAGGTTGCTTAACATTAAAGTTAATGTTAAACAGCTTATATTTTAACTACAGCTATTTTGTAGGTTGGATATATGCACGTTTTGATTCTTTGCCACAAATTTCTGTAGTTGGAAATAGTAAATGGCCAAGCTTTTTTATTTACTGAAATAAGTGGCTTTTTTATACCTTCAGAAACAGTAGTTCTTATGAAAAGAAGATCAGGAATATCAATTAAATGAAAGTTCAAGTGAAAATGAAAGTTCAAGCAGTCAACATTTTTGTTTATTTTAAATAACTTAGGAGCCAAAAGATAAAATTAATTCACTTTGCCAAAATGCGAGGCATGTTAGGGTCTTATGTAAAAAAAAAAAAAAAAAAAAAAAAGAGTAAACACTAACATGGAAATCAGCAAACTCCTTTAAAAAAAAAATGTGAAAGGGTGGTTTTTGTTGGAGGACATGGTTGCTTGCTATTAAAATTGGTCACTGTTCCAAGAAGCCTGTTTGGCTTATGCCAGAGACTCTTTATCAGCAGAATCAGAAGCATGCTGCATCTCAAATATGTTTCTACACATTTCTTGAAAAGGTCTGGGCAATCTTTAAAACAGGAGTGAAGAGGAGAAGCCATTCTGGTCAATCATGTTTGAAATAATTGTCTGGTAATCTCAGTCACGACTCTGACCACGCCTCCAGGTCCCTGCTGTGTTCACGTGATAAAGGTAAGCAACAGAAGGATGCATTCCTCTAGAGAAGGCCATCAAAAGCTCTGACTCTCCTATCCTGGCATTATGTAGATGTAGTCAAAGAAAATGAAAATTGATTTATTCTTATTTATTTTTTGATTGATTTAAGTGGAAGAGTCAAAAAGAAGCCAGCGAGGCACTGCGAACAAGTAGGCACTTTATACTTTGCCTTTATAATACGACTGCAATTCTTCAAGTATGCCTCAAAAATAAATTTGTATGGAATCTATTGATTGGGCCAACACAAAAAACTCTACACTATCAAGCACTCCTCAACTATTATAATTCTGGGATAATGCATACTTTCCTATGTAACTGCTTATCTTTCGAGATAAAGGAGTATTTCCATTCACTTGTCCTTTCCCGAAATGGCTGTCTTATTAAGGCTAATAGTGCTCTGCCAATAGGATTCTTTTTTTTTTTAACTAAACAAGTTTTTTTTTTCTTTTTTTTTTAGTTTTTTTTTTTTTTTAATGCCTATATCTGATTGTATGACTGCATATTAGATTAGAGCTCTGTAATTAGACTTTGGTCACTGGCCAGTTGAATTTATACTTTTCCTAGAGCTTTTCGTTAAAACTCAATAGGTATTTAATAATGATCATTAAAACGAATTCTAGAAAAACCCATGATGCATTCTATATAATCGGTGGCTATAGTTAACTGTGATACTTTATGTATTTTTTTAATTTCTAAAGTTTTAATATAACTAACATATAACAATATGTCTAATGAACTTTAAAACATATTCTTTTCCATTCTCAAAACCACGGCACCTAATATAATTTTATTATGCTTTGATATTAGGAATCCTATACATTGACCTTTCAGAACACAGAAATTTAGGATCTTAGGGCTATTATGGGCCTAAGAAATCATCTAGTTCAACTGCCCTTGCTGAGGGCAGAAAACTGAGTCATTGAATGAAAAATTGCCTGGATTCCTACAGCAGGTGTGACTAAAGAATACATAGAGCAATGGGAATATGAAATTATAAAAGAATTATAATCTAAAATCTGCAATATCCTTCTTTCAGTGAGTATATAAACCCTTATGCATCTATCATGTGGATTATTTTGCATAAGATTAGGAACTGGTATTTCCCTTCTTGAAAAATATTTTTTATATCTTAGAAATATAAACACACACAAGTCATCTTCAACTCTCAGTTGCCTCAACAGGTATTTACAGAAGCTGACTGCCTTCCAAAGAATAACAAAAATGGTATGTCACTGAACATTTTCATAACAGAATATAACATGAATTTACAAAGCCATTCCCCAATCACTGAGTGATACTGAATTTTCGGTACTTTAATTAATCCTTCCATTGCCAAATCCATAGCTGCACACCTTACACTTTTTTCCAAATTATTAAGTAAACAACGATGAGACTGGACTTGCACTCCACCGTGGCTTTTCTCCTTAGTCCTATTTTTCAAGCAACAGTACCTTAAATAGATATTTATGTTGTAGCTCCTTTCATGAGGGGATAATAAACAGAGCAAGCAGGGCTAGCCATATGATAAACATTATGCAACCATTAAAAACTAGGTTATTAAATCATAATGGCCAGGGGAAAAGAATTTGACATAATTTCAAGTGAAATAAGCCCATGAGAACTCAATTACAAACCCATACACATACATACACACACAGGGTGAATACAGACCCGTAAGACAATATTTGAGAATATTAATAATGTAGGCTTTTTCCTGGGTTGCAGGATTTTGGAGGATTTGGGCTTTTTAAAATAAACGTCTGTATTTTTAGTATTTCCTACAATTAGCATATTTGCTTTTATTATCAGGAAAGATTAAAACTAATTTCATCAGTCTATACACACAAAAACTAAACTGTGGACTGTGACTATGCCTGTGCCATTCCAGGCTGCTTACAGTTCGCATTCAGACAGTGTCTTTTCTCCAGAGAACCTTGCGATCTTGGCTAGTGTGTATTTTCTAAAAGACATTTTTTTTTTTTTTTTCTCACTGGAAGATTAGAAGCTCTGCAAAGCGGAAGAGACCAGCAGAACAGGAAACAAAAGTAAAAGAGTCAAGATAAGGGACTGCTGAGAAAAACAAAAGAGAGCTGCTAATGAGTAGTAAAAACAGTTTCTGAGTATTTGGGCTCATACTATTACCCAGAGAAAAGCAGAAGAAACTAGTGTTTCTGTAAACTCTGCAAAATGACAGGAGTGAAGGCTTCTGTCTCTTGGTTCTCAGCTGTGTCACACTGGTCTGATTCTTCTCAGATCAATTAGGTGTGATTTACCTCACCCTGGGTATAGCGCCCAGAAAAAGAGAGTGACAGCAGGGAAGGAAACCAGGATGTGCATCGAGGTTAGCAGGCCCTCAAAACGTCTGCTCTTTGCATTTCACCCCACCTTCTCCAGGGTAATTTCTGTGCCATAACTAAACACACAGTCTACCTCCTAGGATGGTAGTGGCTGTGTTACCTGACTGTAAGAAGAAAAAGGGAATTTGGGCATTTATTTTCAGATAGGAAAGTAGGACAGAGGAGGGGTTTGATGTAGAGACAGCCCTCCCAGAGTTCTCAGTTCCCCGGCACAGCGAAAGGCAGTGATGGAATAAAAAACAAAGTGGTCATCAGAGGAAAAGAGACCACAGTTCCCAGATCCCACCTTTACTAAGTGTGTGACATCTGGCATGTTTCCTAACCTTTCTGAGACTCAGATTCTTCATTGGTAAAATGTGTAATAATACAGTCTTACAATGGTTGTAGGATAAATAAGAAAAACATTCAAAGGGTACCTAGGAGAGACATAGCACACAGTAGGCCTCCTGAGAAATGTCGGTTCCCTTTTCCTTGGGGCCTGGGCCATTGGCTAAGCACATTACAACGTGCTACTCACTGCCCCGGACTTCGGGGAGTTGTTCTAGAGCTTAGATACCCTAGATACCTAAGTCCATGCAATTATTTTTAAGAAGAAGAAGACATCTTGTTGAGATGTCTCACTGTGGTGTTTCCTCTTAACCATTTTCTCATTTTCTCCACGAACTTCAGTTGTCTGCTATCAAAATACAGGGACCAAATTTAATGAAGTTGCCATCAAGTCTGTGTTTAGAGTACTTAGAAATCCAATAGATACAGAAGGACCCTGAATGATCTTTGAGTTCAAGAAGCAAACAGAATGGATGAGGCTCCTATTCTTTCAGTTTAGTTGGAACAGCACTCATTATTTTCCCTCCAGCCTGAAGGCTCCAGGCAGGGCCTTATTTCTCTCTTCTGAGGGCTCTACTTTCTATTGTGGCCACTTCCTGCATTTACTTTCCTTCTGTGGCCCTGATTTCATTCAAACCCCTGTTTCAACGGTCTCATTAGAAATGGGGAAGGGGGGGGGTCACTTGAAGACTTGTTACTAATTCTTGGGCCCCACCCCAGACCTACTGAATCAGAAACTCTGCAGATGGCGCCCAGCACTCAATGTTTGAATGTGTCACTCAGGAATACTTGCCACATTTCGAGAATCTATTATAGACAGGAGCTGAACCAATGCTAGCACTCAGCTTTCTTGACAGCAACCCAACTCCCGAGCCCCTGCAGATCCAGCTTTTGTTTACAATGATGTTTGACATCATTGCTTTGTTCAGGGCTTTTCAACAATCTGGTAATGTTTCAGGTTGGCCTATGTGGGGAGAGTCCATTTTTGCAATAATCTCAAAAAATGACAGGCAAAGCATGTCTTTATGCCGTCATGACCTCCCCTTTAATCCATTCCCCGTGTACCACACCCTCAAAATTTCCAGGGAGGTGAGCAGAGTGCATAACATTTTTTAAACACTAACAATTTAAGCTTCTCCTTTGTTAGGAAGCCGGGACTCGCTTTAAAGATTAAAAAAAAATAATAATAAAAGCAAAACAAAAACAAAAGCCCAAACTAACTGGAACAATCAAAACAAACAGAACCCCCTAAAACCAAGTCTTTAAAGTAACAGAAAATTGAAGCATTCTGTAAATGCTGAAGACCACTAAGGGGTATGCCTGTATCACACAGGCATGTTTGATGTCAACCCCTTTTTGGTTTACAGAGCAAAGCTTTGTCTCCTCTGTACCTATTTATAACACAAACACAAACACAAAGCGCCGCCAATCTTCTTCAACTGCTAACATGACTTGTCAATGTGAAATAAGTGAAATAACTATGAATATGCTCCTCAAACAATAGAAAAGGAGAAGAGGGCTAAGTTTCATTTAGATTAATATTGATAAATGTTGCTTTGTTCCACCTGGTTTTGTTTCTCTTCCACAGTTTTTTTTTTTTTTTTTTTTTTTTTTTCCAAGTTAGGGAAGCTGTTAACATTCTTGCTCAAAATTCCTATGTGCTTCTTTAAGATGTGGGAAACAGTAGTCACACTGTGGGCTAAACAGTCAGAAACCAAATTGTTTCACCTTGCCTAAAGATTGATGGTGTTATCCTTGATGCTGGCCCTCGTTAAAATTTCTGAGTGTTTACTCATCCCACGTAATAAAATTCCTTTCAACAAATTTTCTCCTTTATCTAACTACGAATATTACTTCTCAGGTTAAACAGACCTTCTACCTTCTGTGCCTCGTTGTTGTTGTTGTTGTTGTTTTATTTTTTTATTTTTTTATCAGAAACCAAAGGGGAATTTAGAAACATTTTGCAAAAATTTTACACAATAAACAAAAATTAAATGCAAAAAAGTGAACTCAATGCAATTACCACCATTTAGAGAGTTTATTTGCAGAAGGATATCTATTCCTCATCTCTCTCCTCAATCTTTTCCCTCCAGAGCTATGAAATATATCTAGGAATATTGTTTACGTTATTTTTGGTGCCTATTTTGCTTTATTCAACCCTCAGAAATAGAATCTATGAGCTCTGCTTGATGTGAGAAGCAAAACATTTACTGTTACCTTACAAGGTGAGACCAACCAAATGTTTAATATTCTTCCAAATAATCATCAAAGTAGAGGACAGCACTGAAAATTATTTTGGGGCTACATTATGTTATTATTCTTTGTATCATCAGCACTTGGCACAGCTCTTGTCACATTATAGACAATGAATGCTTGTTGAAATCGTGCATGAATAATCACTAATATACATTGCCTTGATTAATAATTTGGGTAGTTTGAAAGAAGTCTCAAAATGGATGAAGGATCTGAAGCAAGCTATGATTCATCTTCATAGATTAACTAGTAGGAGTTTAAAAACTGAACAGCAACAAAAAAATAACCCTATTAGGAATGACATCTGAGTCATAAACCCGGTAATAGAAGCCTTGAGTTTTGAAGCATGTGTTGTAATCATTAAATTCCAACAATCCTTTTACTATCATCCAACTTCACATGCCATGTTCAGTAGCAATATGTCAAGATGGAAAATGCCAGCCTGTCATGGATAGTACAGAGATATAATTCCTCTTCCACATTAATCTAGCATTTTGTTTCCTTTTAGCAGAGGTAGTAGCTGCGCATTTGCCTTACATCAACACTCGAAAGTGCTGTAATAAATATGGTTGATAGATGCTGATTGAATACACAACATTTTTCATGTATTTTTAAAATGGCTTATTTGGTTTCTGTTTCATATATCTAATTTAAATAAAAAAGTTTTTTTTCCAAGAATGGATATATTATTTATTTTTATAATTTACTATTGGGTCCTGAATTTTTTGTGGGGAAAGGGAGGTGGGATTTTTTTTTTCTATTTAAACTTCATGCCAGAACACTGTAAATGCTTCTGAGTAATATGAATTCCAAAGATGGTAATTTTTTTTATAATCCATTTAAAGTTACCCGCCCCCCCCAAAAGTGACAGCATGGAAGATTCAGGCTCCCTTTGCAGTTCTGTAAGTTAAAATGACTAAAAATGAAACTCTGTATGTGGTTAGTGTAGACTGAGCTTACAAATGTTTCTCAACTTAAGTTCCTTATTTTAGGCAAATGTACTACAGCTAATAGTTTCTCTATTAATTCAACAAGAGATTAGAAAAAAGGAGAGTACTTATTTTAAGAAGTGTTTCTCAAGATTGACATGTGAGATGACTAAATTCACTCTATTAACAAAATGTCAAGTGTTTTTCTTGTCTTCATATTTGTTTCCATATGTCCTCCCCAAATCCTCTCCCTCTATCTGGAAAACATGCCTTAACTGTCTTTGAATCTGCTCTTCAGGCAATCAGCTCTTTCAAAAACCCACTCCAATAAGCCCACAACTTACTTAGAAGCACTTATGCTTCAAATACTACTCTGTTTTTTGTTTTCTTAATTCTGCTAAAAAAAAAAAAAGTTATTGGGTTAAAAAAAAATCCAACAACAATCCCAATTACCTATCCTTACACTCAAACTCCTCCATTAGGGTCTCAAGCTTTTCCACAATACGGCCCCACCCACCTCCCCAAGAGCCTCAACCCCTCTATTTCCTCCCATCAATCAAGCCCACTCTCCAGCCAAAGTGGTCTCTGCTGTTTTCCAATTATAACTCATAGGTTTGTTCAACCTCTTTATTTACATTTTCTCCCTCTCAGCTCATTATCCCCTATTTCTACTTCTGTCAGGATTGATATTTAACAGGCATTTATTTAACAAATACCTATGAAGGGTGACCATGTCCCTGGGCCCATGCTAGGAAGGAGGGCAAGGCCAGAGAACAACAGAAGAAGAACTTACAGTAAATAAAAGCAAACTCACCAAATGAAATATGCAATTAAAAATATGTGACAAATGCTTAGAAGGAAAAATCCAGAAAGCTATGAGAGCAAAACAGGGAGACTTAATTTAAATTGGGGGACTTCTCAACTAGTAATACTGTGAGATCTAAAGTAAGAGGCAGGATTAGCCAAGCAAAGATTAGGTGGAAATCAGTTCAGTCAGAAGGAACAGTGCTTTCATCTGCTCTGAAGACCTTTCTGAAGACAAGTGTGACGACTGTATAACGTGAGAGAGGGAACTGCACCTAGAGAGACACCTTCCTGAGGAACAAAATGGATATGCTCCTCTATTCCCTCTTCTAATCTTAGCAGCAGACACATTTTAATTAGCTGTCCTTGATATCCTTGACTTATGGATTTGGACATATCTTAGCTCCCTTACAGATTTTTAGCTCCTTGAAGGCAAGAACTTCTTCCTTTTCATATTTTGTCCTCTGTATTATTTGGTACAATGCCCAGTAGATAATGAGCACAAGGCTGGCTTCCCGAGCGTGGAACATGTGCAACCATACAGGGGCCTGCATTTAAAAAGACTCTTTCTTGATTTAATGCTTTGTTGTCACCATCTTCAATTTCTTAATACTTTTTGGAGACAAGGCCCAGACTTCATTTTTCATTGAAACCCCCAACTTAGGTAGTCAGTGTTGAATTAATAGAAACTGCCTGAGTGAATGAGTGATTCAAGGATTGAAGAAGTCTCATTGGAATAGGACTGTAGATGGCATTTTTCTCTTCTAGAGTCTACCTTATTCCAGGAACACTGCATGATTCTCAGTTATGTGATGGATGGCTCAGAAATGGGCAAAGTTTTCCTTTAAGAGAAGTTTGGTCTCTAGTGTATCATTTCTTAAATACTTAACTGAACTTCATATTGACTTATTTAGATATTCCTAGAGCCCTCCCCATTGAGGCATATTCTTTCATGATCATCACTTTTCAAGCTCCATCCCCAATATTTAGGAGATGGGGAAGTCAGATTTAAAGGCATTGTTTTCCATGCCATTCATCTCTTTGCATTTTGTGAATTCTTTGCATCCTGCTGCATATCACGAGTATGAATGAGATATCAATGTGGAGAAATACATGTCATTCAGGCCTCTGCTGATGAGCCTATGGAGGTTGGCAGAAAAAGCTGTAGCCGCAAAAGATCTTTAGCTTTCCAGGATTAATGACTGACCAGGAGTGAGTGTGACTGGACCTTCTAGAGCCGAAGCCTTGTGACTTTGGGGACCTGAAAGACTAGTTTGGTTCCTAGTCTAGGTAAGTACAGTGTTAGCAAGTATTTGTGAGAAGCTGGGATAAATCTTGAGCTATTTACTGACTTACTCTTCCCCACTGAGAAGCCCCTTTGAGAATTCAGAAGGATTTTTAGCTCATCCACTGGCTCACCGAATTCCATAGGACAGGTTGAGTTCTCACTATTCGTCTGGCCAATGATCCATAGATTATGGTCTCTTTCATGCAGATGACAACTTAAACTATCTTAGTTCAAGAGTTTTACAGTTACTTATGGTAGTGAGTCAAAAAGGTGCCTGCAGAGTAAATAGGACTTAAACCCTTCAATTCACTGTCCAATGATAGAGTGCACAGACTCCAAGTTTATTTTATGAAAGCCTTTTAAGGACCTTGGTGGACAATCTCATGCATGCACTGAGTGTGGGCTTAGATTCTCTCTCTGTTAAGCAAATAGTAAAACAGCTCTTCATTAATAATTATTGCAGTACTTTATCATCTTTTAGAAGGGATAAGAACAGACTGTACAATTAATGACTAAAAATATTGTTTTGAGAGAAAGTGAAATTTAAACCTATGCAACCAAGCAGGACTGAATAAATCCAATATTACCTCCACTGGGTGATTATTTAGGGATCACTTGCTGAGAGAGCACATTCACTTTGTAATGGCGGAATGTAGGGAACCTATATTATTATTATTTTTAAAATATTTTTATTTGTTTATTTATTTATTTATTTATGAGAGAGAGAGAGAGAGAAAGAAAGACAGACATAGGGTTTGGCCCCATGGACTCTGAGACCACGACCTGAGCTGCAACCAAGAGTTGGATGCTTAACTGAGCCACTCAGGCACCCCAATGAACCTATATTATTTATGAACAAAATATCATCCCTCAACCTTTTATTTTCTGAACCCCTTGGGGAGAATTCCTTCTTGGTATACTATTCATACATCATAGATCTTTCATGGCACCTCTTAATCTTCCTGTACTTACGTCTTTTTACCATTTTATCTCTTGCTCTCTAGGTGAAAATCCTCAAGTGCAGGGACCACTCTGCCAGTGTAGACATATTGTTGATATTTTTATCCATAGCTCCTGGTAGATAATAAATGTTTATAAGTGAAAAATGAAAGAATGCATGGATCATTCTTTTTTTTCAGTGACACTATGGTTCTCTGTATCTCCTTAACCCTGACACCTAACTAGCAAGCCTATGAAAGGCAGTCTGAGGAATGCCTGGGTGGTTCAGCAGTTGAGCATCTGCCTTTGGCTCAGGACATGACCCCAGAGTCCTGGGATTGAGTCTCACATTGGGCTCCCTGCATGGAGCCTGCTTCTCCCTCTGCCTGTGTCTCTGCCTCTCTCTCTCTCTCACGTCTCTCATGAATAAATAAATAAAATATTTTTAAAAAAAGAAAGAAAGGGAGTCTGAACAGTGGGAAATTTATACCAATCCTAGAAGTTGTAAAGGCATATGAGAACATGCCCATGTGTGATGGAGGACAGAGCTCGGAAAAGCAGAGTGATTTCTGTCCTGGAGGCAAGATTATCCACTCAAGTGGCAGAGGGAGGCAGAGTTTCAGGAGAGCACACAGCACAGGGCCTGCTTTGATGCCTCTGCTCACTGTGAACCACATCCTCCCCGTTGGGGTGAGTTGCTCTCTGAAGTGCCTAGCTTGTGCTTTAACATCTGAAAGGAGGCCCTCATTTTTAACTTCTGCCCCCATAACACTGGGCCTGGAGGGGGTATGGGGAGCCCAATTAGAGCCCCTATCAAACATTTCTTTGTCAGATGATAGAAACATCTGATTTAATGAAAGGGATTAGGAAGGATTCATTTCCACACTTACCTTTTAAATTTCCTACATTCTGTGAGGGCAGAGTGCCAACACATTCATTTACAGAGAGATAAATATTTCACAGGTGTGTATAAAAGGCATCTTGTAAAGAATGTTTTTTATAAACAAGATCAATCTAGATTGGGCTCTGCTTCTCTTTTGATTCTTTAAGGAGTATCAGTTCTTAAAAAAGTTTTTATATACAGAGGCATTATGTATATGTGTATGTTATATATTATATATAACAGATAATATAGATTATATTATAGATTTAATATATAATTTTATAATCTATATATAATTATAAATATAGATTATATTATCTATCTATAATCTACTCATAAAGTAGCCAAATTAACTGTAGCAAATTTTAATCTGTGAATCTAATTAAGTATATTGTCTAGATGCCAATTGGAGGCCAATTTCAAAAGGCAGGATAGAAGAATGTTAACCGAATTGTAATAATTTATATAACTCTCTTTTCCCCTAATCTAGCTGCAGAAAGCTATTTTTTTCAAGCAAGTATTTGTTTTTGATTTTTAGTTATATACATTTTCTTTCAATGTGATTTCTGGAAACATAAAATGCAGTATTATTTATTTATTGACAATCTTTAAAGTACTTTCTATTTTAATTTTCCTCAGATTATTTTAAATTTATTTTAAATTGTTCTATTCTTTTAGTAATTGTGTACCAGAAAATTTTATTTGCAAGGGACTTGTGGTAAACACTGCTATTCCCTATTCCCACTCCTTCCGTGTCCACACAGAAGCATGGTTTTATTGAAATATCAGGAGGTTACTCTGTCCACCAAAGGAAGGAAAATACTGGTTAATTTAAGACATCTATTCATCTTTCCAGTAACAGAAAAGGAGATGGTCACCTGATGAGATTCTAGCCAGCCTGGGAAAATTGTTATTACCATGAATAAAAGGCACAGGAAAGGATATGGCCTTTTGTAGTCCTTTTCTGGGTGGGGAGGTGATATTTATGGCTGATGTAGCCAATTTGCAGTTAGGTGGAAGAGATAAGCCTGAGGACAAAGCTGAAGAATTAGAAAGAAAAGATGGACAGATCCTGGGTCAATGATAAAATCTTTGTGAGTCACTAAGTCCTCTTATGTTTTAAGCCACTTTCAGTGCATCCTCTGTTACTTTCGTTGAAAGCATGGTAACAGATACATCACCATCTTGGGAGGCTCATGGCTTCTGCTGGGAGTGGGGCTGCCAGTTAGGAGCAGAAGGTGCTATTAAATTCAGTGTTTTGTTTTCAATGTGCAGAATCAGCCAGTTAAGATAAAGGTCATGTTAGGCTGAGGTTGAAACTCCACCATTCCAAATATCTAGATTTCTGAAAATATTTTAGTGTTTAAAATACATAGTCACAGGGTTAAGCTGCTACAGTCTTGCCTTTAGAACATAATTTACATTTGGAAAACTCCCTTTCTCTGTCTCTCTTTCTTTTTACCTCAGTAGATTATTATAAAGTGAATCTGAAATTTTCAATCCATTATCATATTGAAATCACAAAGTCATCATGGTGTGATGGCTGACAAATTGACAAATTGAGCAAGACATAGGTTTTGGGGGGACTTCACACAATCCTGAACATTTTGTCAGGCCCAGCTTCTACAGAAAATGCAATTGATAGTCACATATCAATGATCTGTTGAGAATATTGTCATGAGAATCAACAAAGGAAACTTTGGCTAGAACATCTGGGGAAAAAATTCTCAGAATATCAAAATTTTAAAAAATATTATAAACTACTTTGTCAATTTCTTTTTAAAAAGATTTATTTTTATTTGAGAGAGAGAGAGAGAGAGACGAAGGGGCAGGGCAAGAGGAAAAGAATTTCAAGCAGACTCCTTGCTGAGCATGGAGTCTGATGTGGGGCTCAATCTCACAACTCTAAGATCATGACCTGAGCCAATATCAAGAGTGGGACGTTTGACTAACTGAGCCACCCAGGCTTCCCTCAATTTCTTTGTTAATGCTTAATTTCTGTCTTCAATGTCATTATTAATAATTCTAGCCCAGTAATTCTCCTACTGAGTATCACAATTTATTGGTATGTAAGTGACATTTTTTTGCATGGTTTCTTGATGCCTATAGCTTAAATTAATAAAAACAGAAAAATTAACTTTGTATGTTGAATTTTCAAGACATGCTTCATTGAAATCAGCTAGTATTTTCTCGTATTTTTCATAACAAATCTTTATGAAGAGTATATTAAACAGAACTCCAAATTGAAGCAGTCTATAAAGGAATTTAATTGTGCTGTCTCTACTTCAGGTTGATTCTACTATGAGGCAGACCATGGCCATCAGCAGGTCTGTGTTCACATCCTTAGACCTTGCTAAGCCACAAATCTTACAGTGACTAAAATGTTCCAGAGCAGAAGGTAGTGCGTCCTGCTATCACCCCTGGGTAAATAGCAGCTTTACCAGCTGCATGTGGAGTAGGAGGAGGAATAATGCCCCAACAGCGTGGATCCCATTACCAGAAAAGGATGGTAGAGAGTCTGAATAAGACAACACATGTCCTCTACACAGGAGATATTTACGGCAGTATGCAGAGTTTCCCAAACTAATTTGCCCGGAAACTTTCCACTCAGAACATCTGTTACCATTTCTGGGAAGTAGATTTGTGATTTAACACTCTGAAAAATCCTTCTTTAGAGTATGTAAAACATTTCAATACAGATTAATTCCCTGGACCCTCATAACAATCCCACTGGATTTGTCAGCTAGGTATAACTGATTTACCTTCGGAAACCCAGATTCAGAAAGATACAGAGACTTGTGAAAAGTCATATGGATTATCAGGATAAAAATCCAATCCCAATTACTTGTCAAATGTTGTGAGGTGGCCTCTGGACTGTAAGGTGGCCAATTTTGTCAGTTTTTTCTAATTTTGAAAGTAGCTCACCTGAGGCTCTACACACAGTGCTGTCAATCCCACATGATGGCTTGGTTGCAATGGCATTTTATAATCCGTTAGTGCAATTATACAATGTTGGCTTTGGTGTCAAACCACTTAAGTAAGAATCCTGGCTATTACTTTTGCTACAGTTGTGTCCTTGGGCATGTAACTTTTACCTCGAGAACTGTGTCACTGAAAAGGCTGGCCCTATATGGTTGTTGTTGTGATTAATAAAGATAATGAATGTAATTACTTAACATAATGACTAGGATATACTAATTACTCAGTAGGTCTTATTTATGCTTTTAGGGACAATTATCACAACTGACTCATTGTATAGCAAAAAATTCCACAAAGGTTCATATTAATTGTTTATTTCTCTCTTAACAAATTCTTATCTGCAAATTGCATTTCCCTTCACCTCCTGATCTGTATTTTCTAATGTGTTTTGGGCCAAAAATAAAAAAAAAAAAAAATAAAAGAAAAGCAGGAGAGACACACACAAATGGAAATCAATTAACCCTAACTTGAAACAGATGTCACTAAAATGTGCTGCATGTACTCTCACCCATGAACAGTTAACACATCAATTATGGAAAGGGAGAAGCGTCCAAAGCCAGATGTTTTGCATGTCTTTGGAATTTATGTACTTTCTTAACTATGTCCAGTTGAGTTATTGTATATTGATAACTGAAACAGCTTCCCCTTAATCACACACGATGGTAATTTCAAAGGCAGCTCTTGGCCTTTTAATAGTCACAGAGGTGCTTCTGCTTTATGTGAAGCAAATGTCAAGATCAGGTTCAGAATATATAGATGATATTTTTCTAAATTATTCCATCAGAGAAGGGATTCAAACATATTTCCTTTTGCCAGTCTCACTTTATACCTTGATGCAGTTGACAAATCTCGAAGGAGCTCACAACCATTCCACACAGAGACTTGTTCCAAGTCAGAAAGAAGCAGATACAGTGTATTATGATTTAGAGTCTGTTGCTGAAAATAGGATATTGTGGCTTAAAGAAATATTTAGACATTACTTAAGCTAACTATTATGGGATTGAAATGAAGGTCCAAATGTTATGACTGGAACTGCTCTCATGTTTTCAAAGCTTTTTAACCAAGCTGGTAGCTCGCAAAACAAACTTTACCCTGGAGTAGAAAATGGGTGTGTGCATGTGCGCATGCGTGTGCAAACACACACACACACACACACACACACACAGAGTTGGGCCGAAATAATAACATTAATTCATATGAGTACTATTTCTTACTCTTCTTTCAAAAACTAATTGGCACTGCTTTACTCATTAAATGTGGATAATTCATATCTAAATATTCAAGAACTGAGAATTTGAATCATGAATCTGCAGGTCATATTGCCTTGAATGTAGTGGTGAGGTGGAGAGTGTGGAGTGGTGTGGGGCTATAGCTTGAAGTTGACTGCTTCATGTATAAAATTACTTTGAAGTCCTGTTTCAGCATAAATTCATTTGAATTTATTTTTTTAATATTTTATTTACTTACTCATGAGAGACACAGAGAGAAAGAGAAAGAGAGAGGCAGAGACACAGAGAAGAAGCAGGCTCCATGCAGGGAGCCCGATGTGGGACTTGATCCCGGGACTCCAGGATCATGCCCTGGGCCAAAGGCAAGCGCCAAACTGCTGAGCCACCCAGGGATCCCCTCATCTGAATTTAATAATGATTTTTAGTCAAGTCTTTTCAAGTATAATTGATTTTTTGGGGGAAAACGTTAGTGGGTGATTTTTCATACCTGTTGGCCCACTCCCACATATGTAAAAACTCATATCACATCCCAACGGAGAAGCATGGAAAAAAGTAGGGAAAATGTTTACTTGAAAATCTTTTACGAATCTGAGGTAAAAGCATATGCTGGACTCACCTCTTACACAATTTTCCTGCAAATATTCTTAGGTAGAGAGCAAAGGCCCATGTTGCCACTGCTCTAACAACCAAAATCTTCAGGGAGGGCTCCTGGTTATGTCTCAAAACCAAAGTGAAAATAGAGGAAGGAAGGGGGATCACTGCTATCTATACTACAAGATGATGCCCTAAGGCCTTTTTAAGAATTTAGGGCCAAAATAATCAGATTGAGTCCTTAATAGGGGGAATAAATACAATCTAGTTAGACCTATATGAGTACCTTTCTTTTCTTTCCTCTAACACAGAGTTTGGGTTGTTCCATAAGTGTCTTATACAGGCTTGTACAGTCAATCTCTTAGGAGATACCAACAGGCAAGGGGAGAGGAGGCTGTAAGGACAAAAAAAAAGGAAGAAAGCCTTGGCCTAGTGGGCCTTAAGCTAAATGTTTAAATAGAGCTGCGAAAAATCTCTTCATTGTTTGGTTCAGTTCATCCATACGGCTCATGAGGATTTGGAGGCAGATTTGGTTATTCCTATAAATTAGTCCAAAGTAGTTTTATTGTAAAATATGTGGTTTTATTTCTTTTTCCAGGATGTTTAAATGGAGGAGCAAGTGATTGGATGGGATTTTGAATCTAATATATGAGAGAGAATCCTAATATAATGGGAGTCAAAACCCAATTCCTACTATAACTCAGATGGGCAAAGATAAGCCTTACCCACCAGGATTTGGGAAAAGAAATTACTAAATACCCAATCTAATTTAAAATTTAACCCAGTTAGATTTATATAATTCCTTTAGGTAATTAATATTCAGGGACTCTGAAAAAAGGAATAACTCAGTTGAGTCACCCCTTTTTCCTTTGCTTTTCTTCTTAAGTGATGACTAAGTATCTAAGGTGAGGGATGAGACAGGAAGGCATTGCTATCCTTGGGCACAGTTTATACCGCCCCGACTTCCCTCACCCCCAATCTCTGGGCAATGTCCTCTTTCTACCTGTTGTTGCTTATCCACTTAGCACTCTGTACCAATCTGAGGCTGGTGTGAGGTGGTGCACACTCTAGTCTTCCCGACAGTTTAGTAAGAGTGTAGTGGATGGTATAAAGAAATGGGGTGACCCAGCCCTACCGCAGTCTCTAATGGTGCCATAAACACCTCTAATGTCATGCTGTGATGCTTAATTAGACTCCATATGGTGGTTTGTTCTGTACTTCTTTCTCTAGAGTCATCTGTCCTGCTAAAGCCATCCCATTTGCCAAGCTCCACACCAGATTCTCAACCATGTCAATGTCCTTTTTATGTTATTAGAAACCAAAGGTGATGAGGAAATCTCCTCAGGACCTCCCGTTGTGTGCCAAGATTCCAGTAGGTATGAATAATCAAGGCTCAGGGCTTGGAAACATGTCTGCTAGTCTTGCTCTCAAGTCAGTCCATATCTCTTTTCTCTCCTTTTCTGTTATCTCTCACCTATCCGTCTTCCTTCCTCTCCTGTGAGCTTTCCCTCCTAAATGCACCCTCTCTTATGACTTTGACCTCTGCTCAAACCTTAATAATACAGGGGTATATTCTTGATACTGGGTGAAAACTGATGCTCTAGGCCTGGCTATTGAAATGCAAAAGGATAAGGAAAACAGATGAAAGAAGTTTAGGAGATCATTTTTCAAGACTGTAGCCTGGCTTGCAAGGCACTTTTCTACTGCGTTATTCTATTTGCATATCAGAAGCAGAATATCTCCTTCCTTTTTTTTATTTTCACTGTAATAAATGGTTTCCTTTCGTAATAAATTCTAATCTTCCTTCAGCAGATGGATACTTTAGGTCTATTAGTGCCAAGCTTATGAGTTCACGTATTTAGAAAGGCAAAAGTGGAAAATACATTAATGTTTCCAAGAGGTCAGATGCTATATCCAGACTTCTCTCTCTCAGCTTTGACCCAGAGAGAAGCAGTATGTTTGATAAATGATAAATGATTTGGTAATACCAAGGTATTACCCTGCTTCTCCTCTTGGCATCTGAGGAGAAGATTGCGGTGTAGGATATCTCATACTACAATGGGGGCAGCCTGGTCCATTTAAGGAAGCAGAGAGTCATGATCAGACACAATTTCGAGGGTCACTCCACAGCCTCTTTCATTTCCCATGCGGTGTGGACATTGAGTTAGAGCAGAGTCAATTGGTGGGGGTTGCCAGCTAGGAGGCTATATTTGGGATAAGGAGTTGGTCCACTGGTCTATATCTAGTAGGAGTTCAGAGGCAACCTAATCAAGAAGTTAAGAGATATAGCACGATTCACGGTAGCCAAAAAATGTGCTATGAGTTCAATAGCTATAAGCTTTGGCCCTGCGATCCAGAAAGATGTCTAGGTAGCAGGATGTCAGGGACTGGGCAGGGGAGACCTGTGGATGTCAGCAAAGACCCATAATGAAGTTATGGGATTTTACTCCCATGCCAGAGACATCAACTCACCCCAGTCACATACTTTTTCTACCAGATTGCATATCATCTTAGAGATAGAAGCAGAGGGAGAAATCAAATGTAGAAGAAACTGAGCAGTTTTTCCCCAAGAGAAAATTGAGCATTAACAAAAGTGATTGTTAAGCAAATGGCCACATTAGACAAAGGTCTAAGACAGATTGGCCATTTACTTGTTATGTCATACTCTGCTTATCATAGGAACCCCCAAACCAGAAAGGGCCTCGCTTTTTACTTCTTCCATGAGCCATCTTTTGACCTTGAAAATTGAAGCTTTACATTAAAGATGGTGGAGCCAAAAATATAGAAGGAAGCCTGGGCTCCTGATAATTTCCATGGAACCATATACTTATCCTGCAGGGTCCTCTTCGAGACTTCCTTTAGTGAAAGAATAAAAACCTCCAAATTTAAGTCACTAGAGTCAGTTCTTTGTTCCTAACTGTCAAACAATTCCTAACTGAAGCAATTAACTTTTTTTTTTTTCTCTTTGAAGTTCTAGTAAGAATTTATCATTTTACCCTACACATATGTTATATACTTAGGGCAAAGGTTATTATTACTTTTTCTGAGATATAAAAGAACACATTTGAAAATTTTAAAACATTACCTGAACAGTCAATGTGTAGGACTGATAGTCAAAATTAATTGTCATTATTTGTTCGTTTGTTTTGAAAACCTTTATGTGCCTAAAGGGCATAGAGATAAGGTGTGTGTGCACACAGATAGGTGCTCCTGTTTTCTTGGTTCAATGAAGTGGAAAACAAATAGCAACAACTGGGGAAGATTATGGCAATATTATGAGTTCACAGATGAAATTACTGCAGGTATTTTATAAAAAATGTTTAGGCAGGGGCATCCTCATCAAAGGAAAAAGAGAGGTACTTTATGACTCTGAAACCTGACCATAGTAGAATATCAGACACTGTTTAAGGAGGAGTGGATACCCAAATCCTAGCACATAAACTGTCTACGCAGATAGATCCTATCCATATCTACCCTCTAAATCCTGACAACAAGGCCCCAAGACAGGGCCTTATCCTGTGAAGCTCCACAGGGCACCCCTTTACAAAGCAGGGAATGGCATAAGAGAGCTACAGCTGGCAGGGAGCTATTTTGAGACCCCACTGAAAACTTCTATAACTGAAGTCTAAAGCTCAAAGCCCAATTTCTTTTTTTTTAGCAGAATATATGAAAGTTTTCCTGTCTCAAATTATTTATTCCATGTTATCTGAAAAATTTACCTGCCCCATTATCTCCATTTCTTTTAATTGGTACATTCTGTAATTGCACAAACTTCTCTTTTAAAATAAAAATGTTCCTGGAAGGGAAGCTAAAGTGGCTATATTCTTAGGGAACATAAATCTTGTTTGAGGAAATAGAAAATAGGTGGTAAAAAGGGAAGCATGTTGGTGAATGGAAAGATAATTTTAAGAATATAAGACCTGGCAACAATAAGCAGGTCACTTAACAAGCATTAAAGTCCTGCTTAGGCCAACATCTAATCTTTGTATTAAAGAAGATATCTATTTCTTTGTTTTTACCTTGGATCATACCTAGGGTAACTATATTTTCCAGGTTGCATGTGGCAGTTCCAGTTTATACCAGTTGTTTTGAAGTTATTATTTTACCTTTTTTTAATGGAGAAATCTTATTTTCAAAATTGTCCCAGAATATATGATAAATCTTATGGAAAGTCTATTCTTGTCCCATTTTCCCTCCTTTAGATAAGAGGGAAAAAGCCTCTAACATTCAGAGATACAAAGTATCTGTGATTTCTTTCTCTAAGAGAGCTACCTGTCTCACACTCCTCTGTTCTTTTTTTTTATTATTAAGATTTTATTCATTTATTTGAAAGAGAAAGAGCACAAGCATGAGCAGTGGGGAGGCAGAGGGAGAAGCGAGAAGCAGGCTCCTCCCTGCTCAGCAAAGAGCCTGATGTGGGGCTCCATGAGAGGCTCCATCCCAGGACTCTGTGATCATTACCTGATCCAAAGGCAGGTGCTCAACCGACTGAGCCACCCAGGTGCCCCTCTCTCCTCTGCTCTGGCATCTCAACATAGGTTAGCAAGGTTGTGGGAGATACGACAAAGTGTTGTCTTAGGACACTGTCCTCCCATGTACTGACTGGCTGAGAGCTGTGAAAAAGAATACAGCTAAGGAAGTTGTTCCCAGCAAGATGGAACAGGGGCAAATGATACTTTAGGTGGTTTTGAAAACCCAGGAGTAGTGGGGTCTGTCCATGTACATAGTGTGAATAATCACCACTGTATGTATAAGTATGTTGAAGGGAATACAGCCAATGCAAAGTGGCTTAACTTTGTCTGTCTTAACAACAGACCCTGAGTACAAGTAGGTTATTTGGGAGGTTGATCTCAAGAAGTGAATAGAGAAGTGGAAAATGGTGGGTAGGACAGGAAAGCAAGCCAATACATGTTTATTATTGAGCAAGCTACCTTTGTAGATATAGTAGCTCAATCTTGCTAAGGACCTCTAGTGAGCTGTGTGTCCTCTCTAAGAAGGTATGAGGGACTAGGGGTATTTATTTATCTACTTCTGACAATCACTAATTGAGAGCAGCTACCAAGGATCATAAAGTGCCCAGATTTTCTGGTCTGCACATGAGCAGAGTAGTCTTCAACAGCCTAAAGCTCTCAAAGAATCTCAGGTGCTTGAATATGGAAGCCAGTGGTTCTACACAAATGTTAGTACCAAGTGTAGATAGGCCATTGACAGTGTCTAGGGCATAGGCACAGGGAAGTCAACCACATATGAAATATAGCTTCAGGAATATCAGGAAAATCAATCAACATTGAGTGAGAGCCCATGACAACTCTTTATCTTCCCCTAATGTTGAAAACAACACTCAATTATGATCTTTTAGTTGCAAACTGATTGATAAATTGATATACAAGTGAATTTATTAGTTCAATATAATAGAAAATTTCAAGTCTTTGGTTTCAGACATGACTGTATTCAGGCTTTCTGGTAATGTTATCATGATTTGTTCTCCTTTTTTGGACTATTTTCCTGTGTGTTGGCTTCATACTTAGGTAGGTTATCTCCTTTGGCAGTAAAATGGCCTACCAGTTAGATTCAATCTGGCTAGCAAGCCCAGAATAGATAAATCATTTATTTTCCAAAAGTTCCAGAATACGTCTAAGGAGGCACTCACTATACTAAAGCACATCCCTTGTACACCTCTCTACCAATTATTATGTATCGGTAGAGAAATGGGATTTAATGATTGGCTGGACTGAGTTCATGTAACCATTCCTAGAACTATGGGAACTGGTTAAAAACTTGCCTGCATAATATAGCATGAGGTATGGACAGAGTAGGTTCTGAGAAGAAAATCAGGTTGTTGTTATTAGAAGGAGAAATGGATTACACACTCATACACAACACAGAAATATATCCATATCTATTGCCGTTTTACCTTTTATCTTTGAACTCTGAAAAAATGTAAGTTTCTTTGGAGATTTATTAACTTATTTCCAGTCAGGTGACAATTTTCTTTCTGGCTTTGCAGCTAGCTATTTTTGTGATACTGAAAAATTCACTAACTAGGATGTTAAGGTGGGATATTTCATCTCTTGGCAGTTTTCAGGTGAGACCTCCAAGCTGAAAGTACCAGGTACCAAGGATCCCTATGTTCTAATTGGGGGTTCTAGGCCATCTGAATAGGAGTTACAAATGAGGGGATCCCAACATTGGTTCTTTGATCTTTAGCCCAACAAACCATGTGGACTCTATGAGTTTATCAATGAGAATTTCTTTAGAGGCATTTGGGTCCTGGTTATTCTCCTCCTCCTCCTCATGGGGGAGAACAAGTGGTACTTTCCACTTCCACACATGGGTGAGGCAGGCCCCCATGAGGTCTGTCCAAAGCCTAGCATGTACTCCTTGGTTGGGTTTCCTGATTTATGCTTGCAAAGGACTAGAGCTGCCTCAACTGAAGGGTGAGGAGAAAGACCGAGAGGAAAGGAAGCATCCTGGGCTGTTCCCTCAATGTGCTGTAGTGGTTAAGCGCATGCTCCTGCTTTAGTTCAAATCTCACCTCCACCAGGTATTAACTGAGTACTTGTGGTTGTGCAACTAATTTTTCTGTGGCTTTGTGGGAATCATTCAAAGGAGTATTGTGAGAATGAGATGAATTGAAATATGTTAGGTGCTAGGAAGAGGATTTGGCACATAGTTAAGTGTTAGCTTTGATTATTACTTCTTTCTCACAGGCTGAGGTAGATATTTCTGGGGCCCCACAGAAGGAAGCTGAATTTGAGTTATCTAGAAAGGGAGCCAAAAAAAAAAAAAAAGTCATTAGAGGTGACACAACAGAGAGTCTCCGTGGGACTTTCAGAAGCAGGGACGGAGGGAAATGTCATACACAGCCAACTGGAGAAGACATCATGTAGTATGGAGTCTTCAGCAGGACCTCTGATGATAGTAGGTATCTTCAAAGAATCTCGAAGATACCCTAAAGTTACTAACTTTTAAAGAACTGCCCATAGGTATGGACGGCTGAGAGAACTACACGGTACCACTTTTTTTTCCCATCCTTCCTCCACTCCACAGACAAAAGCAGAAGCTTTGTGAATGGGGGAAGAATGCAAAAGCCAGGAAGAATATAAAATAAACCCAAACAAAGCTGATCCTTTCCAAAAACTTTAGCTCCGAAGTAGGTAAGAGAGTGAATCTCTGATATTGCTACGGACTGAATTGTGTTCCACTGCCCTCAAATTCGTACGCAGAAGCATAACCCGCCCTCCCTCCAATGTGATTGTAGTTGAAGAGAGGCCTTTTAGGAGGTAATTAAAGCTAAAGAGGGTCCTAAGGTTGGGGCCCTAATCTGGCAGGACTGATGATTCTATATTCTGTATGTTGGTAAATTGAACACCAATAAAAAAATAAATTTATTAAAAAAAAGTAAGAAGAGGAAGAGAGAGAAGATATCTCTCTCTTTGCCATAGGAGGACACTTTAAGAAGGCGACCATCTGCAAACCAAGAAGAGATCCCTAATCATGAACAAAATTGACCTACGTACCTGATCTCAGACTTCCTAGCCTCTGGAAGTGTAAGAAAACAATTTCTGTTGGTTAAGCCACCCAATCTGTTTTGCAGCACAACTTGACTAATAGATATTAAGCTTTACAATGCCTGAAAAATTAGACTCGTCAGTTGCACTATTCATTAATATCTAATCGTGGCTGGAAAAGCAATCCTTTCAGCCTAAGATTACATCCCAGAGCAGGGGAGAATATTCGTTATAACAGACTTCAAAGGCCACAGTGAGGAGGAATGGACCCAATTTCCATGAATCTAGCTTTTCAATAATTTGGCTGCACACTTCTTCAGACTATGTTTCGTTGCTTTGGAACGATAAAGGAGTTGGATTAGTTGGGGTTCAAGTCCCCAGTGCAACTCGGCTGCGTTACATTGAGATTCACTTCCATTTATGCTAAAGAGCTTCAGGTATTTTCCTGAAAACAGTTTCTAAAAAGTAAGTATGTTCAGACACTTCAAAAGGAAGTTGCAGAGGAAAGGAGCACCATTTAGAGAACTAGAAGTCTTCGGGTTTCCAACCACAATCCATGCTTGCTCTGTGGCTCAACATTATCACCAGTACTAGTTATTTCACTTAAAAGAACCTTACTAGGGACACCTGGGTGGCTCAGTGGTTGAGCATCTGCCTTCCGCCCAGGGCGTGATCCCAGGGTCCTGGGATTGAGTCCTGCATCCAGCTCCCTGCATGAGGCCTGCTTCTCCCTCTGCCTATGTCTCTGCCTCTCTCTCGGTGTCTCTCATTAATAAATAAATAAAATATTTTTTTTTTAAAGAAGGACCTTCCTAAAATGAATGTCAGTTAGTGAAATTCCAATGACGCCAACTAACAAAGAGCCACTTAGTGTTCTCAAAAATTCTTCTTGATAGCCTAAAACTAATTTTAGTGAATGTAAATTATAATGAACACACCTGCACACACACACATACACATAAACACACACACACACACAATGATCACAATGAATCCAGAACTCGAGAATGTCTAGTTAATAAAACAAAAATACAGCTAACCATCAAGTTTTAAAAAGTTGCTGTGATATTCTGAAAGAGGTGCAGATCATTTCATATTCACTCTCAGGCAACTCATCCTAGTAGCATTTCTTTTTTTAACGTTTTTTATTTTTTAATTTATTTTATTTATTTTTTGTAGCATTTCTTTAAAGATAATTATTCCTTTCCCACACCACATATGTCTCTATGCTTAGGGAAATTGCAATTCCAATTTTAAAGGTCTGCCCTGCCCTGGTGGCAGGTTTAAAGACATTCCCTTCCAAAGTCTTAGGTTTCTGAGAGGAGAAACCAATGAAAATGTACACTGCGAATTCCCACTTAAAAAGCACCTGCTTGCATGAGGACATTTTCACATTTAAATGTTGCCAATGATACGTAATTTGCAGCCTGCATGTATAGAAATTTTCCCTGGTAGGCCTGCCCAAACCAAGAGCCAGGGTTATTAAAAAGTCTTTGTACCTTTTTCATACAAATCTAGTTCTTCTTGTACAAACATTTTTCTCATGTTGGAGTGATTCATAAAGCCTCTAATCCCATGGGTGTAATAGGACACCTCTCAATTATGCATCACAGGGATGAGTAATTTCACAAGCTGAGGGAAAGAGATAAATGCATTAAAATGTTCTTGCAAAACAAATTCCAGGGAAAGAAAAAGATGAAAAAGGAAGTGAATGTAGAAATTGAAGATTTATTTCATTGTGCAGAAAAGAATATTAGATCTGCCTCGGCAAAACTGCTTAATTCATATTTCTGCACAAACGATCCTGGAAACAGCACTGCCAAAAGCCTTCCTAATATGCATGTACCTACCAAAGCTCAGCTTTGTCTCTGGTAACTGCAGAGTATGAGAACTGTATAATAATCACATTTTGTAGTGAGTCATGGGTCAGAGAATCTGTGAGGAATTATCTCATTATATCATTTCATTCAGGATTAGTTCTATTCAGAGGCAGAGTGGTTGGTCACTTCTGGACTTTTTGGCCTTATCAGAAGCTATCTGCTGCACCCCTTCACCTGTGGGGAGGCACATGGCAACTAGAAGTTAGCAGGGTTATGACCCTCTTAAGAATCAGGGCTGATAAAGGAAAAGGCAAATAACCATATAAAGCAATATCATTTGTCCTGGGGGTGAGAAATCTTAAAGATACACAGATTAGATATTACATCTAATCAGATTGTTGGAATCATTAAAGAAGGCTTCACTGATGAGTAGAACCTTAAAAGAAAGGTAGTCTTTAGATAAGCAGAGGTGGGGGAAGAGTGTCCTGGAGGATTACCTCATATTGGAGAAGGGAACCACATATGCCTAGAGGTTGGAAGATTTAAGGCATGCTTGGAGAACACTTATATTAGTAGATAGGGCAGTAGGAAATTGGTTTTGTGGGTAAGAAATGATCAAGTATCCCCAGTTTTGTAAGACACAAACCCGGCCTCCTGGAAGACAAAGGTGGGTATGTGAGTAGGAGCCCAGAATCCGGGATGGAGAATGCCCCGGCAAGGTCCTTTCCAGTGAGGCATTTCCTTCAAGCCTCAACAACATGGCATCTGCAATCCAAAGAATTATGAATCTTAGGATTCTCTAAGGAAAGGGACTTAGGAAATATTTAGTTTGACTTCCAAATCCTGAATGACCCTTCCTTGTGTGCTTTTATCATCTCAGTGATGATGAACGTACACCTGATTCACTTAATTCTCTTTTGAGACAATTCTAATGGTTTGTTTCTTTATCCTTCTCTCTCTCTCTCTCTCTCTCTCTCTCTCTCTGTGTGTCTGTGTGTGTGTGTGTGTGTGTGTTTATCTAATGTTGAACCAAAGATTAGGGCTAGAAGCAAGGTTAAAACTTCAGGTCATCCCTTTAAATATTTGAATACATCAGATTTAATACAGATTCTTCCTCAATTTATGATGGGGTTGTGTCTGATAAACCCATCATAAATGGAAAATATCCTAAGTCAAAAATGCACTCAATACACCGCACCTGCCGAATATCATAGCTTAGCCTCGTCAAGCCTAAATGAGCTCAGAATGCGTACATACCCTACAGTTGGGCAAAAATCACCCGACACAAAGCCTATCTTATAATTAAGTGTTGGATGTCTCGTGTGATTTATTGAACAGCGCACTGAAAGTGAAAAACAGAGGGGTTGTATGTGGGTACAGAAGGGTTGTAAGTTATTACCCTCCTGATGGTGGGGCTGACTGGGAGCCCGGGATCACCGGAGAGCATCCCACTGCACATCACTAGCCCAGGCAAAGATCCAGATTCCAAAATGAGAGTATAGTTTCTAACAAATGTGCATTGCTTTAGCCCCATCATACAGAAAAAAAAAATGTTAAGTCTAACCACCTTAAGTCAGGGACTATCTGTGGTCCCTTCCTTATTGCTTTTACCCCCGTGACTTAATTTCAGGCGGCTCCCCTGGTTTGTCTCCTTTCAATATGCTCCAATTTGTGAAAGTTTCTCTGCAAGTTCAGTATTTAACACAACACACTATGTGGAGATTGTAAGCCTATATCCACCCACCTTCTAGACACGTTTTCTGATTAACACATAATAATTTCACTACATTTTCTTGGCAATTGCGGTGCAAAGGAGAGTCACACTGGGTTTACTGTCTGCTAAATCCTAAAGCATTTCTTACCCAGGCTACTAAGCTGTGAAACGGCTATTTCATAGCTGTACAATGGTTTTGTATTCCACAGTTAGGGGTTGTCACTCAATTCCTGTTAGATGACATCTAGGCAGAGTTAGCTCCTTGTTTCAAGCTCTTAAGACCTCTGTTCTTTCTGTCAGCGTATTTTCTATTGCTCTCCATTTTTTTTTCACCTACAGTTTTGATCAGTGTATGATAAAGTCTTTACAGTAGTCTTTAGTAAAACTATTTAATAAGGTGGGGCACTAAAGTACACCACCCGATCATTAGCTGGGTTCACATGAACCATTTAGAAAATTATATATATAGGGACACCTGGGTGGCTCAGTGGTTGAGCATCTTTGGCTCAGGTCATGACCCCGGGTTCCTGGGATCGAGTCCCACATCAGGTTCCTTGTAGGGAGCCTGCTTCTCCCTCTGCCTGTGTCTATGCCTCTCTCTCTCTCTCTCTCTGTGTGTGTGTGTCTTTCATGAACAAATAAATATAATCTTTTAAAAAAAGGAGAAAATAACATTATGGAATTCACCTAATCTTGCTATACTTTAGCCAATATTTCTCGCTCTCAATTAATGGTAGAACACAATCTATTTGTCAGATATCTTGCTGAAATACCTGTGCTCTCAGCATTCTCCACTTTATAAGTTTCACCTCAAAATTATCATCACAACTTTTTCTTCATGGGTTGTTTCTATGATGCCTTTGCAAAATAAAAGTGAGGAGGAATATAGGGGTCACCTCCTGTTATGCAGTGGCACCCTTTCAGATCATTTACCACCTGAATGGTGCCTACATCTCAACACAAATGATAGATCAAAACAAAAGCCAGAAAACTTTTTATGCAAAAGGCAGTCAATATTTTAGACCTCGTGGACGACACAGTTTCTGTCACAAATACTCAACTCTGTCATTGTAGGGCAAAAGCAGCCAAAGACCATACTAAATACTAAACGAATGGGTGTGGCCCATTGAAACTTTATTTGCAAAAATAGGCAGGGGTTTATTTGGCCAAGGCAGAGGAGTTTGATGGCCCCTGTATTAATACGTTGGTATTAATATATTGTCAATGATCATATCTATAACATCTGAAAGTTCAGAGGAGTCTCTAAAAAAAATGAGAACTCTACACGGGGAAAGTCAGGATAAGAATTTGAAGATTATGGGGCGCCTGGGTGGCCCAGTGGTTGAGCGGCTGCCTTTGGTTCAGGGTGCGATCCAGGGTCCTGGGATCGAGTCCTGCATCGGGCTCCCTGCAGGGAGCCTGCTTCTCCCTCTGCCTGTGTCTCTGCCTCTCTCTCTGTGTCTCTCATGAGTAAATAAAATCTTTAAAAAAAAAAGAATTTGAAGATTATAATCTCTCTGTGAGGAGAGTAGATGGCTCCCCACTTCAAGGAGCCGCTATGGACAGCTGAGGGCTCTATAGAGGAGAGGATGGGTGATAACATCCATCTACAAGAGAGTGTGCCTAGTAACAAATGCAAATTTAATCTATTTTGCACTTTTGCTGAGGTTTGGGACAGATTTCAGTACTGCTATTACCCGAATATCCCACTCTAGCCTCTAGAGGTTTGATACGAAACAGAAAAGCATGCAGCATTCAGCTACCACCAGCTTGGGGTATTTTTTAACTTTGCTGGTGACAGTTAGAAGGCCTTGAGTGTATGCATGTAAAATAGTATTTCAGTTTTTTTACTGTTTTCCTTTACTGTTCAGTAAAGCTTGACCTATGAACTCACAAAGTACCATTGTGAATATAAAAATAAACAAATGAAACTTCCTCCTCGGGGAAGACTTAGCCTGTCACATGAACTGAAACGGGAACTGAAAGATTCTTTCGGGAAGGACATTATTGTTCTCTACACTCGTATGGACTCCATACACCATCTTTCTCCAATTATAAAATACCATAGATTGTAGGATGCACAACTGATTTAATAATAGCCATACAGGAAAGAAACTCAAGCAAACTAAACAAAACACTACCGTATTAAATGTTCCCATCAAGTGTGGACCACATCCTGGCTTCAGAAATTGAAAAAAAGTGAAAAAAGAACATCATAAAATGCAAGAAATGTTTCATATTATCACCTCCACTGTCCCCTCCACACACACACAACACACACACACACACACACACACACACACACACCTTGGCTTTAGGGAAAAATAATACAAGCGAGAACCTATCACTCATTCTTCAGGAATATTGCAGCTAAATGAACTTCACTGCTTTGTCCCAACTTGTCCATACTAAGATGAGGTGAAATCTTATATTTGGATTGTTTTTAAGTGGATATGACACTATTAAGGATTTTTTTAAAATAAACTTTTATTTTTAGAATTATTTCAAAGATAGTATAGAGGGTTTTGCTATTCTCCACACTCAGTTTTTATATTTGGCTTTAGTTTGTTATTACTGTTAAGTTTTAAGAGTTATTTGTACATTTTAGATACAAGTTCTTTTTTTTTTTTTAATAAGTAATTTCTATTTCCAGTGTGGGGCTTGAACTCACAACCCTGAGATCAGGACTCGTATGCTTCACTGACCGAGCCAGCCAGGCACCCCTAGATACAAGCTCTTTTACAGATACGTGTTTTGTAAATATTTTCTCCCAGTTTGTGGTTAGTCTTTTCTTTTTCGTAACTGTGTCCTAATTTCCTTTTTCTGTTCTAGGATCCCGTCCAGAATACCACATTAAATTGAATAGTCATGTCTCCTTAGGTAGCTCTGGGCTTCAACAGTTTCTCAGACTTCTCTTGTTTCAGACGACCTTGACAGTTTCTCAGATTATTGGTCAGATATTTTATACAACGTCTCCCAGTTGGCATTTGTAATACACTTCAATTCTTTTGCCACTTTCTGCATTCCATTCTGGAATCCTCCAAACTCTGAAATGATTTCTTAACAATTGCATACATTAACGGTTATTCTTTGTGCTACAAAAGTCAGCGGATTTTGACAAATGATTGATGTACTCACCACTACTGTACCCTACAAAGTAGCTTTACCACCCTAAAAATCCCCCCTGTGTATTACCTATCAACCAGCCCTCCTTTGCCACCCCATTGAATCCCTGGTAACAGCTGAACTAGTCACCAATGCTATGGCTTTTGGCTTTTCCAAACTGTCATACACACACCTGTGGAGGCACACGAGAAGTTGCCTTTTCAGACTGGTCTATTTTTGCAATGTGCATTTAAGGTTCCCTCATGTCTTTTCATGGCTTGGCAGCTCATTTCTTTTTGCTGCTGAATACTATTCCATTTAATCGTTTACCAAGTTCGTTCATCCTGTCATCTGTTGAAGGGGGGATCATGGTTGTGCTCAGTTTTCAACGATTATAAATAAAGACCCTCTAAACACATGTATCCATGTTTTTGTGTGGATGTAGGTTTTCAGTTCATTCAGGTAAATACGTAGGAGTGCACTTGCTGGATCTTACGCAGGCCTCTGTTTAGCTTCTCCAGACACTGCCAAAGTCTTTTCTGAAGTCACTGTACCATTTTGCATTCTCACCAGCAGTGAATGAGAATTCTTGTTGCTCCACATCCTCACAAACTGTTGTTGTCAGTGTTTTGAGTCTTTGCCATTCTAGTAAGTTTGTAATGATGTCTCCTTGGTGTTTTAATTCATAATACCCTAATGATAAATAATGCTGAGGATATGTTCATGTGCTTATTTCCATCTGTTTATCTTCTTTAGTCACGTGTATTCAGATTTTTTAAAATCTATTTTTAAATTGGGTTATTTGCTTTCTTTTGGTCGAGTTTAAAATTTTTATTTGTGTATTTTGGATAAGAGTCCTCTATCACATGTATCTGTTGCAAATATTCTCTCCCAGTCTGTGGCTTGTCTTCACATTCGCTTGACCTTGTCAATCACAGAGCAGAAGTTTTTCATTTTAATGAAGTCCAGCTTGTCAATGATCTCTCTCATGGATCATACTTTGGCATTACATCTAAAATGTCATTGCCATACCCAAGGTTATCTAGATTTTCTTCTATGTTGTCTTTTAGGAATTTTATGATTTTCCATTATATATGTATGTTTTTTAAAGATAGATTTATTTATTTGACAGAGAGGGGGAGAGAGGGAGCACAAGCAGGGGGAACGGCAGACGGAGAGGGAGAAACAGGATACCTGTTGCTGACTGAACCACCCAGGTGCCCTGCTTTTTATTTTTAGATCCGTGTTATTTTTAAGTTAATTTTCATGAAGAGTGTAAGTGTGTATATAGATTTTTTTTTTTTTAATGTTGATGCCGGCTGGTTTTGCATCATTTGTTGAATGGACTATCTTTTGATTCTCTCGATAGTACTCTTCATTGACCAAAGTTTTAAATTTTAATCAAGTCGTTTTTTTCTTTTGTTGCCTATGTTTTGGGCGTCATATTTAAGAATCCCATTGCCAAATCCAAGCTCATGCATATGTGCTTCTATATGTTCTTTGAAGGGTTCTATAGTTGCAGATTTTAAATTCAGGTCTTTGATTCATTTCCAGTTAATTTTTGTATATAGTGGATGATAAAGGTCCAATTTCATTCTTTTGCATGTTGATATACAGTTTTCCAGAACAATTTGTTCAACAGACTGTTCTTGCCCCCATTGAATGGTCTTTTCATTCTTGTCAAAAATCCACTGACCATAGATTGATAGACCATTGAGTTTATTTCTGTTTTTAATTCTATTCTATTGGACTATTTATATATTCTTATGCCAAAGCCACAGTTTTGGTAACTGTAGCCTTAGTAGTAAAATTTGAAATTGGGAAGTGTGAGTCCTTCAAATTTGTTCTTTTTCAAAAATGTAATTACAATCCTGGGTCTCTTGACATTCCGTATGAATATTAGCACTGGCTTGCCCATTTTGAAAAAAACAAAACAAAAACAAAAACAAACATTAATGGGGTTTTGAAATAGTATGTAAAATGCTGACATCCTGCTCCTGTTAGTTAGAGGGCACTCCAACAGGAAGCTGGGGAGAAAGAAGGATGACTGTATTCTCAGATACACCAGTCTGGAGTGGCATTTCTGTTTCACTGATCTGGGGGAGGGATGAGGGAACCCATCATGGTTCATAGACCTCAGATTCCTGCTGTTCATAGTGAGTTTTAGTAGATTTTCTTGAATAACTGTTTCTTCATTTGCTGTATGCCCTTAGGATGATTTTCACAGACATTAAATGGTTGTTTCTTTTAAAATATATTCCCCCTAATTTTGCTGGAGAATGGGCCCATAATGACCCTCACACTGTCGTGCTGCAAGTGGAATTCTCTTCAAATATAATTTTTAACACAACATTCATAATTCATTAAGCACTCTAGAAAGCAGATTGGTCCATTCACAGAAAACCAATTTAAGTTATGAATTTGTTCTTAAAAGAATGATATACATAGCCCCTAAAATAATTATAAATTGATCTATGGCATCTTCTCCAACAAAATCGAAGCTTTAGGTGCTTATAGTAAAATCTGTGATTTAAGATATGGTTTGATATTTGTAATTCAAAAATTTTAATCAAAGCACTTTGTACAAATACAGAATTACAAAGAAAAGTAGTAATTCAATTTTGTAAAATATATTTTCTGTTTATATCTATAATGCGTTAATATGTATTTATTTTTCAAGGTTTAAACAACACAGTCCTGTATCCCTACAGAACTTTCATGCAATTATATATATTTACTCTATTTAAAAATAATGTCTTTTTTCTGCAACTTTACTTTTTCACTTCATAATAGACCTTAGAAAACTTTACTTGTTATTTAATATGGATCTTCCTCACATTTTTCTTTAATGACTCTAAACTATTTCATAATGTGGATTATTTTATTTTTATTTTTTCAATTTTTGTTTAAATTCTTGTTAACATGTAGCATAACATTGGTTTTAGTAGTAGAATTTAGTGATTCATCACTTACATATAACACCCAGTGCTTGGGCACCTGGATGGCTCAGTCAGTTAAGCATCTGCCTTTGGCTCAGGGTCCTAGGATTGAGTTCGACATCAGGTTCCCCGCAGAGCAGGGAGTCTACTTCTCCCTCTGCCACTCATGCTCTCTTTCTCTCTTTTCCCTTCCCCTATGTTCATCTGTTTTGTTTCTTAAATTCCACATATGAGTGAAATCATGCAGTATTTGTCTTTCTCTGACTGACTTATTTTGCTTAGCATAATACCCATTGGTTACATTCACATCGTTGCAAATGGCAAGACTTTTTAATGGTTGAATAATATTCATATGTATATGAATATATACCACATCTTCTTTATCCATTCATCAGTCGATGGACATTGGGGCTTTTTCCATAATTTGGCTAATGTTGATAATGCTTTTATGAATATTGAGGTGCATGTACCCCTTTGAATCTTATTTTTGTGTCCTTTGGGTAAATACCTAGTAGTGCAATCGTTGGGTTGTAGGATAGTTCTGGTTTTAACTTTTTGACCATCTGTTTTCCATAATGGCTACACCAGTTTGTGATTACCTTATTTTTTAAAAAACACTCTCTATTGATGAACATTTAGGTTTCTTTAAAAAATCTTTTACTTATAATTATTGGAAATTAGAATTCACCTCAGTGTGTATCTGGGTACAGCTATATGTAACAGAAACTTCAAACAAGTTAAGTTCTAAATCCCTCCCCCTGCTTTACCTCCAGTATACACTTACCAAGATGCTCAGAGGTAGGATTAGTTGACAATACTCTTGCAGTTGAATATGTCAGGGTCAAAGATTCTGAGATCTCTTAGTTTTTCCATCGTCACAGAAAGACTATCCCAGCTTCAGACCTCTCATCTGCCTCCCAAGCAGAACAAGGAAGAGATACAACATACAATTAGGGCCTGTGCCCCAGTAAGGTGCTTTCCTGAAAATCCTGCTGTGATTGGCTGTGCTTCCCTCATACAAGTTCATATTTTGAATTCCTAACTCCCAGTATTTCAGAATGTGACTGTATTTGGAGATAGGGTCTTAAAAAGGTAGTTAAGTTAAAATGAGGTCATTTTATTTATTTTTATATGACTCATGTCCTTATATGAAGAGAAGACTAGGACAGACAGACACAGAGGGAAGACCATGTGAAGATACAGGAGAAGGTAGTCATCTATAAGCCAATGAAAGGGGTTTTGGAAGAAACTAACTCTGCAGACACTTTGGTCTCAGACTTCTAGTCTCCATGAATGTGGAAAAATAAATATATGTTAAGCCACCAACTCTGTAATATTTTGTATGGCACCCTAGGATTATATATATATATATATATATTATATATATATTACACACACACACACACACACAAACGTATATATTTGTTTTCATCACATTAACTAGAAGTGTGTCACCTGGCTATCCTCAGATGCAAAGAAGCCTGAGAAATAAGATTGTTTTTAATTGAGTACATTGCTGCCCCTATCCAAAACAAGATCCTGATACTAAGGGAAGCGAGCCTAGTAAATAATGGATATTCTCTGCTTCTGAGTTCTAAGTTCTTTAAACTCCTAGTACATATACTTTTTAAAAATCTCCTTTATTATCATGGAGGTAAAACATCTTTTCAAACAATTATTGGCCATTTGTATTTTTTGTTGTTTTATTCATTTTTCTATTTGTTATCCTTTCATATTTATTTGTTTTTTTTATTTGTAAGGGCTCTTTATATATTCTGGGTATTAATCCTTCTTATATTTGCTTTATATGTTGCTGCTCAACTTATAATTAGTCTTAACTGTGTTTAAGGAATCTTTTTCAAAACAAATATTGAATATTTTTATGATGAATTCTGACATTTATTTTTTTTTAGGAAGATCTTTTCCAGTAGTAGTTATAGTATATATATGCTATATATATATACATATATATGTATAGTTCATTTTACTTTTATAGTTGTTAGTTTGTGGTTTTTAATTGAGTTTAACATTTAGCTCTTTTATCTACTTGGGATTTTTTTATAAGCACTGTGTGAGGCAGAATTTTTTTTTTTTTACAAACTTTTGGCTTATTGTACTAATTTTATTTTTGAAATTGTTAATCTCATATTTTTTTACAAAAATATGAAGATTTTTTTTGTCCACACAGCACACTCCTTTTGATCTTTTGCACCAAAACATCATAATCATATTTCATTTGCTCGTAAACCTGAAGGTGAGAAACATGTTTTGGTAGTTTTAACACTAAAAGATTTGTACTCTTTCTTCAGTTTATGGAAAAATTCTTTTTCACCAGTAGTTTTAACATTATGATTGTATTCCTTTATGAGATGTGTACTGCCTTTTGGGGGATTCTCAAGTGGTTAGTGAATGTAACTCTTTATTTGGCTTTTCTACTGAAACTTTATGCCAGAGTTATATTTAGTTCCCATCTGTCAGCAGATTAATATGTTTGATGGAAAGTACTTTATCTCAAAGATTTATTCAATCCCTTTAGTCGTTTGAAAAATGAAGGTTAATCACAAAACACAGAGAGTCAGTATAGTTTTATCACTTGAAAGTATACCATTGGAAGGGTTAATATATTCACATTACAGAAAAAAGAAGGTTCTTAATTTTCAGGGAATTAACTGAAAGAGAGGAGCAGCCCGACTCAGAGAAATTTCTCTAGGGTCCCGTAAAAGTTCCAAGCATTCTGATAATTGGTACTCAATCTAGCTTGTTTTCTTTTTCTCTTCTTCTTTTTCTTCTATTTTTTTGTTTGTTTGTTTGTTTTTCTAGCCTATTTTTTGAGCCAGTCGCTCTGTGGAAGAAAACATTTTCTCTGATATTTTAAGTTGGAAGAATCAGTATATATTTTAATGCTGCATATACAAATATCTTTCAAGTTTACTTAGAAATTTAGGCAGGAGAATGACTTTTTGGAATAGGGGGATTAAGGGGAATTCTCTTACGGCAATTTGAAAAATAAAATGGACAGTCTAGTATAAATGTTCTTCAAATTTAACACTCACTAAGACCTGGGATATTTGACTATAAATGTTCCTGCTTTCTTGATAATCTGAAATCTGTTCTAGCTATATTAGATGGAATGCAATAGATGCTTGTACAGTGAAAATAAAGGACAATTTGTCTATTTTTTAAGTTGAACGTGTATATATTTGATTTTCTTAAGATGAGATTTACTCTTGTTTTTTGTTTTTCTTTAAACTTGGGAAAATTGATTTATTCTGTTAGCACTACTGGTTACAGACCATCCTGTCTCTCTGACTTCACACTAGTTTATTTCTAAAGAATCTGCATTGTTTTAGAGTCAAGGTATCTGACTGAAATATAGTGTGCTAAAAACAAAGTATGAGTCAAATAGTGTTACTACACTGATGAAGTAATCACACTATTTATTTTTAAGAAGATTTTATTTATTCAAGAGAGATGGAGATAGAAAGAACATGAGGGGGAGGGAGGAGGAGGGAGGAAAAGGAGAGGGAGAAGCAGATCCCCTTCTGAGTGGGTAGCCTGACTTGGGGCTAGATTGCAGGACCCTGAGATCATGACCTGAACCAAAGGCAGACGCAAAACTGACAGAGCTACCCAGGTGCCCCAGTCATCACATTTTTAAAAAGAAGAATTATGAACTATTAGTGTGTGCATTCGAGATTATATTATTTAAGTGAATTTGTATGAAATTCTGAATAATTTCTTTCAAGGGACAGATGCTTATTTAAATTTTTAACAAGCATTTCCCGCTCTGCCTTTTGATCTCTCTGATTGTCTTTATCCAGCAATTCATACTTTGCAAGCTCTCTCCTTATTGCTGGGGTTGCAGAAGCTGTCATGAATTAAATATGGTGTCTATGGAGTATAGCTAATCTATAAGCCAACATCATGTAATGCAGCTTTACCTTGATTTTCTTTGACAGTTGTCATAAAAATTGCTTTTGGTTTCAATGCAGTCCTCTCTGATAACCACAGTCTGCACAGCTTCTCGGAGCAAATCCTTTCCTATGATCTGAGTAAGGAAGTTCTAAGCTCAATGTATATGTCGGTCTTCTACTTAGGGAAATGAAGATAATAGCTATTATAAACTCCTTGCTTAAAAAACACTAGATGTTCCTATACAGTTGAATGAAGGTCAACAAAGCAGCAACTTAGTAATGCAACAACTTCAGAAAACCCATGTCTCAGAAAGGGCACTCTCACAAGCATTTTTCTAGGGAATGGCATAGTGGAAACATCCTAAACCTCAGGCTACATAGAGGTTAGGGTTAATCCCAGGCTCTTACCTGCATAGTAAGGGAATTTTGGCAGCAAAGGATTTAACTTTTCCATATCTTGGTTTGTTCCTCCTGCAGGGCAATTGCAAATGCCCAAGTCATAGATTGTTGTATGTAATAGGAGATTTACCATATAGAAAGCACCAGGCATAGTACCTAGTAACAGAGGGCCCTTCAATCCTACCAAATCCATCCCCTGACCAGATATTACTCCTTAGTTTTACCTTAACACTGAGTTTTGTAGAGTTTTTGATACTGTGAGTTTGGGAAAACTCCACTGAAATATGATTCAGGGTAAGGAACACTACGTTCTCAAAATCTACTGAAGTTGGGCTCAGGAAACAGAAACACAGCCTAGGTAGGTAGAGTAGGGAGGATTTAGGTATCTGGGCAGAAACGGGGCTTTGCCGAGTTTTCAAAAAATGAATTTCACCATATTGTTAGCAATCATGAACAATTCTAAGAATACTGGTGTGATGGTTAATTTTATGCATGAACTTGATGGGCTAAGGGATGGCCATATAGCTGGTAAACATTATTTCTGGGTGTGTTGGGGAGGGTGTCTCATGAAAAGATTAGCATTTGAATCAGTAGACTGAGGAAAGAAGATCACTCTTACTAATGTGGGTGGGTGTCATCCAATCTTTCAGGGCCTGAATAGAACAAAAAGATTGATGAAGGGTAAATTTTCTCTTTCTGAGCAGAAACATCCATCTTCTGCCCTTGAACATTGGTGTTTCTGGTTCTTGGGTCTTCTGTCTCCCACTGGATCTTACACCATCGGCCTCCTCTATTCTCAGGCCTACAGACAAGACCTGAAGTATACCGCTGGTTTTCCTGGTTTTCCAGCTTGCAAATGGCAGATCATGGAACTCCTAGGCTTTCATAACCATGTGAACCAATATCTATAATAAATATCCTTTTGTATAGATCTATGTATCTCCCATTGGTTCTGTTTCTCTGGAGACTTCTGACTAATCCAACTGAGTTTTTGCTGTTTTATATATTCAGATTATATTCAAAACATGAAATTTGGAGGAAGAAGACATGAATTCATGTCCTACCTCTACCTCTTACTACCTAGTTCTTAAGAAATATCTTCAACTATTTAGACCTCAGTTTTCCCATCTGTAAACTGGCAACAAAAATTATTCACACTATGTTGAGTTCATTTATCTGATTATTAGGAGAATCAGATGTATTGCTGTAGGAGATAAGGCTTTGAAAGTATAAAACCCTATTTATACATCAATATCTATATTATCTACATATAATGTATACCAGAGGAGGTGTAAAAATTAAGACAAATTGATTACATTTAAAATGCTACATAAACTCCAAAGGAAAATTCTCAAGGAAATAAGTAGATATTTCCAATATATAAAACCAATTTATGTAGATCATATAAAAAATTCTCATAGATTTTTGTAGCACACACACATACACAAAAAAACATAATATTCATTATGAAAAACTCAGGACTTCTTAGCAAATAAAACTAAACTGATTCACTAGAAAAATTCATGACCTGGGATTTCATTACTAGATTTTATACTTATTATTTAAACAAAGTAATTTGTTAAAAATTTGATAACATTTTAAGCTGTTTCAGAAAGTAAATATATAATTCTTTTTATAAAATTATTCAATCAACTTCCTAATATAGAAATAAATTTCAAAGGTTTGGACTCTGGACCTTGATTCCTCAAAACAAAGCAAAGAATTCCCAATGACTTGATATTATGATTTGGTCATAGGAAATGTGTTGCACAAAAAGCTTCAAGTAGTACAGCATACTAAATAAGCTCTAGTTAATACAATAATAGAAGGAAGGAGAGTGTGCATATACATTTAACTATCCAGAGAAGCTCCTTTACTTTGAAATTATGAATTGGAATCAGAACATTTAAAAACTTCTAATGGACCCCAAATGAAAAATAATGATAAAAATTAATTAGAGCTGGAGAAAGAATACCACTTACTCAAAAAAGCATGTACTAAGAATCCAAGGGAACAGATAGGTCACATGTTCAGAGTTTGTTTAATGAGGTTTCAAGAAAGTACTCTAAAAATTGGTAAAAATTGGTAGTATGTTTTGGTTACATTTGCAGAATGTAATGGCTATTTTCTTTTTTAATCCAACTGGAAGCGTAATTTTTGCTATATCAAAGAGACTCAAAGTGTTTTTTAAATTCTTTTATAAAAATATTTCTTCATTTGATTCTAAAGGTACAGTTGACCCTTGAATAGCAGGGGTTTGAACAATATAGGTCCACTTATACATAGATTTTTGTGTTTTTTATAGTTTTTTAAAAGATTTTACTTATTTATTTGAGAGAGAGAAAGAGAAAGAATGCATAGAAACAAATTTTCCAATGAGCATGGAGCTGGACAGACTCCGAGCTCAATGCTGGGACCCTGGGGTCATTACCTGAGTCAAAGGCAGACGCTTAAGGAACTAAGCCACCCAGGTGCCCCTGTGGGTTTTTTTTTGATAAAGAGCACCACTACCAATGTATTTTTCTTATGATTTTATTTTTTAAAATATTTTATTTATTTATTCATGAGAGACGCAGAGAGAGAAGCAGAGACACAGGCAGAGGGAGAAGCAGGCTCCACACAGGGAACCCAATGTAGGACTCGATCCCCAGACCTGGGATCACGCCTTGAACCAAAGGCTCAACCACTGAGCTACCCAGGTGCTCCCTCCTGATGATTTTTCTTAATAATATTTCCCCCTCTAACCTACTTTATTGTAAGAAGATAGTATACAATGCATATAACATACAAGTATGTGTTAATCAACTTTTTATGTTGTTGGTAAGGCTCTCAGTTAACAATAGATTTTGAGTAAAATGTTTGAAGAGTCAAAAGTTATACTCAGATTTTCAACAGTGTGGATGGTTGATGCCTAACATCCCCACATTATTCAAGGGTCAACTGTGCATCCAATCAACCCAAAAAACATCAACACAAGAAATTGATAGTGCCAGGATCTATTATTTTAAATCTTCTATATTTACCAAATATTTCTGACTCCTTAATATATTTTTAGGAATAAGTATTTATCAATATGAAATTTTATTTATATACCACTGTTAACATTTTTATATTATGTTGTAATATGTTCACATGTTCACATATTATTTTAAGAATGTGAGAAAAGATTAAGACAGGTGATTTGCTGTGAACAAATGATCTCCTTTAATACAAAGGGGAACTTTATGGAGGTCAAGCTTTTCCGGCAATTTCTTCCTCTAAATAGATAATAGCTTTTCTGGAGTATGAACCCAAGTATCAATTTTTGAAAATAGTTCAAGACTGTTGAAGAGAAATGTATTATTTTTACAACCTCACCACACAGAATTTTATAGTGTAACTCCATTACTTGCCAATAACCATATAACATTAAAATAAAAGAAAATGGACTACATCTTACAAATATTTTAATGAAAACTTAGCATGCTGATTCCTCGCCGGAAGAATGCAGAATGTGAGTTAACAAGAGACTCTTAAGGAAGTGTTATTACCTCCTCCTCTATGTTTCCAGGGAATTATCTGTACTCTGCATCTAGAAATCATGTACATCATACTAAAATTGTGTACATATCAATTTCTCTTAAGAGAATGCTAGGTCCTCAAAGAGAGAGATGATTTTGTTATTTTTTAATACTTTGGTGTACTCAAAATACTGAATAAATGAATAACTCTACATATGAATGAGTATAAACATGAGTTTGGTAAATTTTTAGAAAATTGTATGACTATGATCCAAAGTAAAAAATACATTTCACATTGTGATGCAAAATACAAATGTCTATATTGTTATATCTCTGCCTGTCTATCTGAAACAAGAGTTGTAAATCAATACTCCTCCTTACTTTGGGCACTACTCTCTGATATTTTCTATTCTAATCTATTTCATTTTTTAAAGAGGCTTGTCAGTGAACTAAATTGGTTTTATAAACCAAGTGAGTCATGACCTGCAGTTAAAAAAAAAAAAAAAAAAACTTATTTGTGGGGAAAGAAAAGAAATATAAGAATCAATCCATCCCTAATTTAACTTACATACAGGAAGCTAATAGAAAACAGATATATAGATGTTGTGCATTTCATAAAATGTTCTCGAAATGCTGACAGTACAGGAAAGATACTTGAGGGTAAATTTCTGGAGAAGGTTTCAGAAAAGTTTAACAGCACTTGAGCCTTAACATTTTGGAATTTGGATGTAAACAGAGAAGCTGAACATTCTAAGTCACAGCAGATAAGAGCAGGAAAAGGCAGTGAGGAACAAGCAACTATAATCCTAGACATAATGTCTATCTGCTAGACAGATGGGCTAGGAGAGATAACATGGATTGAACACTGGACTGAGGACTCCATTAGGATTTCAAGATGGAATTTTTACGCTAAGAATGCTTTCTATTTGCATACTTGGAACTAGGTTAAACTTTAGTATCTAGGTAGTCTATTAGCAAGCAGGCAAATAAGCTGAACCAGATTGCTCTTGACATGACTCTCCAAATCTCATGGTTTATCTATGATTGCTGAGGTTCAGCAATGAATCTCTAGGTACAAACAAACAAATAAACATATCAGGTATGAAAAATTAAAATAAAACAAAAAAAATTCCTCCAAATCAACTACATCATGGAAATATTTTGACTACTATACAAAACTTGACTGAAGTTATTTCCTTTCTTCATGATGAAAAAAAAAATGGCCTTGAGCATGATTTTCAAAAACCATTAGGCTTCTATCCATTGGATTTCAAACTTTCTCAAAAATGCTGTCCTCATCCCTTAGCACTTTCATCTCCTTCTTTCTCTGAGTCACTAAACTAAGAAAACACAAGAATTGCTTCTGATTTTAAATTAAATTTTATTTTAATTCTTTAAACCCTCAAGTTAATTCTTGTTGAGCCACAGATTATTCATTGAGTGTTATTTTCATGACCAGTTTTATCATTTGGGATCCATCTATCTAAACATATCAGATAGTTTATAAATAATAACATTCTATAGTTGATTCACTTTAAGATCATGATTTTATGTGAAATATAATATCTAGTTTGTTAGATTTTTTTCCTCAGACCGAAAAGACACTTGTGATGAAGGTAATAGTCAGTATGATAGAATAAAGTATTAACATTTACAGGATTATTGTTATAGTGTGAATGGTAGTACTGTACACAGAGAAAAAATACACGCTGTAGAACCTTAGACTATGTTCAAATATTTATAGCAGACAACATATCATAATACTTCATAATCATTAAGCACCTTTCTTGATAGAGTCTATTTCATATGTTCTCATAGTTTCTCTGGTACATCCAATTTAAGAGGTGATGTGTAACACAGCAAATTCCTACAAAATCCACCTGAGTTGAAGAAAGGAGAACAAGACCAAGCTAGTAGAGCAGATATTTGTGTGTGAGACGGCCTCTACTGTTGGTGACCTACGGCTGGTGGAAAGAATTATTCTAGGCACTAGTGCATAGGACTGCAATAGGTTCTTGCCCATTGTAGGAATTAATATTTCAAAATATCCTTATTGAATTTCAGGTGATGTTCTGTTAAGAGCCATTTTTTCCCCGAGGTCCTCTGAATGTAATTGCTAATAATGATAACCTTTAGGAAAATCTGAGAAACCAGTCATGGATGACTTAGAAATTGCAAGAACAATTTACTCCCTTCAGGTAAAACAAAATTGGAACTCAGTACGCATTATGACTCCAGTAATCCATTTAGAAAAAACATCTTGTGGATTAGTAAGAACATCTAAAATATTATTCTTCCCAGATGACAGTAAATCTTATAAAGAACTTATTATTCAGAATCTAGTCATTCTCTCTGTAAGTTCTTTGCAGTAAGTTTAAATGATAGAATGAGAAAAGGTAGAGCTAGCTATGACAGATTTCAAGACTATAACGTCATGGACGTGGTTTAATTTTAGATAAGAGTCTGAGAAACGCATCCAAATCATGAGAAGAGAAATAATTCCAAGGCGACTGAAATGTGATACTACTGCTGATTGCTGAGAATGTAATTATTATAAAGACTCAACAGTGAGTCTGCACTAAAATGTGATTTAGGTATCTTTCCTTCTTCGTAAAACAAAAAGGAGTGTGATAAAAACAATTAATTTTGCTAAGATTCCTTGAGAAATATTCAAATGAAGCTACAACAACGAGAAAGCAGATAGCAACAGGACAAACCACAAGAGGATTTTTTCGAGTTCTTAGACGCTTCGGGGTTGAAAGCATATGAAAACAACAAAGTTAGCAGGATTTGGGAAATCCAGCAATGATGAAGTCCGCATAAATCAGGGTTCCATAATACCGACAGCACCAGCTCTACCTAAAATCGGCAAGTAGGTGGATTTTGGTTTTTCCACTACCCAATTATTTTTTTTAATCCAAAAATAGTTGCAACATGTGGTAAGATTGGATTGGATAAAGGGAGAAGTAGAGTAGGTTGTGTTTTCTCATATTCCTTTAAAATGTTCTGCTTTGGGCATCTTTCTTTTTTTTTTAATTTTTAAAAAGGATTTTTATTTCTTTGAGAAAGAGAGAGCTAAAGAGAGAGCTAGAGAGAGAGCATGAGATGGAGAGAGGCGCAGAGGGAGAGGGAGAAGCAGACTCCCCACTGAGCAGGAGGCCTGACACAGGGCTCAATCCCAGGACCCCGGGATCATGACCTGCACCAAAGGCAAGTAACTGATGAAGCCACCCAGGCGCCCCTTTGAGCACCTTTCTTAACCACCCCATTATCTGAGTATCTATCCTAGAGGCCTCAGTTCAGAAGACTGTTATCAGGTTAGCTTGTACTTCCAAAGACGTTTTGCTGCTCTTGCAACTGCATACCCCTCCATATTTCTGCCTGATAGGCCCTATGAGCAATAGGAAAGCACCACAAAGCCTTCTTTTGGGCCTAGCTGGAAGATCCCTTTCTTTAAGTATCTGAGTTTTAGAATTTCCATCAGTAAAATGGAGCCAATATAGCAACATTGTGGGATTGTGGGAAGGAGTCCATGGAATTGCTTCTATAGTTGCTGGCATCCAGGAGTTTGGCACAAAGTTTGGGCTCAGATACACTTCACCGTCCACATTACACTATGAAAGAAGGCATTTGGTACAATCCGCAGAGATGGTGTGCAGTAATTCCAATATATTTTTCTTTCTTTCTTTTTATAATCCTAGTCCATCTGAAATATAACACTACTTATTTATTTATTTGTTTATTTATTTATTTTAGAGAGAGTGTAAGAGCAGGAGAGTGTGCATGAAGGGAGGTGGTGAGGGGCAGAGGGAGAGGGAGAGAGACAATCCCAAGCAGGCTCCACACCCAGTGGAGAGCCTGCCTCGGGGCTCGATCCTACAACCCTGAGATCATGACCTGAGCTGAAATCAAGAGCTGGAAGCTTAACCGACTGAGCCACCCACGCGCACCTATAACCCTACATTCTTATGAGTCACAGATATGTTCACTATAAAAAGTCTCCTCAAGGTTGCGGTAATTAATTTCAAAATCTGGTGGGCATATTTCATAAGTAGATTCTAAAAGCCTTACAGGAGGTGTGGTACAATGTGCCCTACAGTGACATTTATGTCACTCTTTTTAGGGGAACATTTTTTATCTGAAAACTTCCCTGGTACAGATAAAAGTGGGTTGGCTTCCACCGTGGAGAGAGACTAAGGAGGATATGGAGCCCCTTCTGTTCTAAAGCACCAAAGAACACAAGCAACTTGAAAAAAAAAAAAAGAAAACAAAACACCAAAAAGGTAAAATCATTTTTGAAATTTGCCTGTCCATTTATTCACAAAAATAAGATAGAAACCTATATATGAAGGCAGGATCTCAATAGTTGACTTTCTGGTTATAAGTAAGGAATTCTGAAAGAAAAAAGGTAAGGAATTCTCTAGCTTTTAGTTGAATAAACAAAAGCTGCTTTTTCAAAAAACCATATGTATTCTGGTTCCTAAAATTTTCCTAGAAAGTAAAGCCTTTGCTTTATATGACTTTATATGACTATAAAGCCCACACATCTTTTATACATTTGATGTTTATATCCACTTTGAGTCCAATGTACATTAAATTACTATAAATTATGAAAAATACTGTTGTTCAGAAAACAAAGTGCTACACAAAGAGGTAGAGATCTTAAAAGCACTGATTTCTTCAATTTTCCCCTACGGGCACAGGATTTTATGAAGGGATATACTACTCTATTATAATTAAAAAGTACTTCATAATTTTAGAGAAAAGCTTAGATATCCCCACATTTGCAGATTTCTAATATACATAATTTATTAGTGAAATTTAGAGCATCTGCTACTTTGGGTATCTAAAATGCTATAGTCAATAATAATGCTATTTGCCATCATAAATCATGGAATCGAATCATTTTATAATTTTATAATTTAACAGGTGGCATTTCTGACATATATGTGTGTGTGTGTGTGTGTGTGTGTACACACACACACACGCTCAGGTTCTTGCATCCATAAAAATCGGAATAAGTCACTCCCCCTTTTATTTAGCAGACATCATAAAGATAAAGAAGATAATGAAAGGAGCCTGAACATATGGGAATAAATGTCTGAACCTGAGGCAGGATTATTCTCGCTATGACAGTGATGGTGAACAAAGATTATATTCAAACCTGAATGATTAATGCAAACTCCGCAAGGCCATTGGTTGCCCTGCATGCACAGGGAAACTTGGAAAGGAGGGAGGAATCACAAGGGGGGCAGTTGGGAAAGTCTGGGAGCCTGAGCCCTGCCGGAGGCCCTGAAGGGTGTGTTCCCTTGCGACACTCCAGCCTGGCACCTGCCCCGTGAGTGCATCATGGGTTGGAGTCTTTCCCACCAGGTGTGTCCCCTCTCACTTCTGGCAGCAGCAAAGGCCAGAGGCCTGGAGGAACAAGGCACCTTTCCTTCCATGGTCCCAGAAAAGGCTCACAGCGTTTGGGATCGGATACGGAAGTGGAATCTCCTGCAGCATCCAGGCTACAAAGTGTAGCCTCTGGTTCATGGTCAGTCAGGATCAGTCAGGGGCCAAACAGAAAAGACAGACATGTGGGGTCACCTGCTTCCCGAGTGTTCTGCAGCGTGGCGAGCAGTCGGGGTTTCTAGTGCTTGAACCATTAAGGTTAGACACGTCCCCCTGTGGGGTAAAGTCACGTTTGAAAGTAACACTAGGGGGGGCATCTCTGATTCCTCAGGCCCCTCGTCACTTTTAGTTCCACTTGTCAAGTTTTACCTGCAAGTCTTCCCGGATGTCCCCTTCCAGGCCAGGTTTCTCTGCCTGTTTTCTCCTTCTATAGCTCTGTACTTGTCCTTGGTTTAATACTTATCACAATTATATTTATTTCATTCCTCTACCAGGTTATTTGATTGGGATGTGACTTGCCCACTGAAGTTCAAATGATATGTATAGTATATATATATATATATATAAATATATATATATAAATATTTATATAAATACAAATATATTTGATATATATAGTTTATATATATAAGTAGTTATATAAATATATATATTTAAGATTTCTTATTTATTTATTCATGAGAGACACTGAAAGAGAGGCAGAAACACAGGCAGAGGGAGATGCAGGCTCCCTGTGGGGGAGTTTGATGCGAGACTCGATCCCAGGACCCTGGGGTCACACCCTGAGTTGAAGGCAGATGCTCACACTGAGCCACCCAGGCATCGCTGATCAGGAATGATATTTATTTTTCCTAGTGCTGTCATATTTAACATGCATGTAAAATAAATAACATAAAAGAAAATGAAGGTTACAGGACACCCAGTTTTATTTAAACTTGATATACAGTAATTTTTACTATAAATATCTTATTGATCTAAATTCAAATGTAACTGGAAATCCTGTGTTTCATCTGGCAAGATTATCTAGTTACAATTGGACCTTCAATGCTTACCATAGTGTTAGGAATATTGTAAGATTTTCATTAAAATTTCTTGAATGGGTTAATGAATGTTGTAGGAAGGGGGTAAAAAAAGTACCATAAAGATTGAGATATGTACTTGTAATCGTCCCCCCACCAAAAAAAATTATTTTGAAGTCATATTTTAAAGATGAGGAACAATTCATCAAACTCCTAAATAAAAGACTTTTATAGTTATTGATAAAAATGTCATACTAGAACTCCGTCCCTCTGAGCTTTGACCCGCTGAGTCTCCATATAGCAGAGGTAACAAAAATCACATTTATACACCATAGTAGGAACTAAAAACTAAATTTGAGGCGAAAAGGTTCTCATTTTTTACAATGTTGATTTAGATATAGCAGATGAAACTGGCGTATTAGATAGAGGCTGTGGAATGATTCCCTGAGATCAAGTGCTATGAAAATGGCAAAGGAAACTGGCCGAGAACCTTTATGAGGTCTTGGGTGAGCTCAGGTATTGCCATTCCTCAACATTATAACTGCTCGACATAATTGTTTCCTACAAATTACAGAGCAGTTCATCGTCTTCTCAGACCTGTTTTCATGGTCATCTTTTCTTTCATGAATTTCAGCTAACAAATACAGAATGCCTACTGTATGCAAGACAGGGCTTATAGCAAGCTAAAAATCTGCACCACTCTATTGAAGACATATATGGAAAGGATACTTAAGTGGAGATACGGACATTTTTCACAAAAAGAAATTGCTATGTTCCATAAATGCAGCAACAGCACAGGTTGCAAGCCCAGAAAGAATCAATTTATGTGAATACAAGTTAAAACATGTATTATGAAGGAATTAATTCCCTCCGTCATACATGCAGGATCCGTAGAGCATTAGCCATTTCATTTGTTTGAATACACTGTCTTAAAACACTAGTCAAACACGAATAGAAATAAGTTCTACTATAGATTTAAATTACTACTAATGTATGTAAGCACACTTCTACTTTGTTGTTTTTCACACAGTCCTCCTCTTCACAATATTTTAGAAAACCACTTTGCAGCAGATTCAAGATGAGCTACAAATTCGTTGCTATTCCTTCCACATAAAGTGGAGTCTAATCCCCATCCCCTTGAATCTGGGCTGATTTTATTGACATGTTTCCTCTTTTTTTACATGTACTTTGGAGCAGTGTGCGTAAGATTGAGGTATTTTGTGTTGTCATCGTTTTTTGTTTTTTTGTTTTTGTTTTTTTGGTTTTTTTTTGAGCGATAGGGCTTGCTGGAGAAGCCACATCTGGACTTCTTTTACTCTTATTTTCTTTTTTTTTTTTTTGTTTTGTTTTGTTTTGTGAGAAGTTTTTTCACTAACAGCTCAAACACTTTAAAAATATCAAGACTATGATGTTTCTCTTTTTGTTTTGGTTTCCAGGAATTTGACCAATTATGTAAATATTCAACTTTATTGGCATACAGTTGTATATAATAATCCCTAATTTTCTTTTTAAATGTTTACATCTGTTATGTCCTCCATCTATTTCTTTTTCTTTTTAATTTTTTAAAGATTTTATTTATTTATTCATGATAGACATAGAGAGAGAGGCAGAGACACAGGCAGAGGGAGAAGCAGGCTCCATGCAGGGAGCCTGGATGTGGGACTCGATCCCGGGACTCCAGGGTCATGCCCTGGGACAAAGGCAGACGCCAAACCACTGAGCCACCCAGGGATCCCCTCCTCCATCTATTTCTAATGGCAATTCTTTGAGCTCTCGCATCTCTTTTTTACCCACTCTGTCTTCATCTCTTTCTTCAACCTTGCCAGAGTTTTCTCAAAGAAATTGTAATTTATTTTAGCTCCATTGATTCTTTTTATGTGTCTTTGTTTCCTATTTTATTTTCACCACTTCCTTATCTGTTAATAAGGATGAAGGGTCAGCTTACAGCAGGTCACATACCCACTTGAAAACCGCCCCTATGTTCCACAGAGGGCTATAGAAAATTGCAAATTTTGTAGAAGTACTTTAAAAATAAAATTTTATGCTTTAATTATTTCAAAATGATATGTTTTGTTGTAAAGCATTTTGCCTGGCAGACAGTGGTCTAGCCTTATCCTTGACTCCAGGGAGGTAATCTCTAGACTCATGGGAATATCCCTAGTGATAGGAGTGTCTTTGCTTTTCACGGTAGGCTCTGTGTACAACAGCTGCCAGTTTATGATGAGTGGTGGAGCCCCCTGACCACACCTGAGAGTTTATGCTATTCATGATGACTCATGGTGGACCTCTAGACCCTATGTCATTAGCCTAAGCCGTGGGAGTCAGGGCTGGAGACCGAGTGCAGCCATGTGGGCACTCAACCAGTCAGGCCTAAGTAGAGAAACCTCAGTAAAAAGTCTGGGCACAGAAGGTCACATGAGCTTCCTGAGATGTCCATACTCTACACATACTGTCATACGTCGAGGCCGGGAGGAAAATGTGTCTTAAGGACCAAGAAAGCCTTGTGTTTGAGACCTTCCCAAGATTCTGCTCTGTGTTTTCCCTTGACTGGTTTTAATGTATCACTTCCCTCTAATAAACCTTAATCGTGTGTGTAATGGCTCCTAAGGACTTCTATGAGTCCTTTCATCAAATATGGAAACTGAGGGTGGCCTTGGGAAATGTCAGTTTGGACTGTCAAGTCACATCCTGTCGGGCCAAGGAACGCACTTTATAGTAGATGTGTCTAACAATGGGCAGAGAGCCAGTATTCACAGAGCAGGGTTTGATAGAAAATTAGAATGGGCAGTTAGAACATTTGTTGCTTAAAATAGGGTAGATAAAAGCAAGAAGGGTTAGCTTATACAGCTTCCTAAGTGTGTTCTCACATTCAACATAAGAGAGGCTAAGGGGAGGGTCTCCACTAGACAGAATCCCCCACTATTTTTCTGAAAAATTGAAGAAGGAAGGAGAGAAGTATTCTGGTGTCACTATATAATTCTTCCCACAGGGATGGATGCTGGTATGACTACTCTGTTTTCTTTTTTCCTATCACCTCGACTTTCTTTCTTACCTAATGCACTTGGTCCTAGGACCAGGCCTATGACACTTGGTGTCAGAAAAACAGGGATGATCCCTAAACAACAACAAAAAAAGTGCCTATATTAACCTTTATGTCAGAACTCCTAAGGGCCTGGTAAGTTGGATTGTGCCTTCATGTCATCTGGCATCATAGATATTGGTGGGAAATGTAGCACATGAGTTGCTCAGTGTTGGAGAGCCCACTAACTACATACCACATAATCCTCCCCTGTGTAATGGGAATATGCTGAAGGGAAAGGCTTGCTGGACTAGTACCTACTGGCAATCTGAGGGACGCCTGGGTGGCTCAGTGGTAGAGCGTCTGCCTTTGATCCAGGGTGTGATCCCAGGGTCCTAGGATCGAGTCCCACATCGAGCTCCTTGCAGGGAGCCTGCTTATCCCTCTGCCTATGTCTCTGCCTCTGTGTGTGTGTGTGTGTCTAATGAATAAATAAATAAAATATTAAAAAAAAAAAACTACTGGCAACCTGAACTTGCTCAGCAGCCCAACCTTATGAACATTTCCAAAGGAGAAAATATTTGGGTACTACTAGATAGTTCATGTTGCCGAGGAAAACAGTAGCTGACTATGGGAAAGAATAAATGGGTTATACAATGGGGGAAATGAAATATTACATTACTACTTTGAGAAAGGCTCAGAACAAGAGATAAGATCATCTTAGAGCTCACTTGTCCACCAGTGCTTGAAAGGGTGAAGACCACTTCCACTTTTGCAACCTGACAAGGTTCAAGGGAAACCTGCAAACCTGCGCGGCATTGCTCTGAGAGACACTTTGGTTGTGATATGAGGATGGATCGTACTGTGAACGACTGCGTAGGACTCTGGTAGTGTGCCAGTATGCTTTCATTCTTATATTTTAAGTCACATTTGGTGCCATGGTGTCATAGGGTATAATACTGGCCTTGTTGAGGTTATAATGCTGATATTGTAGTCAAATTGGGAAAATGAGTTAAAGCCTCCTCAAAGTGTAATACTGATAGAAAAGGACTAGCCTAAGGAAGAGCTGAATTTAGCTAATCATCAACTAAATTTTTTAAAAGATTTTAGTTATTTGTCGGGGGGTGGGGGACAAGCAGGGGAAGTGCAAGACAGAGGGAGAAGCAGGCTCCCCGCTGAGCAAGGGGCCTGACTCGGGACTCAATCCCAGAATCCTGGGATCGTGACCAGAGCCAAAGGCAGATGCTTAACCAACTGAGCCACTCAGGTGTCCCTCATCAACTAATTTCTATGCTAAATATCATTTCATGAGCTTATTGTAAGGTACACATAATGATAAATCAGAGAGCAAAAATAGAAATATAATCTATGTGATGACTTTATAGGATAGATTTTTTTTTTTTTGTTAAGCCTATCCCTTTCCCCATAGTGGCTCCTCCAAATGTGAGGCACATTCATGGGATACCATCACTGTGACTACTATATAAATCTATTCTAAGTGTAGTTGCCTAGACCAATAGGATTGTTTTGCTCTAAGACAGACTTGGCCAAAGGCAAGAGGGTATAGCCTTTATGGTAAATTATTCAATTTGGCCAAAGGAAAGAGCTGGCCTTTTTCCCCAGCTGCTGGAAGGTAATTTCTAAACACTTTGAATTTCTTCGATGATAGGAATGTCTATTCTTCTGGATCACACCTGACACTTTATGCTATTGAGGTGAATCATGGTGGGCTTCTTGGGCCATGTGGTATCAACCCAACTTCTGGGAAGTAGGGGACTAGGAACTGAGTGCGCCCACATGGGCAACAATCCAATCATGTTTACTTAATGAAGTCCCCGTAAAGCTGTGGACACCAAAGCTTCTTCCTGGTTGGCACTAGTGAGGGCATATGTCACACACATCAGTGCTGGAGGCGTAATGCATTCTGAAGACGACCAAGACCTCACATTTGGCATTTTCCCAGATTCTGTTCTATGTGTTGTTGGCTGATTTTAACTTATTCCTTCCCTATAATAAACCATAACTGTGTGTACATTACCTCTCAGTGAGTCCTTCTAGTGAATTATCAAAACCGACAGTGATTTTAGGAAACCCTTCACACTAGTAGTTGGGGTCAGAAGTCCTAGGAACACTTAGCAGTTCAGAGGACAGTGCCTTCAAGCCTCACATCTTTGCTAACTTTGGAAATTGTACGTGGAGAAGAAAGTGGAGAGACCGGACCAGAGAAAATACCCCGTCCACATATACTTCATTTAGAAATAACTGTGACTATTGTGGGAAGCCAAGGCACGTCAAATTATGTTTAATAAATGCCACAAAACAACTAAGTCACACTAGGTACCTTAAAAAGAATAAGGTTTCTGTTCTGCAGCATAGTTAGGCAATGACTTCACCCCTCTATTTAAAGGAATTTACATGGTTTGAAAGACCCCTGTGGCTGGGCCCCATTTCCGCCTCACCTGCAGAGGTTTGGCACTGCTGCCTCGCAGGCCTTATAGGAGCTCCCTAAAATGTCATGGTCACTCAAAATATAGGGCACGGATTTTCTTCTGCCCTGAATACTTTCCATCACACCTTCATCTGATTTATTACTGTTTATCCTTCAGACCTCAGCTTAATTCCCATTTTCCAAAGGAAGCTTCTCCTGCTTGCCACAGAATATTCTTTTTTTTTTTTTTTTTGCCACAGAATATTCTTATGCCTGTAGAAGAACACAGACTTCTCCTTTACAAAATTTGTGACCGTTGTGATAATTTATGTATGTCTCCTTTATTAGACTGCAAGCTCCACGACAACAGGGTTGCCCGTGTCCCCACATTTGCTGAGCAATTGCTATGAGCCAAGTATTGTAAGGCACAGTCATCATTTTACTCAATTTTTGGTCTTCTGTGAGTCAGATGCCTCTCTTTATAGAAAAAGAACATTTGACATGAAGACAAATTAATATATATATAGAGAGAGTGTTAAACTCTAAAATGTGGGGAAATCAGGATTGGAATCTATGAATTTTGATTTTAGGCCCTATATTTTAAAATGCCACTTTACGGTGGATGGTCAATAATAATTGTTGAACAAATAACAGAAATTAATAAAGTATGTGGGGAGTAGGATGCCATGCTTTACAAATAGCACCACTTCCCAAAATGTAGATGATAATCTCTCATGCCATAATCGCATTTTATCTTTTATAATCAAGAATATACTCCAGAATCTTACTAAGCTGTAGAAATATTAGGGAGGGAATCACTAATTCTCAGTAGAAGTATCAGGAATATGTTAAGCCAAATCCTATGAAGTTATAATTTTGAAAGAAAAAATAGTTCAATGTCAGTAAATTTATATAGTTGAAGTCATAAAAACTTTTTTTTTTGGTTAATAGAAATCCAAATAATCATTTTTTTTTTTTCTAAATTCAACAATAGATGAAGCTGGCCTGGGATTTCTACAAAGTGAAACAAGATGACAAGGTTTATGTCAACAGAAAATTTATTGCCAAATTAAAATACAAAGAACTCCCCACCCCTCCAAAGAAATTTTACAAAATATCTGAAAGGAAACCACTTCCCCTTGCTCCTTTGTGCTTGCAGAGACAATTGAAATATTGTTATTGGATATAGCTGCACACTCAAAACACTGGTGCTTCTCTCGTCTCCGGCATATCACAAGAAATTTTAAGATTTTTAACAGAGGATCTATAAATCTGGATCCCACTCATTTAACCTATTTGTATTTCCAGTGATGGAAAAGAGTGAAAACAAACCAACCACCCCCTCTAACTACAGCAACAACAGAACAAACAAACAAAGGCAAACCCTTAGACTGAAAAGCAAAAGCAAAACAAAACACAACTGAGATGTTTATCTACATCATGCCTTCGGTCTGCCTACCTTCAAACCTTGTTTCTCTCCTGGTTCATATCAGATTCTTCGGTGATGTCGTCGTTTCAATGCCAAGTCGAACCCAACCAAAGTGGAGTCTATCTTCATGATCGTTATTTCCTTTGAAATTGCTGCTGGCCTTCAAAGCTTTTACTTCCTCACCTTTCTTGAGAACCTGAGTACTGATGCCACTTCATAGACCCTTTCATGCAGTGTTTCTGGAATCTGAAATTGACTTGGATATACTGGTGGCACATTATTATTGTTTTCTCTGTTTTGTGGAAGGCTATGAAGTTTTATCCTACTCGTGAAGATACTTTTATTTTTTATTTATTTTATTTTTTTTAAAGAATTTATTGATTCATGAGAGACACAGAGAAAGGCAGAGACACAGGCAGAGGGAGACGCAGGCTCCCTGCGAGGAGCCCGATGTAGGGACTCGTTCCCAGGACCCTGGGATCACGACCTGAGCTGACGGCAGATGCTCAACCACTGGGCCACCCAGGTACCCCCGTGAAGTTACTTTGGATAAGTTGGATGAAGGCAAGTGATGTATCTTTTCTGGCTCTCAAATAAATGAAATGACTGAGGCCTAGTAGCCATTGAGTTAGGAAGCCGGTCTCATCCTCGTGCACTTTTGCAAAATCTTCAGCAGTTTATCCATAACATCTGGGTGTAGTTCATAGCTCATGCTTAGGGATTGCATGACAGCCTCTCTCCTTTTAAATTGGCTGCAAAGAACGTGGATTTGGGAGGGGGAGAGATTAGCAGGACTTAATGGATAATATTATTCACAACAATATTGGGAGGATTAAATGAAAGTGCTCCTATAACTTAAACACGAGGTGTTGAGGCCCACAGGAGACATTCAGTGAGCATTCCCTCTCTTCCTCATCTCCTCCAGTGTATCCTAGCCTCCACAATGGTCCATCACTGGCTCTCATGGCCTGCTGTGTGGAATACCCACTGTTCTTCTCGCCTCGGGACTTACTCCCATGAGTCTGTGTTCTCCCTGTTCCATAGGCGTAACAAAAGTTCCCTGGCCTTTCTTTAGCTTTCTGTTCCTTGGGGGATGTTCTGGAGATCTTCAAGTTTCGCTTGCTTTCAAATGGCACCATTATTAACCACTGGCACAATCTCCTGTCACTTAGGGTTTTTGATTTTCCCCTATTTTGCCAAGAAACTTCATTAATTTTATTTATAACTGAGCCTCCTATGAAATGTGAAAATTACCCAAGAGAATGTGGAAATTACCCAAGAAAATAGGCTTGTGAAACTCTGTTTATAAATTATACTTCAGATCCTTCATGAAGCAGGCTTCATCACTGGCCCCACAGTAAACTCCATCTTAGGGTGATATTATTCAAGTCTTCTGGGTAAGAAGGGACTAGTCTGCTTCTCCCCGTGATACACACCTGAATACATCCAAGAAGTCTAGCAACAGCCTTAAAACCTTTATTTGGTATACTCATTAAAGAAACACGTATATGGCACCTACTACTAGTGTCCGGTTCAACGGCAAGCACTGAAGCTTCCACAAGAAGCAGATTATGGCTTAGATTAATAAATTTGTTATCTCAGATAACAATAAACTAATAAATGATTTTTTACCATATGAAAAGCAGTATTCTAATTATTATATGTGATATCATGCATATAATAAGCCTATGGAGTAGGAAGGTACTACAATCATCTCCATTTTATAGATGAGGACTTGGAGACACAGAGAAGCTAAGCAACATGCTCCAGGTGACACAGCTGGTATGTGGAGGACCCAGTATTCAAAACTTGCTTATCAGACACTGTTAATGTCATGCCACATAGTCCCTTGGCCTATTTCTGATTTCGTCTGCAGGGCAAGTCATGCGTTGCCACATGCTTGGAGCTTCCCACCCCAGGCACCTGGTATCTGTACTTGTCAGCCTGAGAACTTTCTCTGATTATTGGTTGGGGGCTTGCAGGGGAAAGCTTAATGGTACCAGGTCTTTAATGCCTCCAGGGAAGACTCTGTAGAAGGTAGATATGGGGGGTGATCACTTTGTCTCTCATCTCTTAGAGGAGGGGAGGACTGTTCTGAGACATGTTCCATAAAGTTCCTTGGAGGATCTTGAATGGGATGGAGCTCCTGCTGCTCTCAAGGGTAACCTGCTCGCTGACATGCTTCTACGTCTTTTTCCTCTTTTCTTTCCCTACTCCTTCATCTGTGCTTCCTGCAATCACCTCTCAAAACAAGTACATGCCCCCAAATCTTTACCCCAACATTTGCTTTTGAAGTAATCCAAATTAGAGCATATAAAACCCAACAGGCCATGCTGCCTCTCTGCAATCTTTGCTTCCTTAGTCCATTTGGTCTTTGCTCAGAAAGGCCTTCCTTGCCCATGTAAATTAAAATATTTATTTGTTAGGTTACAGGCTTAGCTGCCAGAAAACAAAGAGACCTAATATTGAGATTTAAAAAAAAATGAATTGTACTTATCTCTTGTATAACATTCCAGAAATAGGTAGACTGGGAGGCACCTCCTTGTCTGAACATCTTTCAGGAATATAGATCCCTTCTATTTGGAGGCTCTTCCATTCCCTAGAGTCCATGTTCAAGCTGCTTCACATTCCTGCCAAGAGGGAAAAAGAAAGAAAGGTATCCTTTATTAAATGTGTCTTAGAATTGACACACATCCTTTCTCTTCATATTCTATTGGCCAAAACATTGTCAGATGGCCTAGCTACAAAGGATCCTGAGAAATGCAATTTCTACTCAGGGAGCCATGTTTCCTTCTATCATTCTGGAAAATGGATATATTTTTTAAAGGTTTTATTTATTTATTCATGAGAACACAGAGAGACAGAGAGAGAGAGAGAGAGAGGCAGAGACACAGGCAGAGGAAGAAGCAGGCTCCATGCCGGGAGCCCAACGTGGGACTTGATCCCGGGACTCCAGGATCAGGCCCTGGGCTGAAGGCAGTGCTAAACTGCTGAGCCACCGGGGCTGCCCTGGAAAATGGATATCAAGGATATCCCCCAAATAGTATCTATATTCTTCCTCCTGCCTTATTCCCCATCAATTCACATGTCACTATTTGATGACAGATATCTGTTTAACCCACTAATATGTAAATGCCTTGCGGTGAAGACTGTTAGTTTTGCTCACCACTATAAACCAGGGCCTAGAATGGTACCAGAAGTGTGAAATCACTAGGGCCATACTCCCTCTGGAGGATCAAGGGGACAACTTGTTTCTTGTCTTCCAGCTTCTGGTGGCTCACCTAGCATCCTGGGCTTGTGACCAGTCTCCAACTCTATCTTCACATCACACACTTTCTTTGTGTCTATATCTTCTCCTTTTATATCTGCCTCGAATATCCCTCTGCCTTTCTCCTTATGAGAAACTTGTCATGTCATTGGATTTGGGCCCACCCAGATAACTCATGATTATTTCGGGACAATAGATCTCAAAATCTTCTTAATTGAATCACAGCCGAAAAGGCCCTTTTTCTGAAAAAGGTGACATTCATAACTTCCAGAGTTTTTCTGTATATTCTTTCTTTTTGAACTGGGGAATGGGGTGGCGGTGGTGGTGCATGTCTCAGCCTGCCATAGTACCTTCCATGGCCCCAAGGACTCTCATCCATCCCACGTAGAAAATATACTGACTCCACCCTAACATCCCCCAAAGTCTCAATGTATTACAGCATCAACTCCAGTCCAAAATCTCATCAAACTCTCATCAACCCCCTAAACCAAATATCATCATCTAGGTCCGATATGAGTAAGACTTTGGGTATTACCCAGCCTAGAGCAAAATTTCTCTTCCATTTCTGGACCTATAAAACTAGAAAGTAAACTGTCTGGTTCTAAAATACAATGATGAACAGGCACAGGGGGAAACACACAAACACAGATTCTGCAAAATATGTGTTTGTGTCTGATTAAATCCTTGGGTCACCTGGTTGTAGACCTTTGCTGGAGGAAATTTGTGGAGTTCTTCCATGGAGAAATGTGTATACATATGATGGTGATGGGTGGAAATCTTAATGAGATATTTTGTTAGGGAAAGTAAGACTCAAGAGCCTTGAGTTTGATCGAGAGATTTTAAGGAAAAAGATGTAGTTATTGAAAAAAAAAAGTATTGTAGTTTTTCTATAAGTTTCAATAGATTGATATATATGAAAATGTTCCTTGTTTATTATTTTGGCCCATTCTGATCATCTTAATCCTTTTATCTATATCTATCTATGTTTATCAAGCCATCTATTTAATGAAATTTATAGAAAAATTGAAAGTATGGTGCAAAGAACAATTTCACTTTTCCTGAAGCACTTGAGAGTAAGTGGCCAAACTGGTGCCCCCATCACCCCTACTATTTTAGCGTTTCCTATAAACTCGGACATTTTCAACATAAGCAAAACCAGGAAATTGTGGATATTGACACATTACTACATCTAATCAGATTCCATTAAATATTTTCAGCAGTTCCAAAATGATTCTTGAGTCTAACCTAATCCTGACACCACCCTAAAACTTCCCAGTTGCCCCAATGACACCTTTTTAGCAAACATAACTAGTTCAGTATCTTTCTTCACATTTAGTTGCTATGTTTCTTCAGATTCCTGGAACAGTTCCTTGGTTTTTCTTTGCCTTTCATGGCACTTTTGTAGATTACAGGCCATTATTTTATAGAATAGATATAAATAAATACTTTGATATTAGTTTGCATTTTCTAGAATTTTATATGAATAGAATAATACATTATGTATTCTTTTATTTTTTTTTTGCCTGTTTTCTTTCACTCACCATAACATTTTTGAGATTTAGCCATTTCTGTAATTCATTTTTTTTTGGGGGGGGGTGACTAAATTACTTTGTTTGACGACATGGTACAAATCAAGGAACTTAAGTAGATGTTTTGGTGATTCATTCTCTTTATTGTTGAGCTGTACTCCATTATATGGTTATACCACAATTTGTTTATCTATTCACCTGCTGGAGAATACTTGGGTTGCTTCCAGTTTTAGGCTATTACAAATAAACTGATGTGAAAATTTGCGTACATAGCTTTGTATGGACATATGCTTTCATTTTTCTTGGGTAAATACCTAGGAGTGAAATGGATCGGCTCTATTAACTTTTAAAAATGTGCTAAACTCATTTCCAAAGTCTGTGTGCGATTCTGCATTCCCACCAGAAGTGTGTAAGAGTTCTGATTGCTCTACATCCTCACTGATACTTGAGTATGGTCGGTATTTAAAGTTTTAGTCATTCTAAAATGTGTAGTGTTATCCTTTTGTGATTTTGATTCACATCTCTTTAATGACTAATCATGTTGAGCATTTTTTTTAAAGATTTTATTTATTTATTCATGAGAGAGAGAGAGAGAGAGGCAGAGAGAGAAGCAGGCTCCAGCAGGGAGTCCGACATGGGACCCGATCCCGGGACTCCAGGATCATGCCCTGGGCCAAAGGCAGTGCTAAACCACTGAGCCACCCGGGCTGCCCCTGTTGAGCATTTTTGCGTGTACTCATTTACAATCCATATATCTTCATTGGTCAAGTGTGTGTTCACATTTTCTTTCCATTTGGGTTGTCTTCTTCTTCTTAAGTTGTAAGAATGCACTATATATGCTAGATGCAAATTCTCTTCAAAATCTTAAAGAAAATTGCTTATAAATAGTCCAAAATTTTCAAAAATTTTAAATGATTACTCTGCTATGCTTTAAAAAAATCTTCACTAAAACAAAATTCACTAAGACTTTTACTCTATGTTTTCTTCTAGGAGTTTGATAGGTTTTGCTCCTACATTTAAGTATATGGGCCATTTTGCACCGATTTTTAAAAATATGATGTAAAATAAGAGTTGAGCTTTTTTTCTCCCATGTAGCAAAACTGCTTTAACATCTTGATTGAAGAAGTTATGCTTACATACTGAATTATCTCACATCATTATTGAAAAACAATCAACCATGTATGTGTGTATCTATTTCTTGGCTCTTTATTTGTTCTGTTGACCCGTACATCCATTTTTATGCCAAAAGCACAACTTTTCCTTAGTTGGGTTAATAAATATCCTTTAAGTTACTACTGTGCTCTTTTATGCTGCCATCCTCTTTGAGCAATTCTTTAGTTTCTGGCACAGAGGCATAGTCTATGTTCATATTGCATTGCTTTAAGACCTAAAATCAGTCTCTTCTCCAACAAACCCTATTTCTTATCAGTGAAGAATGGTATTTGGAAGCGAAGATCTGAGTGCTAGTCATGAGCAGTTGTGACTAATAGAGAATCACTACTCTCATACGACTCAGTGGACAAGCTAGAGTATATGTATGTATATGAAAATACAAAATAGACACATAGACACACGGTACATACATTTACATCTATAATTCTCTGTCTTTATTGACCTATCATAGACCACTATTTCACACTGATGCTACCAATTCCAAAACGAGGTTAACTGATCTATGTGTCTGTTTTTGTGCCAGTACCACACTGTCTTGATGACCACAGCTTTGTAGTACAACCTGAAATCTGGCACTGTGATGCCCCCAGATATGGTTTTCTTTTTTAAAATTCCTCTGGCTATTCGGGGTCTTTTCTGATTCCACACAAATCTTAAAATAATTTGTTCTGACTCTCTGAAGAAAGTCCATGGTATTTTGATAAGGATTGCATTAAACGTGTATATTGCCCTGGGTAACATTGACATTTTCACAATATTAATTCTGCCAATCCATGAGCATGGAAT